>NW_024100450.1:0-498577 GCF_016545835.1 Crotalus tigris
GGAATTTTTTAATTCCAGCAACAACAGCCAGAGCCTCCCTGTCTATCTGAGCGTAGTTGCGCTCAGCATAAGACAATGTTCTGGAGTAATATGCAACAGGAACCTGAGTTCCATCAGACCTGAGGTGGCTCAGGACAGCTCCTACCCCGTAAGGGGACGCATCACAGGCGATGCACACAGGAAGAGATTCGTTGAAATGTGCAAGTACACTGTTAGAAGTGAGCAAGGCCTTGATTTTGTTAAAGCAAGCCTCATGTGTATGTGACCACTGCCACACTGCTTGTTTGTCTAGTAGCCTGTGAAGAGGCTCAGCTACACTAGCTTTATGTGGAAGAAAAGAATTGTAGAAATTCAGGAGGCCCAGGAGGGCCTGAAGTTCGGCCTTGGACTTTGGCCTAGGTGCTTCTAAAATAGCTGTCAGTTTGGATTCAGCAGGGTGAATCTCAGCAGCATCAATTTTGAACCCCAGAAACTCTGTGGAAGGCACCCCAATTTTACATTTGTCCTTCTTGAGTTTGAGTCCCGTTTTCCTGAACCTTAACAGGACAGCCCTTAGCCTTTCAGCTAGAATGTGTGTGGAGTCTCCTGCAATTAAGACATCATCAAAATAGGGGCAAACCTATTGTAGTGTGTTTTCCATTACTCTTTGGAAAATCCCAGGAGCGACATTCACTCGCAAACTGCAGATGCAAATGAAGCTTTTATCCTTTAAGGCTCCCCTGTGGGTCCAGCACTAAGTACCTGATCTATAGCTTCAGCTCATCACAGGCACTGTTGATACGCTTGGCTAGGTCAGCTTTGCAAAAAACGCGCCCCCCCTTGAGGGAGCAGAATGTGACTGACCACAGGAACAGGATAGGCATGTTGCTGCAATGCCTTATTAAGAGTGCATTTGTACTCAGCACAAATGCGAATGTCCCCATTTGCCTTTAGAGGCGTGACAATGGGGGTCTCCCAAGGACTGGAATCAACAGGTTCTAGGATTCCCTGTTGAATCAGTTTGTCTAACTCAGTGTCAATTTTACTCTTTAAAGCAAAAGGGACCCTTCTTGCTTTAATTCTAATGGGAGTGACAGTGGGGTCGAGCTTTAAGGACACAGGGGGTCCTTTGAATGTGCCCAGCTGGGGGCTGAAAACATCTGCAAATTCTTTGCAGACTTCCTGTAGGTCGAGTGTTTGTAAGCTGTTGAGTCCTGTGACGTGTATCCCCAGGGCCTCAAACCAATCGAGTCCTCTGAGACTCGTTCTTTCACCCCCTACTACTAACAAGTCTAGTGGACCTTCAAAACTCTTGTATTGCACGTTAAGGGTGGCCTCCCCCTTAACACACACTCTTGAATTTTGAAAGTCTGTTAACACAATGTCAGAAGGCCTTAACTTGGCCTGAGTTCCACTACCGGAACAAATCTTCTTAAATGTATGCAATGAGATAATTGAAAAGGCAGACCCTGTGTCTAGTTCCATAGATAATGGAACCCCTTGTAGCTTCACCTTGAGTGACAGCTTTTTCTTAATTGGCTTTTGTGTGCCTGTCCTAAGGATGCTTCTTCGCGAAGCGCAAAACCCTACCCTATTCTGGCTGGGGAATCTGGTACCTTTCAGGCGCGGTTCTTCCTGAGGTTGTACCTTCCGTCGGCCCAGACACACAGCTGCAATGTGTCCTTGTTTGCCGCATTCCCGGCAGGTAGCGGAGCGGAACTTGCAGTCGGTTCTCCTGTGGCGACCTCCACAGCCGATGCACTTGAGCGGAGCTGAAGAGCTTCCCTTCTGTTTTTCTTCCGTCGTGGGGTGGAGACGGTCGACTTCCTCGTCCGGATCCTCCTCAGAGTTCCTTTGGGCGTCTTCCTGGTGCACGGATGCAACCTCTGGACTGTTTCTGATCGTCCGCATGTTCTTGATAGCGCCGCCTGCTGCTTCTTCTGCGGTGACTTCCCTTAAGGCATCTTGGTAGGACAGTTCTTCTTTAGCGAAAAGTCTCTGTTTTAGATCTCGATGCCTTAACCCGCACACGAATCGGTCCCTCAGTCGTTCTTCGAGGTCTTTGAACTCGCAGTGCTTGGCGGCCTTCCGTAATGCGGCGATGAATTCTTTGGCCGACTCACCGGGCCGTTGATCCCTCCGCTCGAAGGTGTGGCGCCATGCGATGACGGACATCTTGGGCTGGAAGTGCTCCTTCAGTAGCTTCTTCAGATCTGCGTAGCTGACAGACTCTACTGGAACAGGTGCTGCAAGGTTTTCTGCGATGTCGAAGGCGTCTTGGCCGCAAGCGCAAAGCAGGGTGGCGGCCTTCAAGCTATCTTCCCTCACTTGGTTTGCCTTGAAGTAGTTCTCCATTCTGGATACGTAGGACTCCCACCGCTCTGGATGTGAGACGTCGAATTCCGAAAGCCTTCCGATTTTCGCCATCTTCGGATCTTCAGGAGACGGTCTATCAGCCAGCCTACCCCCGAAGGCGCACCGGATTGGCGGGCAGCTGCCGAGTCGACGCCGTTCCTCTTTCGCCGCTCAGGACTCCTTGGGTAAGCTTACACTTCTTCCTTTCCAGGTAGTGAAAGGCATCCCATCCTCGTCGCCAGTGTTGAGTCCGTGGCGGGAAAACAGACACGAGAAGCAGCTGGAGTTCTCAGTTTCATTTATTCAGCGTTCATCTTACAGGAAGATGGCTTCAGCCTCGCCCAAACGCCTCGCAGCCTCTTATATAGGCAACTCCCGGGTAAAAGGGTTACTTTTCCCGTGCCAGCACCCGCGCATGCGCACGGCGCTGGCGACAGCCTGTCTGGTCCCGGGCAGCTTTGCACCTGCCCGGGACTGCCTGCAAACGCCCGAGCCGTTTGCAAAGGCTCGGGACATAACACATAATATATTTTACACAAAATGAAATGGAATCTCTCTCTCTCTGTGTCTCTCTCACACATACAAATAAAAATGCCCATACATGCAGGTATCAACAAGTAGCTTTAAAAAAACTGTAATGCCTTCTAAATATGTTTTAGACCTTTCTTAACACAAGAGATATAATTTCTGTCTTGTGAATGTAAGGTCATTAGTAGCAAAACCTTTTCTTTTAATATTGTCCTTCTCTCACTCCCCCCACATTTGTCTTACTTCATGAGTTCCCCATTTTACCATTTTTCTGGTCTCCTGAGGTAGAAGGGATTCCTCTAAGTCAGGGATGTCAAATGCCAGCCCACGGGCCGGATGCGTCATGCGGAATCCACGCCCACCCCATTGCCAGCAATGGCAAAACTGTCCCGATACGTTGCACAATGTCACATGACATCATGAGTTTTACATGTCTGCTCTAAGTGTTCTACTTTTCAGATGGATGAAAAAAAAGAGATAAAGCAAACAGTACTGATTATCATGATTCCTCAAATTAGAGAATTCATTTATAATTGCTTATTTGTATTGATTTTATTATACTAAGCTAACATGCCACTTTAATTATGTCTGATTCTGGGTAGCTCTCAATACTTCAAAACAGGACTGTAATAAAAGTATAAGCTAAACCAGAATAATACAAGAGTAAAATTTCCAAATGTTCAGGAACAACCATAACTTACATATGCTACTACTCTCCAGGAAACATCCTATTAGAATCCAAAGATCTACTGAAACAAATTATTAATAGCACTAAAAAAAGTGAACAAGATTGGGGCCTGTCTTATCTCAAGGGGAATACTGTCTCAGACAAAAGGAGAACTACCTAAGAAGGTCTGATCCAGGACATTTTCAGATGACATTCCTTAAGGACAGGGACTCTCTCTTGTTCCATTTCTCAAGGGACAGACAGAAGCTAGTTGGAGAAGTTGGTTTGAATATATCCAGACCTGAATTCTGAAGCATTTTAAAGATGTCATTCAGCAATTTCAATTACACTTGGAAATGAATTGGAAGTCAACACAATTGTCTAAGTAGAAATATTACTTGGGCAAATTACTTTCCACCTGATGTATTTGGGACCAATTGTATTTTCAAGACAATTCTCATATAGAATACACTGAAGTAATTCAAACAAGAGGTGATTGAGACAAGACTGGCCATAAGCCATTTTGATCAAGAAAATATAACTGTCACACAAGATGGATCTATGCATAGATCTGAACATCTGAAGCATAAGCAGAGTGAGTACTGAAGTCTGTTTCACTCCCACAGAATTCAGCAGGTCAGCGGTTCAAATCTCACCGGCTCAAGGTTGACTCAGCCTTCCATCCTTTCGAGGTAGGTAAAATGAGGACCCAGATTGTTGGGGGCAATGTAAATATATATATATATATATATATATATATATATATATATATATATATATATATATATATACATTGCTTACTGGGTGTACACCGCTTAGAGAGTGCTTGCACTTAAAGCAGTATATAAGTCTCATTCATAAATAAATAAATAAATAAATAAATAAATAAATCATGTAAAGGACACAATACAAATTAATGTAGCATTGACCCACCAACAGCTATTGGCTGAGGAGTCAACTGGAACTTCCATGTTGAAATGATATTGGTCACTGAAGAAAGAAATTATATTAAAGATTTATCTCATGTCTGCTCATAAATTGCCCATGTAGTGGTCATAAAATGCTAAAAGTAGGAAGGATCATTTCCGCCATTGAGGCAAACTCTTGAGTGCAGGAATCAAAACGAAAGTATTCATTATAAATGTGTGCCTAGCTTCCAATCTGCACTCTTTTAGTGAAGGAAACCTACCTTCTCTCTGAGTAAATAGTATACAAAATATCTTACTATCTCTTTCCTCCCACACCACAACAATCAGAATCTGTAATTTAAATCCATATCTTCCATTTCACTTTCTCACGCCAGGCACTTAGGTTAGCAAAGTGTATACTAATGGCTAAAATATCCTGGAACTTTCTCTTGTTTCCACTGACTCCTATTTATTACTTTTATTTGCTTGCATGATATTTTTTTTTCTAGAAGATTGATGATAAAGTTAACCACACTGAGTGTCCATGTATTTCTGTGGTAAAACCAGGGCGTTTTTTGTCATAGAACGCCCAGAACGGAGTTCCGGCACCTTTTTTGGATGGAACCCTGTAGGGTAGGCAAGGCAGGTTGTATGACGTGTGTGAGTTCCGGCACCTTTTTTTTTTTTTTTTTTTTACAAAAAAAGCACTGGGTAAAACAATAATCTACATCATGTGGGAAATTTGACTCAGATATTGTTAGTCATTTAAGGGACTAGTGTGCCTCAGTTGTCATATTTGGTTCCTCTTCTGCCATCCATTAAACCAGCGGTTCTCAACCTATGGGTTGCGACCCCATTTGGGGTCGATCGACCATTTTACAGGAGTCGCCAAAGAAGGCGATCCGCCATTTCCCCCCCTCAGGGGGTGGCGCCGCGCATGCACGCCACGCATGGGGTGGCACCGCGCATGCGCGCCGTGCATGGGGGGCATGCATGCACGCCGCACATGGGGGTGCCGCCGCGCATGCGCACCACGCATGGGGGTGGCACCGCGCATGCACGCGGCACCGCACATGCGTGGCACGTTTGTGTGACGGGGGTCGCCATCACACAAACGTTGAGAACCACTGCATTAAACTAAGAATTCTGTTCCAAGAAAATCAATCTGTATTCACCTGACTGCACTGAGGTAACTTAAAGGCAGTCAGCAGCAGTGCTATTAATCCAATGCTATTCAAGCTGGCTGGTGACAATAATTGCAGAGTCTCTGTATGAGTCACTTCCATGGAGTTATTCTGCAAAATGACCTGGTGTAAGCACTTTGAGATGAAGAAATAAAACCTCTTGTAAATTTCTTCATATAGAAGGCAAAGAGTAACTTGTATTGGAATAAAGGAACAGGTAAAATAAAATTTGGTAAGGAAAAATAGCAAGTGGAAAAGAAGTAATCCTTCTCCCTCAGTCTACACCAGGGATATCAAACTCACAACGTCGACATGTCGTGATGTATCGTGACTTTTTTCCCATTGCCGGCAATGGGGTGGGTGCAGTTTCGCCATGACGCATCTGGCCCATGGGCCAGCAGTTTGACACCCTTGGTCTACACAGTTCTGAAATTTAAGTTTTATTATTATTTAAGGAGGAAGACCAAGTGAGTGACTGATCAAGAATTTAGGACAGGGGTGTCAAACTCATCACGTCACGTGACGTGTTATGACATATCGCGACTTTTTCCCATTGCCGTAGCTGGGATGGGCGCAGTTTTGGCATGACACATCTGGCCCATGGGCTGGCAGTTTCACACTCCTGATTTAGGGAAAAGCTATAAGTAGAACCCTTTCAGAAGAGAAACAACTCTGAAAACAGGTAAATCATTCTGTCACATACTGAATATCATCAAATATCAGTTCCTATTCATCCAGCTACCATCAGAAGCTCTGCTTTGACACTCTATCTCTAATACTAAATGGAAAGCTCCAGTTATATAAGAAAGCTTGATCCATCATTGAGCAACATTTGCTGAATTATCACAGGTTATCTGAAGACAATTTACAAAAATGGTATATTTTGGCTGGCTTAACTAAGCTTAATTTACAGTTGGCAGGTTTCCTGCTTTTAACAGATATGTAACATGTAACAGATAAAAAGAAACACACATTGTAGAAATGTAATAAATCACCAAAGTTCTCCAATTTATGCAAATAAATACATGGAATTTTCACTTATCTTAGAAGTAGTGAACCCAAATATTTCCTAACAATTAAATAATGCATTAGTATTGAATATATGAACATGGATAAATTTTGGACTCCGATTCTCATTTTCTTACTTTAAGATTCATTTTGTTCATTTCCACTTTAGTGTGCAAATGTCCACATAAACAGTTATAATGTTTATGAATATTTTCTCTAATAAATGCATGGTGGATCATATACTGAAATGCATGCATTAGAGAAAATAAATTAATACTTCTTCTCCAATGTAATATTTACATTATTTTTTTCTAATGATGCAATTTTCTGTGATTTTAAGAGGATAAAAAGGTAAATCATACTTCATATTTTAAACTAGGCTGAAATACTTAAAAGAAACCTCCCAATTGATAAAGTAAACCACAAAAAATTCTGCCTCAGCTAAAGGTTGCATGATTTGCATTATTGGCTCCTCCCACTGCAGTCATCTCCTGCAGAAAGTTAGCTCATTCTTTCATTAGCAAGAGTTGGCTAGCTTTCTTCACTGTTTATTAATAATGCCAAGGAAAATGATGTAGTTGATCTGGCAAAAAGAGTTGATAAGATCTATGTCACTTAAACCTTTTAATACTCCTTTACCTGAGGTGGTGCTTCTCCAAATATGTTTTCATAACTGCCCAAACATTAAGGAAGAGTTGCTTCTCATTTCTCTATAGCTGCAAGAATATTATCCCAGAATTTAAGTCAGGATCTTCTCTTCTGAAGCATTCTAAATCTATGTTATGCTATCAAGATCATTTGCTTTCTAGTATCAGGAAAAATCTGGCATCTTAGTCACACATTTCTTAATAAGTAGAACTTGGCCATGCTTTATTGTCCTTTATGGATCCCTGTTTACCATTATATGATGGTCATTGCTATTTTATCTTTTTCAAGCATTTTTATTTTATTTTTGAAATATATTTTACGAATTACAATCTGCTCAAAGAATTTTAAGATGGGGTAAATTATAAACAGATAAATGTCATTAAAAAAATTAAAGCTATTACATGCAGAATATCTCACATTTCATCACTAGCATTTCTACAAAAAACTTCTGTAATGTTTAAATTAATGGAAGGTGCAGAATATTTTTCCCACTAGATTCTTATACTACCATAACAGAAGTGATTAAAAAAAACCCCCTAAGTTCATTACTGATATTTTGGCAAAATGATGGTTGTATGACTCTTGAAGATGCTGAATATCCCTTGAGGGGAAATGACCAGAGAGCTCCCTTGTCTACAACTTTTTGTTTCAAAGAACTCTGAATCTTATCATATTGCAATTGTATCATTAACATGTCACACTTTTTTTTTGTAATGGCCTATTTGTGTCTCACTGCTCCTGCTTTTATAAAAGGATGAATTCCAAACCTTGTCAAAAAGGTCCAGCTGGATCATAATAGAAGAGGTCATCGGCTTACCGATAGTCTCTCAAATTGTTCTTTAAGCTGATTTTATTTTATTCAGAATGGCTCCAGACATTTGCCTTTGTATTCAGAGTCTATTGAGGTCCTGGCTTCAATTTTGGTGGATTATGGCTTTCACATTTTTTTTCTTCCATTGGTAGCCTTTCCATTGTAATGAAACCAATTACTGTTAAGACTACGATTAATAAAAGAGAATATATGCAGTTTGGGGTTGAACTGTGGTATCCTTGGTGCTCTTCGAGTTTGGTTACAGACATTTCATTATTGACTAGGTAACATCATCAGTGCTATTGAATGTAGGGTTTGCTCCCTGTTTATATACAGGACCAGTGTTGGTGGGGTGTGTATGATTTTCTCATTGTAGTTCCATATTGTTTTGTTTTCTACTTGAATGTTCATCTGTTGTTAATCCCTGCTTATCTGGATGTTGCCTGCTGAAAATTCTGTGTTTTGGTCTTTTTGTTTCTTACTTAGAATTTTGTTGCCTCTTTTGAATGGATTATAACTATTTATTACCACTCATGCTGCTGCTGCTGCTATTTTCATCGCTACTATTTCCCAAAGGAAAACAAATAAGCAGAAGTGTTGTGAAAAAAAATAATCACAGAAGAAACAGATTTATAATTTCAGATCTTTAAAATGGGTGAAAGGTAATGAAAAGGAACAGGAATACAGAAAGATTTAAACTTTCTCCTTTCTGACTGTGTTTTAACAGAATTATGTCACTAGATTGCTTTTTATCTTAGTAATTAAAAACAAATTGAAACAAAAAATAAACCTTAAATGTATGGGATGCAAAATAGCTTGGGATAGCTGAAACCTGGAGATGAACTTTGGATGGGCAACTCAAGGTCTCCATTAGGGAAAGCAAAGATGGCAGCAGTGCCCCACATCAAAAATAGCTCCAAAGGTCTAAATCAGGAAAAGAAAAAGAAAGAAAATCTTTCCATCACAGTTTAGGATAATTCATAAAAAGTGAAACTGGAGAAATATACCTTATAGTATTCAGAAATGGGTTGTATCCAATTTCGTATGCTGCTTTTATAGTAGCCACAAAAGGAGACTGAGCTGAACTGAAAACTACTCTGGGACAAATGAACTCTTGAGACTGAACTCTGAAAGATGATTTTTTGTTTTCTATTTTTCATTGATATTACTTTTTCTTTAGGATCCCTTTTGAGCTTACATTTTAATTGAACACTAAATACCTTTGTCTATGATTCTCTAGCAATTCTGGGGCCAATGTTAAGTAAATCAGCCTTGTTCTTTTTTGTTGAAATTCAGAGCACCAGATAAAAGACACTTGGAATGAATGCCCCTGTTATCTACAGTATAATCTGTATTCACGCTCTTACAGAAACCAGCAAGCCTTAATTGTGTGAATATTAGCTTGTCAGTACCCAATAATTAGCTTGTCAATATATAAGCACCCTGTAGGATTTGAATGACTCTTGAAATAAGATTGCATTTCCTGAGTCATCTGCCGAATCCTATGAACATTCAGCATATCTTATGAAAATAAGATGAATTTGATATATGAATTGAACAGTCTTGCCTTTTTAATGATGGACGGTTTCCCTATAATACATGCTGTCTCATGGAGATTACAGGTAATCCAATTCTTAACACTTCAGCTCATCACCAAGATGCACAAAAAAGGTAGGCTCCAGAAACCCCAACAAACTAACATACATCTCACCACCTGCAACCTATATAAAAAAACCATCTACAAAGAACCTGCACCACACAACCTCCACTCCCTCCTCCATTTCAAAAAAGAATGCAATTTTTGTCAAAACATTAAAAAGATATAGTTTTTTTTAATCTTCCTATTACAGTCAAAAACAAGACTTGTTTAACAAAGGAGAAGCATTATCACCCTCAGTGGCCCTGATAAAATTAAGAAAAAAAAAGAGCTATTCCAAATCATACACTTTCATAGTTTAAAACACACAACTGTCATCATTTTGGTTCAAGGTGTTATTCTTCAGGTGTACCTGCATCCTATATATTTTCCCCTCAAGTCACCAGAGCTGCATTAGAAGGCAAGCTTCTAGGTCAGTGGTTCTCAACCTATGGGTCGCGACCCCATTTGGGGTCGATCGACCACTTTTCGGGGGTCGCTAAAGGCGGCGATCTGCCATTTTGTCCCCTCCGGGGGCGGCGGCACGCATGCGCGGCGTGCATGGGGGCGGCGGCGCGCCTCCGGGGGGTGTGGCTGCATGCGCGGCGTGCATGGGGCGGCGGCGTGCCTCCAGGGGACGGCGGCGCGCATGCACGGCACGCATGGGGGTGGCAGCGCGCACGCGCAGCGCGCATGGGGGCGGCGGCATGCCTCCGGGGGGTGGCGCCGCGCATGCACGCTGCGCGTGGAGACCCCGCCCCCATGCACGCCGCGCCACGCATGCGCATAACGTTTGTGTGACGGGGGTCGCTGTCACACAAACGTTGAGAACCGCTGTTCTAGGTTCATTGTGGCTATAAATAAGGTCACTTTCAATAGAAATTGATAAAATTCTATCTAGTTTCTAAGCTGAGTTATTTATCTTATTGCCAGTTATAAGGAGGCTATTATGGCACGGAGTTGGATTTCAGTTCAATTTTTTAGTAGGCTAAAATCTGCTGGCAGGTGGTTACCATATAATCTATTTTAGGATTTCTTTACATGATGTATTTTTTTAGAGTAACATAAAGCTTGCCCGAGGTAATACTATAAAGGAAAAGTGCTGTTGAGTCTCTCCATGATATAAGGGTGCCTATAGCATTTGCTATAATTTAGCTGTTGCCAGAAAAACATTTACACATTTTAAGCATGAGTAGCCCTATTATTTTAAGTGAGTTGCTGGATAAGCTGAACATTCTTGTCAACATGTAGGGCTAATTTCTAATTGATGTTTATTTGAAGCTGAAATTAGACCTGTTGTAAATGTTTCTCTGGGTCTTTAAGCATGAAATTTGTAAAGGTTTATTGATGGAAAAGTATTTTGTAGCAATAAAACAGATGAGAAATAAACATATGCAAACAGAAGCAACAGTAGCCACTACCTAATAAAAATAAATATATGTCAAAACTAGAATTTATTCTACATTGCTGAAATGAACCTGAATCTATAGAGTAATACAGAAATCAGAATATCCTAACTGAAAGTTATCTGTATGATTTAACTGTAGAGTCAGTGTTGTGATACATTTCTTTCTTCACTATTCTATTGCAAATAAATCTAAAATAAAACAGCAAGTTTAAAAATTATGAAGAACATTAATCTTGATTCATAGCATTGATGAGCTCCATGCTATTGTTGACAGAATATTAAAGTATCCTATATATCTTTGGCATGTAATTATGTTAACATTAGAATATTCATTGAAATTTTGTAATTTTGATTTGTTCTCTTAAAAATAGAAGATCCTGGTGATTCCAGCTCTTTGTCTTCTAATTCTCAAGGATCTTTGCTCTGAGGATGACAAGGATTGAAAGACCAAACTATATACATCTTCCTCTAGATTTGTATTGTGTTACAAAACACTTTTGTCTGTCTGTTAAGGTATTGGCTTTTGGTTTCAATCTCCTAGTTTTTTTAATGCGTTTTTGAGCCAACACGAAACTGCAATTTTAAACCACAATGGATATATTTTCTCAGTTTTAATGTTTATGTATTTATTTAATTTGTCACCCATCTTTAATAATTTAAGTAAATGAATTTGAATTATCAGAAAAGCTCAAAGTAAAGGCTTAGGTGCAGTGTTCTCTGAGCAAACATATCTTCATAAAATGCAAAATGGAAACAAGTTTTCCTTCCCATCTATGAGTTTCTCTTGAGAACTTCAATCTATTCAGAAAAACATCTGGCCTGGTCAAATTCTGTTTCATATACAGATAATTGGATCCAAGTCAATACATCTGGAATTTCTTTTTGACCTTGATAGCAGCTGCTTTTAAAAAAAAAAGAAAAGAAGAGAAAAACTCCTGTGGATAGTGTTTTTCTTTAGAAAAAAAATAGCAGGAATACACCAATAAAAATGATCTTCTAGAAAGTACTCCAACATTCTTCACAGGGCATCCATTCTTTATTACCATTACATTTACCATTTGTACTTATGGAATGAAGACATTTATTGAACTAATGGACAGAATGTAATTTCTCTTGCTTTATTTTAAATGCAATTAATTATTGATTTTAAGCTTCTAAAAATATTTCCTTTTTGCCTGGTTTGCTTAAACAACCGCATCCTGACTTTGAGGTATTAGTTAGTTCTTCTTAGCTACCCCTTACCCTTTCTTGCTACCCCTTACCCTGTTTCAAGATCTGCTGCAAATCCGAAAGCCCACCATTAGGAAATCATCATGATCTAAAAGTAAAAAAGTATAAAAAGTAAAAGTGTAGGGAGAACCAGATTCAAGTCACGGTACCTCTCTAATGATTTTGGGCCTGACCTATCACACTGGTTTGTTGTTGAAAAAAATAATAATTGTAGAAATGAATATTATGCACAATATATGCAAAATGAAAGAAGCCAGTTTGTGTTGACAAAAGTCCTTCTGAAATTATGGAGATTTCCATGAAGTTTTATCGGCAAAAGTCATTATTATTGAATTCTTTCTTTTGACTTCTCATTCTAACATATTATCATGATATTACTTGGCATTACCCATCCATTTACTAAAGATATCTGAACTTGGTGAACAACCTGGCCCCCTCTACCTTGTGACAGCCCCTCAGATATTGGAATACTGCTATCATGTCTCCCCTATTTCTAAAGAAAAGAAGAAATAGGGGAGACATGATCACAGTATTCCAGTATCTGAGGGGTTGCCACAAGGCAGAGGGGGTCAGGTTGTTCACCAAAGCCCCAAAAAGAAGGATGAGGAACAATGGTTGGAAACTGATCAAAGAGAGAAGCAACCTGGAATTAAGGAGAAACTTCCTGACATTGAGGACAATCAACCAGTGGAACAACCCCAGAAATCATGGGTGCTCCATCACTGACAATTTTTAAGAAGAGACTAGACATTCACCTGTCTGAGACAGTAAGAGTCTCCTGCTTGAGCAGGGAGCTGGACTAGAAGATCTCCAAAGTCCCTTCTAGCTCTATTCTGTTGTATTCTGCTTAGCTTCATTGTCAGCCAGACGCTCTCAGATGTATTTCACAGACCTCATGCATTTTACTGAAATTGGGTGCTCAACAACTGATAAAAATAAACCAATCTGAACAGGCTCATAAAAACAAAATCAGAGCTTATTTCTGTTTCTCTCTTGTACAAGACAACATGTATTAGTAGTGTTTTTCTAGTGCTTTGCCCCTCAGATTCTAGGTTTAATTTATATTGGACAATTTGTAAGTACAGTTAGTTATTCAAACTGTTTCTGATTGATCTGGATTAACTGATGACCATGATCTGATCTTTGCTTACTGAAATCTTCTGTATTTTGTATTATTCTTCCAATCCACTTAAAATGGGACAGCTCTGGGGAAGTTTTATTTCATCCTTCTTCAACTCAGCACCTTTACATGGGCTGGAAGACAATTTCTAAAATGTATATCAAGAGATACTGGGAATTGTAAAAATTACAAT
This sequence comes from Crotalus tigris, assembly GCF_016545835.1. NCBI lineage: Eukaryota > Metazoa > Chordata > Lepidosauria > Squamata > Viperidae > Crotalus > Crotalus tigris. The sequence continues at coordinate 13,676 of NW_024100450.1, forward strand.
CTATCATATCTCTAAAGGATACTTTGACCTATTTTATGGCACTGTTCCAAAACAATCTCACAAGTCACATTTCTAATATTGTTCCTCTATAGAATTAAACTGAATTAAATTAATATTCGGTTGACTAGAAATCCTATTTATGAGGAGTAATCCTACACTTGAATGCACATATGGTACTTTTATACTTCTATTTTTATACTACTCTTCATCAAGTAGTACAAGATAATGGAACATTAATTCTAGCAACAACAACAACAAAATTCATGAAGCAGGCAGGAAAAATTATTTTGGGAGAATTGAAGAACTGATAAAAAAGGTGTATCTTAGCTAGCCACAAAGTTGGGCAGTGGGTCATATTGCGATCTATCTATCTATCTATCTATCTATCTATCTATCTATCTATCTATCTATCTATCTATCTATCATCTATCTATCTATCTATCTATCTATCTATCTATCTATCTATCTATCTATCTATCTTCATATTATTTATTGGATTTTTAAAGCTGCCCAATTCCAGGAAGACTCTGAGAGGCTTAAAAGGCATGGAGGTTTACTGATGTGAAAGCCTTGTTACCACAAGTAGGCTCTCTTCACTAGCAGTACTTCTTTGGCATCTTCACATTTGGTAGGATTTTTTATGGCACCACTTCTGGTGTGGTGTTAGTTCATGATAATGCTTGCCCACACACTGCTAGATGCACCCAAGAACTTTTGAAGCAGTTCCGTTGGGATGTTTTTGATCATCCCCCTATAGCCCAGATTTGGTGCCAAGCAACTACTACTAAGGAATTTCAAACCTTGTAAGATGTTATGACAAGTGCCTCAATTTGAATGGCGATTATGTCAAAAAGTAATGTCATGTTATAGTTTTCTAATGTGCATAATAAAAGTTCTGTATCTGCGAATGTCTGTCATTGATAATCAAACAAGGTTTATTTCCGAATTGCCCTTGTATATTCACTATATAACAGGGATTATGTTGTGTTGTGTTGTTTTGTTTTGTGTTGTGTTGTATTTATTATATTATATATTATATTTCTCCTTAGGTATTAAGATCCAAGTTAAACAGGCATTCTATACAAAATACTACTAAGTAGTTTCTCCTTGAATATTAGACACAAGCTCCCACTGTATCCTTCTTTCTGGAAAACAGTGAAAATCAAGCTATTTTGAAGGCCTTTGATATTTGAGGCTCAGATTGTATGTTTGTGAACTGTGAGAAGGTTATTACACAGTTTTAATGAGGGACTTTAAAAGGCTATTTACTATTTATAAATTAATCTATTGTGTTAAAATGTTACTATGGATGTCTTATTTTTTGCACTTCTTATCATGGAAATTTCAATACTCAATTATTAATCGTTATTTTGCTGTTTATATTGCCAACCATGCCTCCATGGATTCAGCCAGGAAGAGAGGGAGGGAGGGAGGAAGGAAGAAAGGAAGAAAGGACTATTCCTATTCATTATGTGGTTATACTTTAAATCATTAAAAATAAGCTTTGTTAAATAAGTTGTACATGTCTTTTATTAACCCTTCAGCTAGCTTTTTTCTGAAATACTTTCAAACAATGTTTACCACATAAAGAATGACAGGTTTATAGGGATAGGGATTTGCAGATCGATAACACTACTTAACTGGCACAATTCAGAGGACTCTTTGGCTCTAAAACTAAAACTGGCTGCTCATATATCTCAAATATATCTTTTGTGTGTAAATAAACAAAAGAACCTGGAAATATGAGAAGTCTGTTTACTGATGGGGAATTCTGACTAAATTTCAGAAATATTGTCACCTTTTTTGCTGTTGCAATGATGCAAAAGTTTAATTTACAGGATTCTACCAATAGGTAAGATAGAATTATTATACTGCAACTATCGTGATTATTATAGCAGCTGTTCTATGCTCAGCAGTAATTCTCTAGTGCAATAGTATTGCCAATATTATCTGATTGTGTTCAATTTGCCTTGGACAATGCAGCCATCTACCTCTACAGCATAGTGTATTATTTATTACTCTTGAACTAGAAAGCTCAGATCTCTCAACACATTCCCAGTATGTTCCAGGATATAGTTGCTTATGCAATTAAATAATAACAATGAAGTTGATGTTATTGTCAACTAACAAATTCTAAAATAATGAAGAAAAATCATGTAACGAGCAGCCCATGCCAATATATGTAGACTGAAATATGAAAATAACCCCCTGATTTCCTCCCCTGAATCTCAGCACAGGGACCAATGCTTTTAAAGAAAATGAGATAAAATTGACTCTGAAGAAATTCCTCTCAATCTTTTCATGTAATGGTTGGCAGTTCTCCAAGACCTCTTGAGGATAGATAATAGAAACGCCTGTCAAATCCAGGAAGCTTGGCAATAAAAGCAAAGACCAAAGAGTGCTTGGAGGTATAAGGTCATTTCCTTATGGGAAAAAAAGAAGATGATGCAGGAATAGTTCAGTAGTATTCAAGTAAAGTAAAGGCCATTGGACTCAGTTAAAAATCAAAGCAAAACAAAAGAAACAAAGATAGGGAGTCTTAAAATAATTTAAATAATACAGAAAACAAAACTGCTTCTTAGTGACAATGCTAACAAAATAGAATTTCATAATACGACCTGATGCTAAGATTGGGATTAAATCAGTGCCAGGTATGCCATTGAAGATGGAGAAAACAGTGTGTGGCCCTCCCTGCTGCTTCCTTATTCATGTACAGGAGTCATGAATAAATAGGATTTAACATTGCAGAAAATGTAAAGACCAGGAATAGGTAGCCATTCTTTAGGCCTCTTAGTTTGGAATTCTGGATGTTTCCAAGTCACATCCTTTGCTGGCTCTGCTCTAAGTTGTTAATGTGATGTATCTGCTCTGTCCTGCTCTGCTATCCAGTTGCAAAGCTGATAGAGAAAACGTCCAAAGCTGGTGGAAAGAAAGAAGAACGCCTGGATTTCTTTAAGGTTTGCACCATTTACAAAATAAAAAGCACCACTATTTCAAACTCTTTTTTCTTTCTACGCATACCCCCATCTGGAATGCTGTTGCTGACATGTCCTGATTGAGATAAGGCAGACATTAACTGCCAAATTATTCCGCTGAATCTAAGCGAGAGGGATCAGATGAAAATCAGAGGCATGGTATGTAGACAGAAGTCCTAACAGTCTTCTTCCTAAGGAGGTTTCTGAAATTTCTTCATCCAAGTTTGTCTCTGCAATTTTTATTTTTATTTTTGGCTCAGAAAGGATTCATTTGGGTTTCTTTTAATTTTAAAAATGGAAATTAGTGTAAAGTAGCTTGCTGTAGCTTAAACCATCTTTGGTGCATTTATATATTTTTCCTTCTACCTTTATTGCTTTCTACATTTTAAGGCAAATTGGAAAAAGTGCGACCCCAAAAAATCAGTCAAGTTTAATTCTGCATGCTCTCTTATCAACGTAAGACAACATGAATATCAATAAAACACTGCACAAAAGAATCTTGCTGAAATAAAATGTACTGGGCGATTAAAATGTTTGCAGTATTTCAGGAGTTTTACCTCAGAAGGAAATCAGAGTTGAAACCAAATATGTTTCCCAGTTCCAGACATAAAGGTAGACATTATTCAAAAAATAAAAGAGTAATATGAAAATAGGCAAACCTACAAAAATAATAGACAAATAAATAAAGGAATCAATCTAAGAAATCATCTAAATGTTTTTCTGTCTGTCGTCTCTCTCTCTCACACACACACAAACACATATACATACACACACAAACACATGTGCACACTCGCATGCTCTTTCTTTTTCTCCCGAAAAGAGAAAAATACATACTATGTATTAATTAAATCTACTTCCAACACTTGAGCAGTTCTCAAGTTACAATAAGTACATTTATTATTATTCAAAGTTACAGCAATACTGAAAAAAATGACTGTAAGTGTGATCATTTTTCACACTTACAATCTTTGCAAAATCCCCATGGTCATGTGATCAAAATTTGGATGCTTAGCAAACTCATTCATATTTGTGACAGTTACGGTGTCCAGGATGATGCCATCCCCTTTTGCATACATTCTAACCAGCAAAGTTAATGGGAAAGCCAGATTCACTTAACAATTGTATTACTAACTTAGCTGCAGTGATTCACTTAACAAGTGACTCACTTAGCAACATAAATTTTGGGCACGATTGTGGTTGTTAAGTCGAGGATGACCTGTGCTAATTTGTGCTAGGATTTATGTTTCTATAATCTTCAACTAGCATGGATTGGAACAATGAAAATCATAGTCAGATATAATTTGAGATAACTAAATCAGGAAAGTTTGTGTTAGATGCTTTGTTGCACCCAGAATCATATGATGAGATTTAATTTTCTTTTACTGCAACACTAAAACTTTAAAATTATGCTCCAAAGCAAATCTGAACTTTTCATGTACTTTTCATTATAAATCAAGAAATGATTGTTTCGAACTTTGTGGTACAGTTTTTTCAGTATTAATTATCATTTAGGAAAACAGTTTAAATTATGTAAAGGTAATAAGTAGTTATTGATTCTTCTTCCCTCCTGAATTTTAAAGCTTATGGCTCTCTGCAGATAGGGAATAATTATGTGTTATTAAAAATAATAACATTCAAGCACACAGTAAAGAAAGAAAATAAGTTCATTTTAAAGTCAGCTGGGCCTGAAAACAGAGCTTTAATAATACATTAACTTTATACTGTAAATTTCTTTTGTTATATATTGTTGAAAGGTTATAACATTTATATCATCCTATAACTTTTGACAGTGTATTCAGATGTTTGAAATAGTCCAGTAAACTACCACCAGGAGCCCTGATGGCATAGTGGTTATATAATGGTTTCAGGCAACCTCTGCCAACAGCTTGGAGTTTGATCCTGACAGGGCTCAATGTAAGAGATGACCAGGGTGAGCTCAAGGAAGGGATGAAACATATCATAAGTCATTAGTTCCTGCATGCCCACAAGAGATCTAAGTCTAGGCCACCCTGAATTCCTTTCTATTTTTAACTCTTGCTAATTTCCCTTGACCATTAGTAGTTCAGATTCTTGTAGAGAGCTTAAGCTTGCAATAAATCTTTATACTCATTTGAACTGGCTGATTCTCCTGATTTTCTTGGTGCTTGACACTCAAGGTTGACTCAGCCTTCCATCCTTCCAAGGTCAGTAAAATGGGGATCCAGATTATTGGGGACAATATGTTGATATTGTAAACTGCTTAGACTGTCCTGTAAAGCACTATGAAGTGGCATATAAGTCTAAGTGTTATTGCTATATTTGATGTCACATGGTTTTCTATACAGATCGTTTGTCATGTCCTATTGGCTGCATGAATAGCTACCCTATTTAGTTACTTCAAGAGCCCTCCTGAAATCATAACATGGAAATTTGGGAAACTTTTTTTTTTAAAAAAAACTCAAACTCTTAACTATAAAGCTTGTTTTAAATGCTTTGTATTAAGCTTCACTTTTCAATTTCAGTTCTGCCTACGCTAGTGATATTCCTGTTATCAGCCATGAATTTTGTTGTGATGTTCTGGGAACCTGGACAAGTGATGCAACTTCTAGGAAAAAAAATAGCTTAGCCAACCTCAAATTTTAAATCTGTAGGCAGAGAACTATTTCTTAAACAGGATATTAGGGCTTATTTAGTAAAATAAAGAGGGATGGTAGATTAATATACTGAACCTGAAACATGATCAAATCTACTGTACCTTTAATGTTCATCTAATAAAAAAGAGAATTGGCATAAAAGTGATACATATAATTTTTACCCAGGGACTGGAATGAATTATTTTTATTACAAAACATGTCCCAGGAATCCTATACCACAGCAAAGTTTTTACCTCACAGAATGATCACCATGGAAAGGATACAAAATCTGGAGATGCTGTAGCATTGGATTCATCCCTAGACATATATTTGACTGGATGATTTTCATGATCTTTTTCAACTCTTTATGATTTGATGATTTTGCAATAAAATTATAAAATACTTAAAAAAAACAAACCAGGATGTGTATCTTACTCCTCATTACAAGTGGAAAGCCTGAACAGGATTTTCTTCATCTTCCCAGCAAGCTCTACAAATTATCTATTTTGGTCCCTGCATTCATATTTATTAACCTAGTTAAAAATGGACGCAAATTTTGCCTAGATCTTTTTTTCCATTTTGCCTTACTAACTTGATACATGTGGCAACAGCACTGAAATTAATGTATTGGGGAAAGTGTTTTAATTTTTGAGAAGACTACCAGACCTTGGCTGCAAAAATTTGATAACCATTGGATGCTGACCAAGACAGTTAGCATATCAAAAGGACAAAGATGACCTTAGTGTTTTGTAGAATAGAAGTTTTCTAGTAAGGTCCTGCCAAGTGGTACCATCACCCAAGGATAGCAAAGTTACTGAATTACTGATAGCAAAAATTCATAGCTCCATATTTGTAAATTTCAACATCTGGTGTTCACATTGTGTTCTTGACTTGGATTTTGTATAAAATGTGTCTTAATCACCATCTGTTACACCCTTCTGCTGCTCTCCAGCCCATGATACTGAAAGCTCCATAACACTAGGATTTTTTTTTAAGTCAACTGAATGTTCAAATTGATCAGTGAATAGGATTAAACCAACCTAAGTGGCTTTGGAATCACTTTCTTAGAGACAAGTCTAACTTAGGCAGATTAACTCTATATTGCTGCCTCATAGGCTGTCTCTTGCACATCCATCTTAAATTCAAAGTTAGTATATATTTGGAAATTTCCAGATAAATCCACATTAATGATATTAATTAAATTAATTTAAAGCCTATATTGACATTTATATAAGAAACGTGTATATTCAGAATAAGTAAAGGTAAAGGTTTCCCTGTACAGTTGTGTCCAAACTCTAGAGGGCAGTGCTCATCTTTGTTTATTAGCCAAGGAAGCCAGTTTTGTCTGAAGATACGTCCATCATCTTGTGACCAGCATGACTATATGCCAAGGCACACAGAACACTGTTACCTTCCCACCTAAGTGGTACCTATTTATCTACTCACATGTGCATGCTTTCAAACTGCTAGGTGGACAGGAGCTGGGGCAAGGAACGGGAGCTCACCCCACCACACAGCATTTGAGTCTTGAACCCAGGGTGTTAACTTTCCAGCTGACAAGCTCAGCACTGAGCTATCACACTCCCCTATATTCAAAATAGTTACAAACAAAAGTGAGTAATTATGTAAGAAAAATGCATCCAAACTAGCTAGAATTGAAAGTCTCAAGGGAGTTCCAGAGAGGAGGGGGAGGGAGGGAGGGAGAGAGAGAAAGTAACTAATAGAATAAAAAATCATAGCAACCAAAATCAAATTTAAAACCTCATGTGAATCTATTGGCCTATGACATTACAAGAATGTACAACAAGTATTTGGGTTATTTGCTCAAGAGTAGAAAATCAGACTTACAAGGAAAAAACTGCCTACAAATTCTATCAACCTATTTGTGCTTTTTATGAAATGATGTTGTATTCAAGAAATTGACAGGTAGAACATAGTATCCAAGTAGTATGTGTGCAGCAGAGCTTAGCAAATGGATACATACTTCTGAACTGTAACAAAATGGACTTTGGTTGAGATGGTTAATAAAGTTTGGCTTGGATTAGAATGTATCTGCTTTAATGAAAACTAAGAATATTCCTCAGTGAAATTATTTTATTTGGAGCAAAACATTGTCCATGCTGCTACCCTTTACCTTTAAGTATTTGTTTTTCAAACAAACTATTTTCTAGGTTCAAGAAAGAATAGTGTTTGGAGATTGGTGGTCTTCCACTCCTGATCATACCTACCATTCTCTGCACATGTCCTTATTTTTATGATGAAATATGTCTCATCCATCATTTTTTTCCTGGAATTTGTTAAATGTCAATTTTAAGAAAGCTGGAAATGAATGCTATTTGTTGCTAAGCTTGATGTTAAACTTGTTACTTCTCATACAAAATGCTTAAATTATTTTTCATAGAAATGAAATGTAATGCAGCTTTCTTGATGAGTAGGCAAATGGTAGTATTTTTTAAAGTGCATCTATATGGCACCTATAAAGCTGTCAAGGGAACAAGGAATGTAAAAACTGAACAGGTGGCACCATGGAAGCAACAAGATGGCTAATACTCTTTAAAATATCACAATGAGTCACCTGACATTTTGTGATACACTGATATTTCCTCTTTTTTTCTTAGTTTATCAAGGACTTTTTTGAGCAAAGCAAGGGAAGAATAATCAAACAGTCTAAAATTTTAATAGAAAGCATTCTGTTTTAACAAACATAGCAAATGTCTTTTTCCTACACATTCCAAATTATGGATTGGTCAACATGCAATATCCTTCAGGTATCTCATGGTGCCATGCATGTTTTGGTGATCAGTTTCTGCAAAATTTGGGATAGTATTGCAGATGTTTAATGAGTGCGCTTGTTGACTTTCAGAAAGTGTCACTAAAATAAGCACTTATGGGACTCACAGGGCAGAATAAAAATGCCTATTTGGATGCCATCTCTGGATGCAAAGCATTTTGGTAGAAACAGATTCATGACCTAATTTATCAGGCATATAAACTAAAGCATCCCTTGATCATTCCATTTAAACTCCACATTATTTAGCATTCTGCAAAAAATGATTCACTTCTTTTGGGTTGCCTGATTTTTTTTGCAACCCAATGAGTTTGATCAGAGCTTCGTGGAAATAAAGTTCAACAGAACAATTAACACTGAAGTCAGGCACATGTTTCATTATTTCATATACAAATCATCCCACACATGATGCTCCAGTATGAGAGAAGAATTATCCCCTTAGATTCAGTAATCAACTTTTGGTAGAATAAATGTGACAAAACAGTTTCTATTTTGTAATTTATGATTTGTCTCTCATATCTCCATGTATAGTAGCATCAGGAGGGATGGCTAAAACAGGCAAGATGACAATTATGGCAATGCAATTGATTCCCTACCACATTGTCCATGCATCTGACATTGATACCGATATGAAAGGAACTTTGCTTGCAAAACTGTGATTTCCATATTGCCTACTTTGTCCTATTCCCCCATGACAAAGTAATTTAACTCAGTACCCCTTGGTGGTTTTCCAACATGATTTATTTATTTCAGATCTTGTTACAATATTCCCATGTGCTTTAGGAGCCATGGTGGCACAGTGATTAGAATGCAGTATTGCAGGCTAATTCACTGTTCACTGCCAGGAGTTCGATTCTAACCCACTCAAAATTGACTCAGCCTTTCATCCTTCTGAGGATGGTAAAATGAGGACCCAGATTGTTGGGGCCAATATGCTGACTCTATAAACTGCTTAGATAAGGCTGTAAGGTACAGTGAAGCAATATATAAGTCTAAACACTATTGCTATTGCTACTTAGGTCTAAACATTGACTTGGTCATTATAAAACATTGTACTTTTTCCTAAGCATTCCATCTGTTGTAGATTGGCTGGTATGTTTCAGATCACTGCTATAACTACTTGCACTTCAGTTGATGCCTGGTCTGATATTCTCCTGTAGTAATCCTGATCCAAAGCAGAATGTGTCCTTCATTCAATTACTTGATATTATACAGGTCCTTAGGCAGCAAAGGAGTCCCTCAGCCATTGTGCTAATGTTAATGCTAATCATTGTGCATCCTCATTGAGGATGTTACTTAGTTTGGGTAATGAAATGTCTGCAAGAAAACAACCAAACTCAGAGAACACCAAGGATTCCTCATTGTGCTAATCCTCCCATGGCTGACAATTTGTATGAGATGAATGGAATCATCATGTGCCTCTAGAGTCTGTTTGGTAAAAATGTCACTGAGCCAAAACTTATGAGATTTATAAATCTGGCTGAAATCATCCTTGATTGTTTAATGAAGTATTCACAAAACTCATTATATTTATTTCTTTAACTGAATCGACAGGATGGCAATCACTTTTTCACAGTGGAGCATGTTGGATGTCTTTGTGAAATAGCTGAATAACACCAATGATATTTTGTCATTCAGACTTCCCTTATACATCAGTAGGATCAACATGAAATATTAATTGTTAAAGATGTGCAAAAAAAATCATAAAATTCAAAAAATTTTCATAGAGCTGTATTCTATTCTACCATAATATTAACAGATAACTGTCTTTTCTGAGGCTTATCATCTGCAATCAAGACTGGAAATTCTATTATCCAAAACTGTATATCAAATAGATCATGATGAATTTCCTTACAGTCTGTCATTAAATATTCCACACATTTTAATTTATGTATTGTGGGAAGAATCCAGAGAAAGAAATATTTGGGGAAATATTAAAAAGGCAGAATATATTTCCCCAAAGGAATAATGGAGAAGATCTTTAAAAAGATAGAAACCAGCCCCTAGAAATCAGCCCCAGCCCCTCTCGCCTAAGCAGAAAACTCAGTAATTCAATAATCCATTCAGGAAGGTTGGGGCCAGGAAGCTAGAAGCTATGAGATTAGAAAGACAAAGATTTCTAAAATCTACATTCCCCATACAAACTCTAAAAGACATGACCTTTGGCAACATAATAGGATTAACCTACCAATACCAAAAGGACACACTCAGACTCAGGTCAAAGTACATTACATAGGAAATACAAAGCCTCAAATAGGAACAGGAAACAACCTCAAGAGCCCCAGAAGGTATTAAAAACCCACCACTCCCAGCAACATGTGGTCAGCTTTCCCAGAGCCATGCTTCTATCTGGCTTTGCTCTTCAATAAACTGCAACCTTCTTTCTAAAGCAGTCTCTATTTTATTCCCAGCTTGGACTGGACCCTGATGAAGATTTTTCTTTCAACAGTACCATAACTGAAACTTTTAAGCATTTGCAAATACATGAGAGTTCTTTGTTTCAAGCCAAATGTCCCAGTGTTTTCAGTGTAATACAGCAGCAAATTAGATCAGCTGGAAAGTTTACCAGCAAGAAATCAGACCAAGATCCATTTTCCATCTAGTGTTTTCATGGTATCTACTGGAGGAAATAAATGACGAAATATTCAGTGTGGTGACAGAATGCAATCATTTTCATAATTCTGATGACATCTTGGCTTGCTCTGAAAGCATCTTTCAATTCAAGAAATAGCATACAGTCACCCAAATTTGTCATTATTATCCTTATCTTCATGAACTTTTCTAGTTCATAAAATTGATGGCCATTATCCCCACTGATGGCAATTAATACCATTGTTTAATTATGAGTGCATAATGAAATTCCCTGAATTTAGTCCATTGATGATTTCCATGTTAGATAATCTTAAAAGGAGATTAAAATTCCTTCTTAGTCACAAAGGGTACTTGATAGTTTTAGGCCAATAACTTACTTTCCCTGGTTAAGTTATTTCACACAAAGATTGAAAGAATACAAAGGAAAAACCCAATCATTTAAAATAAAACATAGGATGTATCCCAAAAATACTGTATACTGCAAATGTGAACAATGAGATAAGTAAAATTATAAAAAAGGTTTACATTTCACACACATATACACATGGGGGGGGGATGTAAATTAGGACTGGTTTGCAGCCAGCCTCAATATATTTCAAATTAGAAGTGCTCCCAAATAACCTTTAGAGGTAAGGTCAAATTATCAAATATGCATGAGGAAAATGTTCAGTCTTTGCTTTTGCCATACTAATCAAAGAAGGAAAGAAGGAAATAGCAAGTCATAGGTAATAACTGGGTGTTCAATATCATCATTGCTACGGTTTGTCAGCAAATCCAAAAGGTTTTGCTAGTATAAGGAAAAATACAATACATAGTACAAAAAGCCAGTGAGAATCTAAAGTTAAACATTGCATATAGGAAAAATTATAGTTATGCAGGTTGCAAGTGGTTTCCGTTTCATTGAATAAGACAGATACTTAAACAATTCTCTCTTAAATAGAAACTTTAGAATGGTAATAGTTATATAATTTCATTTATATCTATTAGTATCCTTAGCCTATAGTATATTGCCTTTCTTATATGATTTCTCTGAGCTGCTACAAGACTTGCTGAAAAGTCTGATTTTACTTGTCTTTTAATGAAGCTATAGTTCAGTGTTATGGTACTGAATTAAGGAAGGCCTTTTGATCTAACACAGTCACAATGGGACAGTTTCATTTCTGTTTTGATTAGCTGTAGCTAATCAAATCAAATTACTTGAATGGCCAAACTTAGGTCAAGTTTGTTTTACCAAGTCAGCTTCATATCATAGTTTAAGAACTGGTTTGTTGCAAGATATAACTTGTTAACTACTGCTTAGTATTCAGTAAGAATAATAAAATGCATTTATTATTAAATATTATCAAAATCGTTTATTATTTCCTCACAACCATGCCATATAAAAAGGGAGGGAAGTATTTATGAACTTCAGGTAAATGCAGTTCATGCTTGCAAATCAGATCAGTATCTATTCCACACTAGACAACTGCAGGACTGCCATATAAGAATAATATACAATAATTTTTACCTCAAAGTATCTGTTATTTATCAACTAAATAAAATTAAATGGGATACAGATGGAACTTGGCTGCTAACTGCCATTTCATATTCTTTAAAAAAATAGAGAGATAGAAAGAGAATAAGAAAGTGCATGCTTCCTTTGTTTCACATAATTTAAATTTCTAAGACTCACATGTTAATATATTAATTTGCAATTTGAAACTACTTTGCATAATAGTGTTCATTAGATCAGGGGTGTCAAACTCAATTTCATTGAGGGTTGCATCAGCACTGCGGTTGCCCTCGGGGGGGGGCGGATGGGTGCGGCCTACTGGGTGGGCGTGGATGGAGTGGGTGTTGCCTACTGGGTGGGCATGGCCAGCTCTACATCATTCGCATCAAGGGTGCCTGTGGGGGCCTGGGCAGGAGTGGGACAGATCTGAGGGTCTCTGACAGAAAGGGGTGGGACCAGGGCAGAGCCCATCAAGCCGGATATGTGAAGTAGGCGAGGGCCATTTGCTGGCCACTTCCAGGTGATGGTGCATTTCTTCATTCCTCATAAAGGGTGACATCTCCCCAGCATGCCCCCAACATGGGGCCAACATGGCAAGGGCTGGTTCCTCGCTGTTTCCAGATGGCCTTGTGGAGCTAAGACTGAATGCATTTCAGCATAGATGGCCACCACAAAATTGTACATTGGCTCCTGGCCGGCCTGGGCCAGGGCCAAGGCAGCAGGGGCCGTTCCCTCACTGTTTCCAGGATGGCTTCGTGGGCCACATGAAACCACTTCGCGGGCCACATTCAGCCCCAGGCCTTGTGTTTGACATGTCTGTATTACATGGATCAATGGACTTTAACAGTTATAACACATGTACATTGTTGTTTACCAGGTATGAAAATAACTCTAGAATATGAAGGTAGGAAGATTTGTCTTTTAAAATGAATGTGACTAGATGCAAATAAAGAACATTTAGGGACACTGTATAGAATTAATTGGAATATCTCTGAGTCATATCTTCATTCCCAATGAAACATTCATTAGGCAAAATAGCTTCAGAAAACACTCCATCTTTTCCAGTCACACTTGGTTGGAATTCCTTAGAATGAGGTTTTTTTCAAAAAGCTTGCCTTTAGAGCAGGGGTCTTCAAACATGGCCTTTTTATGATTTGTGGACTTCAACTCCCAGAATTCCTCAGCAGGCATGCCTGGCTGAGAAATTCTGGGAGTTGAAGTCCACAAGTCATAAAAGGGTTAAGTTTGAAAACCCCTGCTTTAGAGCCTGAGATTCCTGTAATTCAGATGGGCAGCTTAGTGTCCTCTAAATGCTTAAGATTTTAATTCAGATCATCTCCACATCTGTGGCCAGTGGCAAGGGATCCTGGGAGTTGTAACTAAAACTTCTGGAAAGCAGTAGGTAGCTTGCCCTGGTTTTTTTCATGATCATTTCGGCAAATCACAAAAGTAAAAGCATGGGATATAAGTGCTTAAGCTTGGAAAATAACCTATAGTAATAACTATTTAAGGAGATTAGGTATGATTTTTCCTTAAGTCAAGAACTGTAAAGGGACATTATTCTTGATAAATCTGTCCCAGGGAATTATTACAGGACAATCCTGTGCTGAAACACTTTTTATAACATCATTTGAAGAGTTCCGATACTAACAAGAATTTGGGGAAAATATTTATTCATTTGGCTGACACCCACAAATAAGAACCAGATAGGATTTTACTACTAGGAAATATGCTGCAGAAAGAAAACAAATTAAAGAATACTGAGTCCTTTGGGATTGGGCGGCATATAAATATTTGTAAATAAATAAATACAATTTAACATTTATTTACCAGTAGAGTTAGCTTTATCTCTAGAATACACTATCTCATGCAGCCAAGACTTTGTTCTAAAAAAAAACCACTTTTCTTAAATAAAAAACAATAAAGTCCAAAAATAATTTGAGGGAAGGCTTGATAGGAATGTATTCTAAAGTGCTTACTCTATCACTAAATACTGAAAAGTAGTGAAGTTGCTAGACAAGTTACACAAAAAATATTTGTGCAAAGGAAGATATATTACCTGTTTCCATACTGCACCTTACAAAACTACCATCATGCTTATTTTTTTGGCATATTTGTACTCCTGTACTTAACTCATGGATGCTTGTGAAAATGCTTATGTCTGTAAACTCTGAATTCATTTTTTTTAAGCACAAACATACAAACATATATTTGAATGCAACATTTTCATCAACTATAGGTAGAGCAAAGGAATTGCTACTGATGACCCCTTTTGTTTTGTAATACTTCAAAAATGTATTTGGTTAGACATGAGTTGCACTATAGGAAATCCTATTATTAGGCCATGTTGGACTCTGACTACCATGACTGACTACAAAATAGGTAAATGGAGGTAAAGAAGCAAAGTTTGACTACGTGGAAAAGTACCTCTGTTTTTTTTAACACTCTGTTTTTAATAGGTGAGCAAATTAAAAAGCTTAACAGCCAGAGGCTTGGAGATACTTGACCCTTTCCTAATATTACAATTTACTCTATACCAGTAGGTGTCTCATGGCTTATCACTCCCATTCCCCCCCTCCATGTATAAAAATGGGATTAGTGATTCACAGGGTTATGATCCAAATCAATGAAACGCAGAAAGCTTTCTAAGCACTCTCGAAAGTTCAAGGGGAAAAAAATGTGTAAAAAAGAAGGAACACAGTTGCCTATGAAAATGCAAACGAGTTTCATGGCATATTTGTAAAGAAAAGAACAGAATCACAATAATGGGATGCACCGTAAGATCATCCAAAGCAGCTCTCTAGGAAGTTCTTTTTCATACAAGTCTTCTATTCCATGCTGCAAACCAAACCAGAGCCTTTCCAAATAAGACAACAGTATCTCATTAGTTTACTCAATAGAATAGCCATAAAACCTTGAATGGACTTACAGTATTAACTTACTGGAATCATTCTGAGAGTCCCAGGAACCTCACAAACATACTTATGAAGCAAGACATTACTAGTGATTTCCAGTACTCTGAAACAGAATCTATATTATTCTATACTGTACAGACAGACAGACAAACAGACAGACAGACAGATAGAAGACAGACGGATGGACAGACGGATGATAGTGGAGTGAATGGCTACAACACCCATTTGCTCATTTCTAATTCTGGAAGAATGCTATCTTGCGATGAAGAAGCTTTTTTTTTTTTTAGTACATAACTCAGATCCTTTTAAGTTGTTTACAGAAAAAAAGTATTTAATGTACACAGAGAACACTTTCAAGCTCCAGTGCAAAAGAGCATTTTAACTTACTGCAAGAGTTTTAAAAGCTGCCTGCATTGGTCTGTGCTCCAAATCTTTCTAGCAATTGCTATGCTGAAGCTGAAGAATACTGCAAGGGCATGCACTTAATGATTTGACGTTCATTGCTGGAGAAAGAAAAGACTCCTACTGACCTTTCTGCTGTTTAAATGATTGTATGGAACCGGAGTGATGAACCATCTTCATAAATGAGACCTCCGGTGGGCCAATTTACAGAGCTTGAGGGAATTAAGGTGTTGCAAAACAGGAAGCAGAGCTGCTTGCTGCTCCATAGAATCCAGCACATTTGGAACGGCTGTGTAATCCAGCATTTGCCTCAGTGAGTGTTGGGCTTGGAAGACTCTTCTCCCCCTTGTTGTCATAGAAACTAGAAAGGTTGGTCCAGCTTCATGCTCCCCTTAGTGGATGACTTAGGTATAAATCACTACACCCGTCCGATGGGAAAATGCAGCACTATGCTGCTTTTGAATTGTGTTGGTACTTTTTTTTTTAAGAGAAGGAAACCCAATTTGTTCTTTTTTAAAATTTATGAAAATTTATTTTCATAATCAAAGCATTGCCAATCAATAACAGAGACTACCTTAAGCTATAACGGGGGGGGGGGGGAGATCTGATGACAAAGAATTTTGCAGATGATCAGTGCAACATTTGATTTCATATTTCTTATCACTTGCTTCCCACCTGATTTTTTTTCATGGAAAAAAAACATGGGTATTCAGAGTAGCTTTTTAGTTTATGGCAAATAATTTTGATTTTGAAGCCAGCATATCAATGTGTCCTTTTGTGAATGCAGAGATTCTACTTTTTCAACTACATAAACCATTTTTTTTAATTATTGTAATTTTTTTTTCAAAAGGATCTACAAGGTTCAACAAAATTACAAAGTTAAAGAAAAAAAAGAAAGTAAGAAGAGTAAATAAAAAATAATGAAAAGGAAAAAAAAAGATACAAAGTAGTCAACCAACTTTCCAGAAAGTCCACCATAAATGGACATGTGGTTTCAATGAAATCCAATGAAGATAGGCAACTTTTTTTAATGCATATCCCATTAAGATAAGATGGATTCTGATACAATGTAATTTACTCTCTTGGATTAATATATTTGCATTAACTACAGAAGGTTTCAAATGATACTTTTAATGTCTTCAGGGAACAAAAAATTGATTTAAGGAAACTTCATACTGATTCTGAATGTATAGAATGACAAGGTAAAAAGGGCTGAGATTAGCTGATGTAGACAACTGTTGAGTTCTGCAATCACAATTTTATAATAGAGCATGTCAAAATATTGTAGCTGGTACCTGTAGAACATAGCATTTGGTACTAGATTTATATACCCCTTCATAGTGCTTTACAGCACTCTTTAAGTGGTTTGCAATGTCAACATATTGCCTCTAACAATCTGGGTCCTCATTTTACCAACCTCAGAAGGATGGAAGGCTGAGTCAACCTTGGAGTGCTGTGGTGATTGAATTGGCAGAATGTAATTTGGAAATATTGCTTATTGTAGATGGGCAGAATTATTTACCCATAGGCTGCTGAAATGTTTGATAGACACATTGCTGATACCACCACTTACATTTGATCTGGTTTGGCCTCTATATGGGCAGATTCAAATAAGGTGTCTGGATTTAGCAATGCTTTGTGAGGTTATCTGAAGCTAATTTTGCTTGTGAATTTCTAGAATGTGAGTAGGATTTTCTGCAGCATGAGTTTGATAGCCTGTGTGTTGGATTCATACTTTGCCTAATTCATTTGGCCAACTAATGAGAGAGTGGCTAATTAGATTCAAAAATTTGGGAGCTGGAATTGTGCCAGCTGTCTTGAAGAAGATTGAAATGTCTGCTCTTGAAGAAGCCATCTGATCATCAGATAGTCTCTGCTACGGAAGTGGGAAAAAGACTATATAAATTCAATATATACATACATACCATACATATATGTTGCAAGAGATCCTATAAGATCTGATACCTTTTAATTCAGTTTCTAGCCTAGACATAGAACTAAAACTGCACTGGCCATTCTGGTAGATAACTGAATATAGTGCTGTTGGATATATTTAACCCCAGTATTCTGGACTGCCTATAAACTTTGGGAATGGAGGATACTATTTCACAGTGGTTCTGCTGCTTTCTGAATAGGAGTTCCATTTGGTAATGCAATGGGAAGGAACTTTGAGCTGATATCTGCCTGTCTTGGTTCCTAAAAGCTATGGAGGACAGTAAAGAATAAACAGGCTGAAAATGTCTAGATCTCCATGAGCATCAAGTTGATTTGAAATGATGTGGAACTTCCCATAAGAAAGCAGGCCTGTTACTTGAGGTACTCTTGGTTACTGCTGGAATAGCTGGCACACCAATTGTGGCCCTTCTTAGAATGGGATCTTTGGTGACAGTAACACACACTCTTATCTCTTTGAAACCAGTTATTGCAACGCATTCATGGATGGATGCCTTTAAAGACTCTTTAAAAATGCAATTGGCACATAGTGCATCAGTAATTGCAGCAGCATACAAAACTGTAATAAATAAAATTATAAAACTAAACCCTCCTTCTTGCATAAGAAAGATTTTTCTGGGAAACTTGTGTAATAAATCGAACTCCATGAAACAAACTGAACTCTAGTTAAAATATAGTTAAAGTGGTTCTTGCTAGAAAAACCCTTTATACAGTAAGTACATTCCAAATATATTTCTAGAAGAAAGCCTGCATGTTATTTCAATGCCAGGTGAACTGGAAGAGAATCATGGGTGCGAAAGAATATTGTTGCTCTCAGCGAGCTGAAAGTTACATTTTTGCCCAGTTATACATTTTGAATGAGCAGAGACTTCTGTGAATTGATAGTCGGCAATTTACATGTGCATCAATATTATAAATATTATATTATTCCTTGGATGCTCTCTTCATTGTTTTTTAATCTTTAAAAACAGCTTTAGTTAGCATGCAGGAAACTGATAGACATATCCTGATGAACAGCATACAGTCTGTTTAAAAATACTATGTATTTTCTTAGAAGAAGCACCGTGACATTGCTAGATGGAGTCCATTGACCTTCAATTGCTAAAAAGAGAATGCTTATGTACAGTATGTATGTGCAGACTCTCAGAGACTTTACAAGATCACCACATTCCCTCTCAAAATCTCACAAGATTAGAGCTATTTCATATGCAACCTCAACCAAAACCCAGTCATACGTCTGTGTCTACTGTTAGAAACAATTGCTAATCTTTAGACAGGCTTTTTTGAATCTTAGTAAGGTATTAGTAAGATATATTTCTGCTGATCATTTTTCTCTCCCCTCCTCCCCCGGTTGGAACCTACAATCTGTATAGTTTAGAGAACGACTTGTTGAACTTAACTGGGAATTATTTCTATGTCAACGCATGCATGATTGCATTTATTAAAAGAACAGTTTATTATTTCTATATTCATTAGGAATGCATATAGTGCTAGAATGAAGGTTTGACATGCCTTGACTTGAAATAACAAATACCTTGAATCTTGGCAGTCATTTCAGTTTGACTAATGAAGGTGGCCTTTGGAAAAATCACATCATATTATTTGGTAGGGACAGCAAAGGAGTGATTCAGTAAAAATTAATTACCATCCTATTATATGAAAACAGAATTTAAACTTAACATTATTAAAAAATATGGAAAATTATTTTTTTCTTATGTTTACATATTTCAAATGATAACACTCTGTTATATACTGTATACATATCATTCCAAAATTCTCATAGAATATATTAATTCTGGATTGAACTTGAGGAATTCTGCTTATCTCTGTTTAAATTTTTAACCCTTATTTTCTGGTTATTCATGTGTGATTATTATGATTATACTTTTAGAAAGGAAGATCGACACATTTTGAAACAGCTACTCCCTTGAGTGAAGGTAACCAAACTGCTGATTATTTTTCCTCCCATCTCCACTTTAAATGAAACCCCACAAGAAAACATGGAGGTGTTTGTGAGAATAACAATATTAGAAACTACTATGACAACTACTATTTTCCCTTATAGTCGTCTATTATTGAAATTTGATCTGAAGGAGTCTTCTCCATTTCATACGCAACTGAAATATTATCATTCACTTGTTTGAAAATACCATGTATCACATTTAAAACATAGATCTTTTTAAAATTTATACTTTATTGTTTTGTGCTAATGTAGGTGAAATGTTAATATATATTGCTAGTCCATGTATGATATGCTATATATTAAATAAATAAAATAAACAAACCTTATATCCAACATAGTGTAGAAAACAGCCACTATTTAAATTGCTGCCCCTTTATTACTTTTAACTGGCAATTTTAAAGATTAGGGTTATCTGTCCTTACTTGTAATCATTTCTTTTTAAACTAGATTTAAAATACACCACCATTTGTTTGATTGCTTTCTACCAGAAGACTACCTTCTGAAAATAATAAATATTCTGATTCATTCTCTCCAAATTTATATAGGGCAGTGATGGCGAACCTTTTAGAGACCAAGTGCCCCAAAACCGCCTTGCCCCTGCCCCACCCCTGCCTTTCCTGCCCGCAAGACCACCCACTGCCTCCACGGCCTGCCACAACAGATTGCCCAGGCAGCCCAGCAGTGTCATGGTGGCCATGCCCTCTGTCCATGCCCCGCAGCATCAACTGCACACAATGGGATGCAAGAGCAGAGTCTTGTCCCCACTGCCCAGTTGCCATGTCCTTGGCTGTGCTGCTTTGCGCAGGTTACACCCAGAGTGACTCTCCTCCATGGGGGCTGCTGGTGAGGAGGGGACATAGGGGGTGGTGGGGCTGGGGCACACAGACAGGGCTCTGAGTGCCATAGGTTCACCACCATTGATATAAGGTTTATAATTATATGCATATAACTAATAATAAAGTCTGAAGCCATAATGGGATAGTCACAACACCATACTGCTCTTAAAACAGCAATGTCCATAAACAATTTGGTACCCATTGGATCATCTTTTGAGAGAAAGGTAGTAGAGTCTGATGTGATCAGTAAGATATTAAATTTTTCCGAATGTTATTATGGTACTATTGCTCTTGTCTGAAAATGAACACAAGTGTGTAAAACAGCAGTTGGGAGTAAGAGCAATGTGTGGCCTTCACATTGACCTATTTGTGAGAAGCTAGCAAAGAGTGTCAGAAATCACAATAATGTGACTATGAGGACACTGCGACAACCACAATTTTGCAAATACAACTGGAGTAAACATTGTGGAAATTTCAATTCCACTGGAGTGATGGGTCCTAGATTATTTATTCATTCTTTAATGTAGAAGGTTTTAATTATGTTGATTCAAAAATTGTTATCTCTTGACTGAAAGAGACTAGTTGTTGCTACACATAATGTGGTAGCTTCTAGTTTTGACTTCCACAGAGTGGTGACATTATATTTTGAAAATGTCAGGAATATTAACTATGTTATCACCTGGGATGGGTCTAATAGCATTTTCCTTTTCTTCCAGCAAGTTTTTTTTTTTTTTTTTTTTTTTTTTGCTACAGATCCTAATTTTCATGCTCAGATATAGAATAGGTGAGGTCAGAAAGAATTTTTCTGTCATTCTTCTTAGCAGATTTTATTATCTATTCAGTAAATAGGCATCACAGATCTAAATGTTGTGAAACAATATCACTTCTGTTCTTTTATTAAGAATCCAAAGAAGTATAAAACAGAAAGAAGAAAAGATGACTTATAACCTGCATTCTTTTTCCTTGCAGTGTTTACCCTGATTTACATACTGATATCAGGAGTAGCTGATCTTTGTCTTAAAATAGTCCAAGGAGACAAGCGATATCACTCATCATATGATTGGATCTATCATTGAAGGAGAAGCTTAAGAGAGGGGGAAAATAAATTTTAAATAAATAAATGTTACCTTCCCATTTCAAAACAGTGCTGTAGAAAGAATAATGGAGGCTATCTGTCTTTGATCTGGAACTTGAATTCTAGTTAAATTAAGTTAGTACACATCTCTGCCTCTCACATCTGGGAAAACTGTCTTTGACATATGTTTTTTTTTTTTACATAGACTTTCAATGTTCTACCACAAATGGTTAATCTTTTCTGCTTCCAGCTCAAATGCATTTTATACACACAGCTGGACAGTCCAATTCTCTATATTATTATGAAAAAGGAAAGGTTTTTGATTTTGGTAAGAAAATATAATTCCTTCTAGAATTACTTTTAAAAGCTGGAGATGGAACACTTCCTTACTATATGGTATAATTTCATTTATTATTGTGCATAATATATCCATATGCACAATATCCTTGGGGAAGAATTAATGTGAAATATTGCCTCGGAGGTTTGGTTGTGAGAATCTTGTTGGATTCTTGCTTTTTCCTTTTTTTTATTTGTGTGGGAAATCAGCTCCTCTCCCCCCCCCCGAGAAGGAAATATTTTGGGGGATATTAAAAAGGCAGAATATTATATTTCCCCAAAGGAAAGCAGGCCCAGGTTTTCTTAATAACCCCAAACAGAAACTCTGCAGGCCAGGTCTGTAGAAATGTGAAATGCAAATCCCATTCAGAAAGTTTAAGGCCCCATTCATGAGAAAATACTGCCTGGAGAAATCGATTCAAGATAGGATCTTTCAAAATCCCTTGGAGCAAAACTGATAGCCAACAACAGCAGAGTGATAGGATTAGAACCAGCAACCCCTCACCCATCCAACACAGGACATATCCATCAGCCACAGCCACAGGGAAGCAGGACATGACCTTTAGGACATAATAGGATTAACCCACCACCATCAGAATACAAAAAGGGCACACTGAACCTCAAGTCAAAGTTCATGCCACAGGAACAAGAACAACTCCAAACACAAAAAGCCCAAGAAGATATAAAAATCCACCACTCCCAGCACCATGTGGTCAGCCACCCCAGAAACATGCTGCTATCACTGAAGTTTCTGGCAACTCAGTAAAAAAGAACCTTCTTTCTAAAGCAGTCTCCATTTTGTTTATTTCCAGCTTGTATTGGACCCTAATGAATATTTTTCTTTCAACAAGAGTTTGAGCTGTCTCCTCCCTCCCCTTATTTGCATACACGAACAAAGAATTCTTGAGGAATCTTGCTGTAGTGTTTCTGTAACTTTGCAAGTTTAGAATTTATGTTTAAGTTATGCTGTGCTAATATGAGAAAACAAAGTTGATTTTCTCAATGTATACCACATTCTAGGAGACTTATGTGGATCATTATGAAGTAATAGCTTTGATTATGCTTTGCGTAGGCCTTTAGTTATAGATATTGTGAAACAGGGCCTTTTGTCAAGATTTATCATAGATCAGTAAACAGATGAATGTGTTCTGGAAGTACAAAACTGAAGATATAATTAATAAGCAACCAATGCAATTCGTTAGCTAAGTTTTGAGATTAATGGTATAAGGCAATCAGATAAGAAGCTTTTGACAATTCATGGCAATCATAGCTCTGAAGTGATTCCAGAAATGGGGGCAAAACACTTTTGGCTTACTCAGCACTATGATTTCTCCTTTGTTCCATTGTATAAGATTCTTTCAAAAACATTTTGTATGGTTTGGAGTGAATTTCTCTATATCACCCCAAATTACAAGAAATGGTGTCTTAGAATTTATTTCCCTTTATTTATTTATTTTACAGGGATTTAGTTTTGATTTGATAGTACAGCATTCCACAAATTGATGCTACGTAGGAAGATGCCAAGTTAACCCATCCTGTAATCAGCTAGATAGGTGGCTGCTGTAAAATTACTAAGCAACTGCACAAAGGCAGGAAGACAAGCTAGGGGTCTAATGCTCAAAAGAGTTCCTTGAAGAACTGACTTGAGAGGCCCAGTATTTGACCTATGAGCTTAGTCTTACAGAGAAAATGGTTTTTCTTTGTGAAATGCCACCTTGTGAGGTGCATCATCAGCTTTCTGTTCTAGCACAGACCTACTAACTCTTCTAACATTTAAGGTTTCTACTTCCTGTATTCTTTTGCTTGCACTGAAAGCTTTGTCACTTATTCAATAATAATGTTTTTTTAAAAAACCTTTCCAGTTTAAGACATTAAACTTACTTAAATGTCCAACTGTAATTCAAAAGTCCAGTAAACTGGAAATAAAACAATTACCGTTGAACACGAACTGTAAGTACTTTACTGAGTTTTATAAAGTTTGCCTCAAGTGGTAGCAATTTATGTTTGGGTCAAATTTCATCTATTTGTCACAAAACCTTGTACCTTTCTGGAAATGACCCAGACATTCATGTATACCAAGTTTGAGATAAGATAGCTCTCTGAATTATTGAGGGGATGAGGATTTATTTTAAATTTTGACTGTTTGGTTGCTTATGTAAGGAGAGGGAGAATGAAATAAAATGTTAATAGGCATTCTAAATAAAAGCTAGGAAATTGTGAGGAACTGTCAGTGAATAGAAGAACAGATGTAGGAAGAAAACGCTAAAGGCAAGTAGGATGTCATTAGAAAAACAGATGTCATATGGTATGCCATTATCATGCTGGCTGCTATACACCTTCCTAGTTGTCAGGCTTCCCAATAGCAATGTTTCCATACCCATTTCACCAGTGTAATATAATGCTTTTGCAGCTTTTTAAAAGTTAACACTTTAACTTTTTAATAGGACATTTGCAACATTACACCAAGATACTGCACATCAAATGGTAAACTTTCAGCATAACGTTTAACCATGTTTCTATTACCCTGCAATAGTCTGCCACTTCATCATTCAAAATGTGCAGCCTTGTATTGGCTGACTGGCATCTGTAAAAAGCAGGTGAAGACTGAGAATTCTGCCAATACACTCAATTCTGTCAATTTTCTTCTTATATATATTCAATATTCTAACCAGAACTGGCAAGATCGTAACAGATATTTATTACTTTGTCTACTGACTGGAGTTCTGAAATTATTCTAAATTGGATATGCTGAGTTAAATATCCTATTTTCCAGTGTGTGCATGGTTTCTTTATTTGTAAATAAATGCTTGTTTTGCATCACAACAGTTCTGAAGCTCTTTAATCAAAAGCACTCAAAATGAAAAAAAAACAAAAACAGGAGTTCCCAAAAATAAGGAAATTTTATAATGGAATGCATGAATAGCTTATTTCTGTTTCACATATTTATTGAATTTAGAAGTTGCAAATTGAGTCCTACTAGATAAAGACTTCGATGAATGACTGAGTGACACTGCCCCACATTTTCCCCAAAATGTGTTTCTTTTACTTACATCCTTTCTTAAAAAAACCCCAAGAAACTAATGTTTTTACAAAGTCAAACTTCATTCTTGCTTATTCTAAGCCAATTTCAGCTCGCTCGACAAGGTTAAATCTATGCTATTTAAAATGAAAGCGATGTTCATTTACAGTATTTGCCCATAAGCAAAATTTTGTTCTACTACCCACAAAGTGCATTTTTCTACTGAGATATAAAAATTTCAATTAAAATTGGTCTAGAGATCTGACATATGAAAATATCAGAAAGCTACTTCTTCTTATGTATGACCAGTGAATTAATACCAAAAAAGTGAACTTAAAAAAAAATCAATATGAATAATTAATTCCTGGAGATTGAAAATGAGAAAGGCATTGTAGCTCACATTATGCAAGCCAGACTTCAACAATTTTTCCCAACCCAAAAAAATAATTCAGTTAATTTGCTTCAGTCATCCAGAGAACTTCCTTCCTTCCTGGGCAATGTTACTTCTGGCTCTGGGGAAGTACAAAACTGCTGGTTGTGCAAAACAGCTTGGCGGCTATAGAGGGATGGATAAATTGGCCATTGGAGAACAATTTAAATCCAATTCTTTGTGACCCTCAAGCAAAATTAATTTTGAAGTCTCTTGGCCTCAAGAGACAAAGGAGAACGAAGAAATAAATTGGTCCCAAGAGGTTTAGGAGAATGAAGAGAAATCACATACATGTAGAACTCCTTTCCCTCTTATTTCCCAAAATAAGTTACGTTTATTTCATTAAAAATTTCCTCCACCTGCCACCAACTAGAAAAAAATGTCATTTCATCCTTGGAAGGGGCAAGTTCTTTATGATGCAAAGGCCTTCCCATTGGGTTGACAGGTCCCCAAGTCCTTATTGTTTTCCCTGTATATGTAGTCTTGTTTGGGGCCTGCCATTCTGCTGGGAGGGTGGGGATTTGCTTTTGCTTGGGATAACTTTCACTTTCTGCTTTTTCTCTCCTGCCCCTATCCTCTTGAGAAAAGAGTTCTGCTTTCTTGGGTGGTTAGCTGAGGTGGGTCCTTACAGCGTCTCTTATCTCTTCCCATGCAAGAACTGCTTCATACCAACTCTTCAAGAACTGCTTCCATGATCTCAAATCATAACATTTACACTTTGTCCTCTTCCTACTTCATCCTCAAAGGGCTCAAGAGGAAAGATAAATAATGAAAGCAGGGCCATTTATTTATTTAATCAATTTATATAGACAGCCATCTCAACATGAAGTCTGGGTGGCAAACAATAATAAAAATAAAACATATATTTATGCAAAAAAATAAAATATACAGCAGCTGAGAAAACCAACAAGCATCAACTTAGACAGGAGATAGTCGCTTCACATACTTGGACCTGCGGTACTGATTACATGGTCTCAAGAAGCAATCTTTGCACCTTGTATACATGTCTCATGTTACTGCATGCAGTGTGAAGGGGCCAAAGCTTGTGTGTTTGGACGTAGATATAGAGCTATATGTAATGGAAACTGTAATTCTACCTGGAGGTAATGTTAGGAAAGATTATTAACAGTATAGGAATTATCTGTCGCATTTGATCACATATGAGGTTCAACACGCCACCTTCCCATATTGTATGTTTTATATTCTTTATTTCACAGCAGTTAGAAAATAGAATTAGGTTGGGCTGATCATATGGTTAACAGAGAGCTTTTTTCACAATTTAGCATAATGAATTCAAGAACACTGGGTTAAATGATGTGGGATTATTGACGTAAATGAACAAAGACTTGAGTGTGCAGTTATAAGCAGCTGAAACTCTAATTGCTTTTTAATTATTTTGCCTTGCAAAGTTCTTTATATAACTACCAAAGAAAGTTAGACTTATGAAAGGTATAATAATCTATGTTTCTTGTTCAAATGGTGACATACTAGTTAGTTTGAATAACTATACAAAAATAACATTATAAAATGACTGGGTAGGAGGAAGAGACAGTTGGGCTTCACTTCCAAATACACAATGATGACAGGTGACTCTACAAAGTATTATCTCAACGATACAGTTTCTGCACGATGCTAAACCTCTAATCTTCTACCAACCCATGGATTGAAGGCATCAGAGGAAGATAGGAATTGCCTCCTTTTGAATCAGAGGTCATAGCATTTGATTATAGTGAATAATTGTGATCCAGCAAACTGTTATCAGATTACCCTCTACCAAGAAAGGATACAGATTTTGGGCCCAATGGCAGCATGTTTGAAGATCCATTGGGCAAGCCAGGGGGCAGCAGTTGCTCTTAAGCAAGGCAGGATGTCTACAAAGTTATTGAAGCTGGGGGGGGAGGGTCAAGTAACAGGAAGTCAAACGATTCAAGCATGATGTCGCGTTTCTCCACCATGTTTCTCCACTGCCACGTGCAGAGAAAGAAAAAAAGTTTGTGGGACTAAAAAAAAATACAATTAGACCTTCAACTTCTCATGAAAAAAAAAGATCTTGTGAAATTGGAAAGTCTGATTGAACTTTTTTTTAATCCAACAAACTTGTTTCCCTGCATGCAGCAGTGGAGAAACATGATGGAGTTGAAAAGCAGGTTAGCGAAGAAATGCTTGGGGGAAGCAAGGGCATCTGGGGGGTGGTGAGGCAAGCTTTCCAACTCCACAGTGGAGGAGAAATGTGACAGAGCTGGAAAGCAGGTGGCAAGGCAAATTCCCCAAGGGCACCAGGCACTGAAATGGGCCTGTCTCTCTCCAGCAGCTCCCAGGTCCACCTGAGGGAAGGGCAGCATCTACTGAAGTGAGGCAGCATTCTGGCTCTGGCAAGGAAGGGACAGTCAGGACAGGCACTGCAGGCAGGATGCTCGCTCACTTCTGCAACCTCTCTGGCCCTCCGGGGCTCAGCCTACTGCTTTGTTGGCTGTTTGGGCAGAACTGTGAAGGGGGACAGGGAGCCAAAAGCACCAGCAGTCTGGCTTGGAAGAGATGTCAAGACGTCCTATTTGAGCTCCCAAGTCAAGCCAGAAAACAGGAACACTTAGACCACCAACAGCTTTATTGCAAATGGAAATAAAGTTAGCACTGGGAGTGGCTTGCTCCCAGTGCCTTACATACAGTACGCGCGCCCCACCCTTAGATGGCCCCACCCTCACCTGGCTCCACCCTACTCAGTAAGCCACCATCCAGGTGGAATGGAAATGAACCAGCCACCCAACCGCTAGTTCCTCCCCCACAGATCCCCAACAACCCCCATGCCATAGCCCAGTCACTAATCAGTTTAGGAACTGTCTAGATCAATCAGAAGGATGCCCCAAATGCCGCTCCCCATTGCAGGAGCAGCGCAGCGCTCTCGGATGAATGTCGGCCCGGCGAAGTGCTTCCTGCTGACGTCAGCAATGATGGGAGACTGCCGGCAGCAGCAATGGTGGCAGAACAGATAATGAGGTCCTTGTCAGACGGCGGAGCAGCAAAACGGCATCGTCTCCGACCGTTCCGGGTGAGCAGGCCTCGCAGGGCGTGACAAGAGGAATGAAAGGGAAAGAGGTGGGTAGGTGGGTGGGGCTTTAACTAGGCCTTATTTGGGGGGGGGTAAGGCTTATATTAGGCTCCCTCCCCCAAAATCAAGCTAGGGCTTATTTTCAGGATAGGTCCTATTTTTGGGGAAACCCGATATTTCAGTACACAAGTCCGTTGGACACTGACTAGAACAACTTGTCTTCCTTAAGGTGAACTTTGCCTTGTCCCACTGGAGGGGACTGAGGGCCAGGCCTCTCACTTCACTCTCCAGAGATTCTTTCTGTTTATCTCCTTCACACTGTTGATATGGTCTCTGGCACCTTTTGCTGCAAAAGTATCTTTGAATTTTTGGTTTGATCTGCTTGCTGCAGTTTTTCTTTAGCGTTTCAAATAGAAAAAGAAGGGTTGTTTTGCATAGTAAGGTTGTGTGCATTACTCCTGCATCATATTTTCTTTTGTATGCTGAGTATTGTAAATGTAATTTAGTTCAACGTGCTATAAATGTAATTTATGAGATGTAAGTGTCTGTGGGGCAGGGAGAGAATTTGTGATCATGTGTGTATGTGTATTTCTCCTTGGTCATCCCCCCCTCTTTTTCATTCTACCAGGTACAAACTGCAATTCTCTATGGTGGGGGAGAATCTATTTTTGAGAATAAGCAAGGGGAAAAAATCAATCTGCAGCTGAACTTTTAACAACTGGAGTAGAAAGTGATTTGTAGACACAGATAGACAAGTTTATTTAAAAATATTAATGTAATATTTCCTGCTAGGAACTTCTCCCGTCCTGGAGGAAATAATTCACTAATTATCTTGTGTGATGGATCAAAAATCTCAGAATGAATCTATTTCTCCTCATATTTCAATTATACACATATTTCCAGGGCAAATAGTTACAATATTCTAAAGTCAAGGAAGACATTTCTGTATCTCTTTACTGCCATCTAGTGATTATCTAGACTCTTGCAGCTCAAAAGCTTGTTTGGAAATCTCTTCTACAGTATGTTCAAAGTACCCCCAACAGTTTTAGGCTTCTGTTTTGTTTCATACAGCCAGCCTGGAATGGGGGGACAGAACTTCTAGAATAAAAAACTTGTTTTCCATTTTGTGTGCATCTTTATTCTATTTTAAGTTCGATGCTCTGAACTCTTAAAAAATTAACATTTATCACCATGGTGGTCAGAGGCAGATAAAGAGAAATGGGGAATATGAAAGTTATGCACTAGATGTATGTTGTCATTTTGGTGTCATTGTGGATTTAGTTTTGGGAGATGCTGCTATCTGTGGCAACTTCTCTGCTGCTTCAAAATCAAAATTTCTATACTACATTAAAAAAACCATTTTTTCCTCCAAAACATGTTCTGATTGTGCTAACATTCTGAATTACCACAGTATATGAAGGGTGTGAAACTCTAGTCCCAGTGAGGTAAAAAGGGGAAGCCCCCCCCAAAAAAATAGATTACAGTAAACTGTACTCCATACCCTGAATCTAACACTTTCTTATACATTTTTTTCTAATGCAAAGCTTGTATTCCATCAGGTTCTCTAGATATATTTTCATTAAGCACTGCTTTATTGTCTAATTATCCATAATTAAAATGATTAAGTTAAGTCATTTCAGAATTTAATCATCCATTGTTATTAGTTTGCCTATCAAACACACATTTTCAGTGGGAGAAAAAAAATCAGCCTAATTTCTAACTATATTTTGATCCCCAGAACAGTATTTAAATTAATATAATGTATTAAATAAATTCTTCTACTACATCTATTGACAAATGTTACCATCTTGACACATGTCAAATATTCCTTGTTAAAAGGTCAAAAATGGCAATGCTAAAAGTGAACCTATAATATCCAATTTTTGTGTGTGTTTATAATTATCTCAAGATGCAACAGCTACCTTATCTCTAAATGTGGTTTAGGTCTGATTCTAGGGGCAGAACTTGGGGAAAAGTAGTTTTTTATTTGATGCAGGAAAAGTAACTTTTTGGAGCACGTTATTCATCCAGTATGAAGATGACTGGATAAAAAATAAGTTCGGCAAAGGTTTGATTCTCCACAATGAATAGATGGCTATTATAAGGGCTTTGTACCTGATTATTCCGATGCGGTCTCCTTTTTTATTGATCTTATCAACTCTGTCATTTGAGGATTTATTATTATTGTTGTTGTTGTGGTCATCGTCATTGTCGTCATTGTTGTTGTTGTCAGATGATGGACATGTGTGACTCCCAAGCATGTTTAAATTCAGTTAATGATTAACCCGCTAGCTCCCCTGGAAATTGGTTCCAAGCTTCCAGTACTCTTTTTGTAAAGTAATACTTTCTGAAGTATTAGAGGTCTTCTAGTCCAACCCCCTGACTAGGGCTCTTTGCCCAAGACAGGGATCCTTATACCATTCCAGACAAATGATTGTCCAATCTTTTCTTGAAAACTGACAATGATGGAACACTCATAACTCCATTGATTAACTGTTAGGAAATTTCTTCTTGGTTACAAGTTGACTCTGTCCCTGATGAACTTCCACTCCATGCTTCTTGTCCTGCCCTCAGGTGCTTTGGACCAGAGCTTTTCAACCAGTGGTACGGGTACCACCTGCGGTACATTGGCACCTGGCAGGTGGTATGCAAGCATTCTAGAAAAATAGCCGGTGGCAGCACCGCACAAGCCTGAGCGAGAGATGGCTGGAGCTGCAGGGCTGTCAGGGCGCAGCGGAAGCGCCATGATTGGAGCTTTTTTGGGATTGTCAGGGCTCAGTGAAAGTCCCAGGATCAGAGCCAGGCTCCAGCTGGAGCTCTGCATTGATCCTGGTGCTTCTGCTGAACCCTGAAGAAGCACCAATCAGCTGGAATGTTGCAGCATTTCCAGGGTCTTGTGATTTACATTCAGGTGCTTGGCAACTGATTCATATTTATGATGATCACAATGTCCCAGGGTCATGTGAAGTGACCAAAACCTGCTGCAACCACCCAGCAGACAGGGGGAATAAAAATCAAAATACCTCCCCACCCAACCCCCGCTGCCAATCCTCAACAGAAATGCTCACAACAATGAAAACCTCGTACAGGAGGAAGAGCGCTGCCGGGTGGGCAGGCAGGTGTCTTGCTCCGCTGTGGCTTGGGAGGCACTTTTTTCAGTGCCATTGTAACTTTGAACAGTCACTAAGTGAACTGTTGTAAGTCGAGGACTACCTGTACTTTATTATTTTTTTCCTCTTTTTTTGGTCAAGTTTTTGACACCTTGCTAGGCGACTGGTGGTACTCAGATATTGCCATATCCTAAAAGTGGTACAATGGTGAAAAGGTTGAAAAGCCCTGCTTTGGACAACAAATCAACCCCCTTTCCCGACAGCCTTCAACTATTGAAAGATGGCTATCATATCACCTCTAAGCCTACTCTGACTGCATTGTTTTCTTCTTGTTGTTGGTTTTTTTTTTTTTTTTGGCAACTATAGCACTCTGCTGGCTTATACTTAAGTAATGGTCCACCAGGACACCTAGATGTCTCTCACATATTCTGTATCTGTGCATTTGTTTTTTCCTGCCTAAAGACTTTACTTTTCCCATCTGTGAACTACATCTTGTTAGATAGGGCCCAATGCTCAAGTCTGTCAATATCCTTCTGAATCTTGAATCTATGTTCCAAAGTGTAAGTACAGTAATTTTCGTCAGCTTAGTATCATCTGCAAATTTGATGAATATTCCTTCTATCTCCTCTATAGGTAATTTATAAAGATGTTAAAGGTGCAGAGAGGAATAAAACCAGCAGAATTATATTTACAATAACTGCTAAAATATCACTCTGATTTTGCTATTATCTTTTCCATGTTAAAATCTACAAATGTTATGTCTAAAATTAGCATTCAAACCTGCTACTGACTTAGTTTGTAAATATTTCAGCTCTCATGCAAGACTCAGATAACAAAGTGATGTCAGCTCTAAAAATTACCTTCTGTTCTTTCTTGCTAGCAAACACATCATCATCATTATTTTCACATAGGAAAACAGGAGAACTAATGACCTGTTTTCCACTTGATCCCCAAAATGGGGAGAATTCTATGGATCAAGAAAAATTATATTTCCCCAATCTTAAAATTGCATCCTCCATTTGTTGTCTCACTCCAACCATAATTCTCTCAGGCTCATTCATCTTCCCATTCACAGTGCTAAAACAATAATCACCCACTTTATAAATAAGCTCTATATTAATTATGATGACTTTGCTTATTAAAACAATGGTATCTTATTTCAGGGTCAGACTAAAACTGAAAAAAGGTTAGCTTTATTGAAGAACCAAAGCACTTCTTCCAAATTATTTCCATATTATGTAGAATGAAAGTATTGTATGTGTGTGAATGTGTGTATATACATATACATACATGTTTTCTGAGGTTTTTGCGGGTGTTTGTATATAGATCTTTGGTTATTCGGGTTTTCTCCTGTATAAAATTGGAAGTGTCTCGGCGACGTTTTGACGAAGTCCCATTCGTCATCTTCAGACTGGTGTTTTCGGCTTCGTGCTTCTAGGAGCAATGTGTGATCATAGCTGTTTCTTCCTTTTAACTGCCAGTGGGGGTATGAACTGATTGGGTGGGAGCATGAATCCGAAAACACCAGCCTGAAGATGATGAATGGGACTTCGTCAAAACGTCGCCAAGACACTTCCAATTTTACACAGGAGAAAACCCGAATAACCAAAGACCTATATACATACATACTTATATACATATATACTTACATACATATATACATACATATGTGTGTGTGTGTCTGTGTGTGTGTGTGTGTCCTTAATAATATTAAAAACATGAATCCTGGGTATACACATGTCTTGAAATAGATAAACAAAAACGATCATCAGGATAAAATCATAAACAAAACTGTTTAATCTACAAAACTACTGAGCTTTCTTCGGCCACACTGCCGACATCATCAGAGTATAAAATGCTGAATCTGCATTTTATATATATATAAATACACACACACACATACATACACACACACACACACACACACATTTTCATGTTTGTAAACATGAAAATATATTTAAACAGTTTTTCATTGTCACTTTTTAAAGGAGATATCAAGAAATAGGAGATAATGGGTTAAAACCAATTTATCCATCTCCATTTGAATCAAACCACATGTTTGTCATAAATTATAGGCACCATTATATGTGAGACTGTGAGAAAAATAATAATATTATTATAAATTTCTGTACACTTTTGTAAGAAGCACACACCCCTCAACTGCAACTTTTCATGCATGTTTCTATCTATCAACCAAGAAGCAGATTCTAATTTAGCATCTTACAGAAAAAAAATGGATCTCTGCAGGAATAAGCCTACACACTAAGAAGGAAGTATTTAGAAGCCTAGAAGAGTTTTTCTCAACTAGGGTTTCATGTAAATCTAAGGTTTCTAAGAGATCATGACTGAAAAAACTGCACATACTGCACACTGTTAGAATACAAAGTTCTTCTCACTGTAGGAAGAAAAATCTGGTCCTGTTCCAAGCCAGGATGATGCTATAGAAATGAGCTGAAGGCAGGCTGCAATTTGGAAAGGAGATCTCTATTTATTTGATAGCCAAAAACTAAAGTAACAGCAGCATGTTTCTGGGGTGGCTGACAAAATGGAGTTGAGTATGGGTGGGTTTTTATACATTCTTTGGGGCCTCATGATTGAGATGCCTGTTCG
Organism: Crotalus tigris; assembly: GCF_016545835.1. Taxonomy (NCBI): domain Eukaryota; kingdom Metazoa; phylum Chordata; class Lepidosauria; order Squamata; family Viperidae; genus Crotalus; species Crotalus tigris. The sequence goes on from NW_024100450.1 coordinate 47,830, forward strand.
TGTGCAAGAACATGTTATTTAATATTCTAATGGCTGTTGCCAGATTCCTGTGGAGTCATGTAGGAGTCATGCTTGGCTCTATAGGCAAAAGGGGAAATGCAAGTCTGAGCTAATCTTGTCAACTTTTGGCTTGCCTAATTGTGTTGCTTATTTGTAGTCTCTGTTTGCTCTTTGCTTATGAATAGAGTGAATGGATACAAAATCTCCTAGAGACTGGTCTCTTTTGCTAGAGGCAGTTTTTCTATAGCAGAAAGACTGGGCTGCTTTCCGTCTTTGTTAAGATTTTTTTCCCCTTCCATTTCTCCTTTAGGGAAAATATTCTATCCTGCCTCTTTTAATATCCCCCAAAATATTTCATTCTGTGGTGTGTGTGTGTGTGTGTGTGTGTGTGTGCGCGCGCGCGCGCACTGACTCCCTACATCACCATTTGCAGTGGTAAGAACAAACTCTACTGCAAGATTATTTGCTGAGTCCTGCAAATTTTCCCCTAGTTCTTCATGGACAATTACCTGCCCTGAATAGGCTTCTTTCCAATTCCTCAATGAAATGTTGGCCGGAAAGTGGCAGGACTTCTTAAATTTCAGTGATGCTGGCATTCAAAATTCTGTTTGAGAGAGGAAAACCACATAAATGTAGTCTTCTACAAGAGGCAGCCCACCACCCATTCTGCCTTCAACTCTCTCTTTTTAGACTGCTGGGTTAGCTGTTCTCTTTTGTGAAAATTATAGTTTGATTTATAGCATGACAGCCAGAAACTTTAAAAAGACTGTATTTGTTTAAAAGTCTCCCCCCCCCACCGGGAGTTTAAAAGTATATTTTTAGTTTGACTTCTTGTATTCACAGCTGGTTGCCTCCACCAAGGAGTGACCTGCCAAGCTCTGTCTACATCAGTGGTTTTCAACCTGTGGGTCGGGACCCCATTTGGGGTCGAATGACCATTTCACGGAGGTCGCCAAACAAGGCTGTCCGCCATTTTTCCCCCTTTTCTTTGGCCATGCCCCTGGCACCCGGTGATATATAAGTGGTTGGGGGGGTCACCACAACATGGGGAACTGTATTATGGGGTCGCGGCATTAGAAAGGTTAAGAACCACTGGTCTACATTAATGCATATTGTAACCAGGCATATATTTAAACCCGCAATTCAGTCTTCTACAAGTTGAACTCAACAGGCTATGTAGTTTTCTTAACAGCAATATGGAAGTGATGTGCTACTATCTTCTTTCAATATGTTTTCTCAGTCCCCTCAATTCCGTAGTTTAGTTTCCAGCCCTTAATTCTTTGCTTAGCTTCTGAGCCAAGACAAGGTTGGCTAGGTGCTGCCATCTGCTGGGACGCATCAAACCTAAGTGTGATTAAACCTGGCAGATCATGATAAGTTTATAAGATATTTGTGCAGAAGTGAGGGGCAACATACAGATAACTAATTTGACTAAATAGCTGACACAGGTATACAATGAGAAGCCCACTGTATGGCTTACATGATACATGATTGTTCAGTTCTGATTCTGGTCTTCTTACGACTAGCATAAGTAACTGATACAATGTCTTAAGAACATTGTCTATCAACAAATGGGTTTATTTGATTGGCTCTGGTAAGCTTACACAGTATTACTTGCTGCTTCCACTGATCTATTCAGAATTACAGAAAGCTCATGAATAATGATATGCAGAAGGCATGTCTTCCCTTCATCCTAGGTCAGGTATGTCAAACTGCCGGCTCGTGGACTGGATGCATGACACTGAAACCACATCCACCCAATTGCTGGAAATGGGGAAAAAGTCCCGATACGGCGCACAACATCACGTGACATCGCGAGTTTGACATGCCTGTCCTAGGTCAACAGGATGTTATTTTTTCCTTGTCTTTTCTTCCCTTAAATAAGCCTGTAAAAATAATGCTGGTATCACCTTTGCATTACCAAGATAATTCACGTGTTTTTCCCAGTCTCACTGCAAAGCCATTTATTAAAAATAAAGAAAGAAAATTAAAAAAATATCATCCAAATACAGGAATTAACATCTCTAGATATAATTTGTCTGATTAACAAATGTTATTATCAAATGGATCAGATGCTATATTATAGTATCAAACTACAAGGAATCTGAATTTCCTTCATTCAAGAATAAACTTGGGCTTGTTTTATGCAATGACATTCCAGCTATGAATCTGCTCTGCCTATGAAAGTGACTTCGTTATTTATTTTCATTCAATGTTTATTTTTAAGGCACATGGGACATGTATGGATAGATTTAACAGAAGCATATATGTACATGTCCACATTTAGGAATTCATGAAAGCAACTCTGAAAGGACAATTCTAGAATTCCAGAAAGTTCAAAACATTTATAGAATCCCAGAACTGGAAGAATGGGCATCTAAGTTATCAAGTCAACCTTTTTGCTCAGAAGTCCAAATTATAACCATCCTAACTAATGGCAGTCTAGACTCAGCTTGAAGAAATACAGTGAAACTCAGAAATTTACTTAGCAATAGCACTTAAACTTATATACCACTTCACAGTGCTTTACAGCCCTCTCTAAGTGATTCAGAGTCAGCATATTGCCCCCAACAATCTGGGTCCTCATTTTACTGACCTCAGAAGGATGAAAGGCTGAGTCAACCTTGAGCCATGAGATTCAAACTGCTGGCAGTCGGCAGTCAGCAGAAGTAACCTGCAGTACTGCATTCTAACCACTGCACCATCTCGGCTTTTACTTAGGTAAATCTAATGTCAAAAGTCTTTTTCCAAAATTCAGCTAAATCTGTTTTCCTGTATTATTTCATGCTCTTCTCTCTAAAATGATGAAGACAGATCTTTGCTTTCTGTATGACTTCCTTTTTAGTATATGAAGTTGTTCTTTCATACCCCTGACCCTTGTTCCTGGTAGAACAAATTAGAAGCAGTTGCTTCTGTTTTCATTTCCTCTTTTGGGCATGTCCCCCCCAATTATGCAAGCAATGGGAGAACAATTAATGGCCTAAATGTCTTGTAGAACTGAAGTCTTCTTAGTTCTACAATTCCTAGAAATTGCTCCTAGGTCTACCCCAAGACAACAGCATAAGTGTGGGAAGCGAAATCTGAGCCCTTTCCCTGAATCTGGCTCTCTCTAATCCTCAAAAGTGAGAGCTCTGAGATTGAATTCTTGTGCTCTAATTTTTAAAAATTATTTTAAAAATCTATATTCTACTCTTTAAAACTGAAGAGGCAGCTTATAGCCCGTAAACATTTATGTTCTAAAGTTTATTGGCAACAGCATTGCTAAAACAAAGCACTAAAAGTTGTTAATTTAATTCTATGAAGTGTTCTTTTTTTCCTGGAAATACTGTATTGCTGACTTGAGCTTAGAAAACATACGTTAGGCCATGGGTAGGCAACGTACTCAGGAATTCTGGGAATTGAAATCCACGAGTCATAAAACAGCCAAGGTTGCCTACCCCTGCGTTACGCCAATCCTAGAATACTGTTCAACTCTTTTGAATCCTTACTACATATCAGATATAGGTATTCCTTAGCATACAACCACAACCAAGCCCGAAATTTCTGCTAAGTGAAACATTTGTCAAATAAATTTTGCCCCATTTTACAACTTTTCTTGCCAGAGTGGTGAGGTGAAACCCTGCAGTTGTTAAGTTAGTAGCACGGTTGTTCAGTGGATCTGGCCTCTCATTGACTTTGTTTGTCAGAAGGTTGCAAAAGGTGATCACATGACTCTGAGACACTGCAAACATCATAAATAGGAGACAGTTGCCAAGCATACGAACAGTCATAAGTCACTTGTTTCAGTGCCGTTGTAACTTCAAAAAGTCACTAAGTGAACTGTGGCAAGTTAAGGACTACTTGTAGAATTGAGCAAGTTACAAGAAAAGTCTTGCATTCTTCTGTCAATAATAGAATACTGTATGCTACTAGGCTTGAATTTCTTGGTTTGGATAGTTTAGAACTGTGATTCTTGTGGTGAGTTTAGTATTGTATAGTATTCTGCATTGCACATAAAATTATACACGGTAACATTTTACCTGTAAATGACTTTTTTAGTTTTAATCACAATGCTACGTGTGCAAACAACCACTTTAAACTTCAAGTAAACCGTTTTAAATTTGACTGTAAAAAAATTCAATTTTTGTAACAGAATTGTTGAAGTCTGGAATATCTTACTTGATTCAGTTGTCTCAGCTAGTAACTTTCATAGTTTTAATTCTAACTTAACTTCTGTGGACCTCACCCCATATTTAAGAGGTTCCTAAGGGGATATGGATAAGTACACTAACATGCCTATCATCCCTGTCCTATTTTTTTAAAAAATATTTTACTCATTTGATATTGTAATTTTTGCTTGATGAATAAATAAAATAAAAATGAAACAAAACATACAGAGCATGCAGGCAGATCACCCACTGAATAAAGATACACTATATGAGCAATTAAAGGCTTTCCATTACAAAGTTACATAGATCAAACTGTTCGGTGAATGGTAAATATGGGAAAATGATTTCATGATGTTTTATTAAGAGTGTAATAAACTTAATCTTCTTGCACATGTGCTTTATTGCTTCTTGTAAATATAAAATCTTCCATTCAGTCAGCATTTCATCTGAATTTCCTTCAACTAATTCCTAAGTTGAGAGCTTGACTGTCTTTATTATTGACTGACATCATCCACCATTTCTCCAATTGTATGTGCATTGCTAGCATTTCATTGAATGTGGGTGCCGATTGTTGCTTGACATATGATTCTTAGAAAGAGAACTATTTTCCTTCTTTATTTCCTTTTTTTCAGAAGTCTGAAGACAGACTTTTTGGCCTGTATTTGCTGCCATCTGTTTGCCACATATTTAAAGTATGGTTTTGGAGAATGTTTGGTACTTTCAAAATATATCATGCATCTGGTTTATAAAATCATTCAAGTTACTGGAGTTGATATTTGCTTTTGCTTCCTTAATCTTTGCTTTTTGAAGGTAATTAAGATTTAGCTCACCTAAATAGCGGCAACTCTTTCTCAATTACATTCATCTTTAGAAAGTCTACATGCAAGATATTCAAGGTATATAGAGAGGATTGTGTTAGCTGTATCAGAGGGAATAGAACAGAGCAGAGCAGAACAGAACAGAACAGAACAGATTGGTCAGCCTATTTTCCGCACCAAAAGGAAAGACAAGAAATAATGGATAGAAACTAATCAAGGAGAGAAGCAACTCAGGAGAAATTTCCTAACAGTGAGAACAATCAGCCAGTGGAACAGCTTGCCTCCAGAAGTTGTGGGTGCTCAGTCACTAGAGGCTTTTAAGAAGCCTTCTTGTCTGGAATGATAGGGTCTCTTGCTTGAGCAGGGAGTTGGACTAGAAGACCTCCAAGGTCCCTTCCAATTCTGTTATTCTGTTATTGTTACCACTAAAATAATTACTTTAAAACTTGAGCAAAATTAAGGAAGTCTGGTTCAATACTTTACATCCATTTTCTCTTGTTTACAACCCAGACCTCTGCTTGTTTATTCAGATTAAAGTTGCACAGCATTCAATGTTAGATAAAGTATGTAAATAATTATAAAAATAGCCCTTAACATTTGTGCATTCATAAATTTCATACACTTTTATTCATTATTCTGTAGTGGCAAGGAAGAGAACCACAATAAACTTAGGCCCAGATCAACTAGGATCTAAGAACTGCTTTTTACTTCAGATCACATCTAGTTTAATAGTCTACTTCCAAAGTTAGGAATTCAAAAGAAGAGGCAGGTTGGAAGGTCCACTGTGAACACCATGTGATTTATGCACTTGCACTCAATAACATGACACAAGCATATGAGACTTGGCTTTGCGTTGTGATTTCACAAAATACATTTCATCATCTGGTCCCAGTGACCAGCCCAGATTGGTTCCTGCAACATTTCATCATTGTAGTTCATACCAGATGTTTATGGCTCTAAGACTGTTAGGCAGATGGAACATATTATTCCATTTTTATTTTATTTTTTTGCTTTGTGAGCACTGGATTTCAGAACTAGTATTGGCTTAACCAACTTTTTGAAGAACATAAATCAAAATGTGGCAAGTTCAAGCTCTTTCCAATTAATTGCTGTCACAGTCATTGACACAGCTATTAATAATTTCTAATGTGAACACTTGTTTACTTTTTTGATTAACTAGTTGTTTAAAATGATTTATTGAGGCTGCAATCCTATATGTAATTGTCCTACTGATTCTGAGGGACAGAATATACCTTTGAGAAAATACGTATACAACTGCAGGGATAGAATTTTAGAAGCCACTAGAGGGCACTCCGTGTTTGCACATTTTTGTGATCTTTTTCCTACTATTCAAACAACGAACTTCCGTGAAAGTTTTACTAAAAAAACCCACTGTTGTTCCTTTATAAACAACAATGCATTTAATACTAACATGCAAAGCCAGGATCATGCTAAAATAGGTAAAGAAAATGTACATTGTTAAAATATAAAGAAGATCAAACTAATGAAAACAGGTAGAACAACCAAACTTAGCGATGGCAGTCTGGTTTTTATAGCAACAGTAAAGGAACAAGCAATCAAATATATCACAAACGAGCACTTGATAGGACAGCCACGAAAATCTTATAAACATAGCCCTTAACATTTGTGCATTCATAAATTTCATATACTTTTACTCATTACTCTATAGTGGGAGGGAGGGGAACCACAATAAACTAAGATCCAGAAAGGAGATCCACTAGCATCTAAGAATTGCTTCATGTGTGTGTGTGTGTGTGTGTGTGTGTGTGTGTGTGTGTGTGTGTGCACATATATATATTTGCTTGGATGGAAGTTTGTTCAGCTTCCAAATTATGCATAGCACATTGTTATCAAATAAGTTACTTTGTTCATTGATATTGCATACACAATGTTGATTAGAAACCTGTTGTTTCCTAATTCTGATATGCAAAAAGCAATCTGGCTTAATGGTTCAAATTTTGGATGATGTCTGAATTATATAAAGAAAATTGTTAGTTGGTTGATTTATAAATAATTGACAGTGCTGTTTATTAAAATTAAATACCTCAAATTGAATGTAAGCAACACATTTTATACCAGAATCACAAAATACTAATTATCACCCAATTTTACTCTTTTCAGTTGCAAACGTACAAACATTACAAACATACTAGTGAACCAGCTTGCAAAATGCCTATTCCAAATTGGGTTAATTAGATGTAAATCAGTTATTGAAATTGGCCTTCTAAATTCACCCTCCTGAGACTACCATTTGCAACAGTAGTTGCACCTTTAAATTAGAGCAATTTAAACCAGGAGAGAATGGATGAAGCCATTAAGGGAACATAATTCCCAAGAGCTCAGCATTCCCAAGCAATATGTTTTCCGCTAAAATCAGCAAGTACTATTTGCAATTAATTTGATTCTTGTTAGTCTCAAAGAATATTGGTTTAAAAATTATAGATCAATACAGAGAATGGAACACAGTTGTTGGATCCTCCTCCTCTTTACTGATGGCATTTTCAATAAAAGAAATATTTTTGAAGTGTTACCAAGAAAGCAAGCAAATGGATCATCAAACAAATCAACCCAAATTTCTCACTTGAGGCATTAACCAACCTCAATTTATTCTAAGGCGGATATATTATGTGAAGACCTAACTCTCTAGTTAAGGCTGTAATGCTGGGAAAGGTGGTAGGAAAGAGAAGAGGACAACCATCAGTAAGATGGATTGACTCAGTTACAGTTGTGATTTGTGTACTATTAGAAAAGCTGAAACACCAGGTTAGGGAAAATCTATGTAGTTGCGAAGAATCAGCACTAACTTGATGGCACCACAATGAATCAATCAATTTGACGTAACATTTGGGCAATATCACAAATTTCAGCACTACTACTGCAAGAAAAGCTTCCTTCCTTCCTTCCTTCCTTCCTTCCTTCCTTCCTTCCTTCCTTCCTTCCTTCCTTCCTTCTTTCCTTCCTTTCTTCCTTCCTTCCTTCCCAGATTATATCTTCAAAAGCAGATTCATCTGCATGTACAGTACTATTTTTCAAAAATTCCAGCCATGAAACATATCAAGATTCAAAGCTAGGTTTCTGCAATAAGAAATGGCAAAACAATGGAGGCAGAATGAGAGGAAAGATTATCTAAAACTGTCTTTACTAGCTTGATTTCTGTGTCATTAAATTATTTGTCTTCAAATTGTATGAATTTCAAAATATCTTGGATCCTCATAGGATATGCACCTGTTACAGGGTCTTGGGTTGTGAGTTGAAAATATAATGTTAAGGTTTTTTTTTTAAGGTGCTCCTGTTTATCATATTTCATTAACTTATTTGTTGGGATGCTTTGCCTAATTTTCAGAATGATATCTGTTAAGACAAATATTTACTCATTCTTTAAATATTGAATTAGAACTCTCTTGAGCTTTAAGTACAAATCATGTTCAAAATTTGCTTCACTCTGAATATTGATAATTTTTATTTTGTTTTATAGTCTACATTAGTTATAGCTTGAAAGAACTTAAAATACTGCTTTTTATTGATGTATTGGTGTGATCTTTTTGAAAAGATATTTCCTATTCCCAGAGTCAAATTTAGGCATAAAGCAGATAAAAGTTTCATCTGGTTTTTAAAGGAAGCCTCTACAAATATAAAAAGAAAAGATAGGGTTAGCCACAGGGCAAACTTAAATGATTCTTTGCCAGGCCAATATATCTTTTTCCAAAGTACTTTTTCCCACCGAAAAGAATTGTTTGATTTCTTTTATAACTCATTAGAGACAGCCAACAACATTTTAGCCCAGTTTCTTCATATGTGATTATTGAAACAAAAACAAATATCGCTCACATTCCAAGTGGGTCATTATTGTAGAAATGCATATGGGTACTGCTTATAATTTCATAAACTAGCACTCATTTCACTTAGTATTTTATATGGCAAATTCCATGAAACAATGCATCAAAACCAACATTCAGTTTTTCATGTTTCCTTCTGGCAAGCAGTCTCTCTGATCTTTAATCTTAGCCAGAGATTAGAGGTGCATGAAGCAGAAGGCAAGTTTTATCAATGGCTATCACCATTTTGTTGAATATACTGTCTGACATTCAAGAAGATAGTGAAAACTCCTCCTCCTCCTCCTCCTCCATATTTGCCTTCTGGCACTAAATTTATTCTCAGCCAAGTGTAGCTGGACTTGTCTGGACTTGGAAATGAAGCCAGATCAAACTTGGGATCTAAAATGTGAACCTAAATTTTGTACCTTATTGGATCCTATCATTATATCAACCAAGAAACTTACAAGTTCTAAAAGATTTGTAGGAAAGGCCCAGGATATGGATGGGGGGGGGGACAAAGAGAGGGAACAAACTGAAAAGACTATTCAGCAGGTTATAAAACAAAACTGAAAGTCCCTGATAAAGAGAGAAAATTATGCAATGGATTCTTTAAAGACCAGAATAGAAAGTCTCCAAATACATCAACTGTAACTCTTGCATAAGTTTTTAAATAAATCTATGTTCCTTCTAATTGTGCGCATATGTATGCGTGGGCACACTACTCATGAAATTCGTGGATACAATGAAAAATGGAGTGCACACAAAATTAATTATAAGGCAAAAATTACAAAAATCTGGACACACAGCAAGATCACTGCCTCCGTTTAAGTGCAGCAATGAGGGGAGCTTAGTCCTATTACAGCCTGGGCTGAACAGGAACACCATATGCAAAAGTTCTCATTCAGTCTGTGCTGTGGCAATTCCAAACAAGCAACTCTTACTCTTACCTTCAACCAAGACTTAATTTCCTCTTCCATCCAAAACAGTTTAATCTCTCTCCTCCTAAAAGTTTTAACTAATAGTTGATGAGTTTCAGGCTGCACAAGATCCCATTTTCCTATTGAGGTTTTTAGGCCATCTGTACAAAACATCTGTAATTTTTATGTGCTATTTCATTCTAAAATAATTGCCGTCAATTAATCTTAAAGTACTTGGCATGTTATTGGTGTACCCATATCATAGCTGTTTTCAAACAGCCATTCAGTAGACTTATGTTTTAGTTGTTAATTTAATTTTAGCAGCTGTGAATAGTAACTGAACTCCATTGGTTTTTTGCCATTTTTGCTGTAATATCTTGGTATAATGTATATTTTGTTTACCCTCAGAATCATGTACCCTCATATAGTGTGTTCTATACAGTCTCATTCTGAATTCCACTGAAGTCACCGGAAGTTCTAAAATGTAATGACGATATTTTATGGCACATTTTTTTCATGTGAAATTCACGCTTTAGAGCTGGAAGGATACAATTTTTCAAGCAAAATAAATAAGCAGGAGCTAAAATCAGGTTTAGCACAAGAGGAAGCAATGATACATAAATACAGACAGGGTGCTAGACCAAGTGTACACACACACACACACACACACACACACACACACACCACACACACACACACACCACACACACACACACACACACACACACACACACACTGTAGCAAACCAAATATGTACTAATCCAATTCAACAATTCTAAGAAAGAATTGTCTTTATCTTTGATTAAAAGATAATAGTTACAACTATTTGTCATATTTAATTAGTATTGTTTATGTCTGTGAAGAAATTATACCATTATTCTGTGAAGAATAATACCATTCTAATCTTAAATTGCCTTATATCAATGATTGGAAGAGGATCTGAAGAATTAATTTGAAAAAAATTCCTTTGCCTGCATTCATGGACAGTGATTCTGCCCTGCATGTTCCAACTGATTTTATGTCAGGAAGATTTTATACTTTAAGTCCAAAGCACCATACTTCATTTAGGCACTTGAAAACAAAGCCTTTCCCCCTTCCCTTATAGCAAATTCAACAGACTTAGGGAAGCATCAAACACATCTATGAATTGTGGAGCTGAAAAGTTCAGCCCTACAGATTCTAAATCAATAAGGCTTCTTTTTTTAAAAATGGGAAGTGTTTCAGATATCAGATTTTCTTTTCTATTTTTAATACCAAATCAGAAACCTGTAAAATAAGTAACCTGCCCATATTTTTTTATGGAAATTGAAGATGACTAGCTCTCAGCCATATTTCTTCTCATCCCTACTGATGTTTGAGTTTTATTCATTAATGTGAAATCAGTTCCTAGGATGAAAGCTTAGTTGACTAATTTTTTGATTTTCATTCTCTTAAGTCCCAAATGATTGATTTAAGTTTGAGAAGAAGAAGCAAAGGAATAACCCAAGATTCTTCTTTGCTCTGTGGTCCTCAGTATGGCTAACAATATAGCTGTAAATTCATTTGAAAATGATGGGATTCATTTTATTTCATTCATTTAATTTTATACCAACAAAATATGTAGCATTCGAACAGGCTTGCAATAAACATGACCCTTCAGTACAGGAGTCTTCAAACTTGGCCCTTTTATGACTTGTGGACTTCAACTCCCAGAATTCCTGAGAGAAGCACTCTGGCTGAGGAATTCTGGGAGTTGAAGTCCACAAGTCATAAAAGGGCCAAGTTTGAAGACCCCTGCTCCAGTACATCCTTCAAGGTAACGGTATTTACTGTGTTTTTAAAATCAGTATTCTAAAATTTCTCTACCTTCCAGAGCACATTTTCTATGAGTGTGGAGTTTCTTTCCTAGGAAGTATGTGTTTTGTCTGGTGAATATCTATATCAGCACAAATAAGTGCTCACTTTAATAACATGAAACATGTATCTGGTAGTCAGGAGTCCTCAACCTTGGCAACTTTAAGACGTGTGGACTTCAACTCCCAGAATTCCTCACCCAACAAAGCTGGCTGAGGAATTCTGGCAGTTGAAGTCCACATGTCTTAAAGTTGCCAAGGTTGAGGACCCCAAGAGGTTGATTACAGATTAAATTAGTTTAGAATTTGAATTCCATATAAAATAGGCCAAAGTTCCAATTATTTTTCCTGACACGAATTTTGAGACAATGCCAGTGTTAGAAAATTCTGAATTTTGATAAACTAGGAAAAGGGAAACAAGAGAGGTTTTTAAAAGCTGACTGGACTGTAGTTACATTTAATCCTCCTTAAAAGTCACTTAAACATAAACTTATCTTTCAAAGCAGTTGTGATCAGCAGTTGGCTAGATAAACCCTTGTTTATCTAGCCAAAACAGAATGGGTTTTGCTAGAAATCTAAATTTCAATTCCCTTTGGTGAACAATTACTATGGATTTATTCACTTGGGGCTGTGCAACTTGTTTTATGTCCTTGGATATCTTTTTATTTATCAAGAAAAATGACAGGGTAGTAAAATTTGTAGTAGTACAAATGATTGGGTAACAATTTTCATTCCTGAGCTAGGTAACATCATCAACTATCATATTGCATTAACATTATGATTTCATATACTTTCATGTCAAAATGTATTTAAACTCAAACTGGCTTTCATTCATTTATTATTTATCGTCCTTCAACATCACAACAGAGATTGAGCTAGCAAATTTCCTGGCAGATTACAACGTTATAATTGTATCTGATCACTGCATTTGAATATTACAATGCAATGCAGTTAAAGAACTAATATTGAAAGACTAGCTTTTAAATAAATTTAAAAACCTCACAAAGGAAAGAAATTTTTATCCCATTTGTAATGCAAATAGAGAACATTCTACTGCTTGGAGGAACAGTGTGAATCTATTTGCCAATAACTTTTTTTTTTAAAAAAGTGGAAATTGGTAAACTACAGAATTTATAAAAAATAATTATTTTGTCAGACTGTGATCATTAAAAGATAGAAATTTTCACTGTTTTTATTTTTGACAGATCATCATCATTCCTATGCCCCTCACTGCATTTCCAGTTACTGAAAAGTTAGAAACATCTGTATATTTTCTGAAAAATGGTCAGAGCAAAATTATCATTTCTTTTCCTTATCTGCTCAGATCCATTATCTGTGGATGTTCCTTCAATTAAAATAAAATAAAGGCATATGTGTGTAATATAAACTTCAGGGAATATTCTGTCTAAACCAGGTTAACAGAAACCTTTCCCATGCAGTGTTTGCTCTCTGCAGAAACAATTATATCAGATCATTTTGAGAAAAATATTATTGTTGAAAAGGAACATTTCAAACCATTATAACTTTGTGAAACTTATGTTCCTAAGGTGAGTCTATTTTTACACAAGATACTGAATTTTGACTTCATTTATGTCTTTCTTACAAAGAGGTACACATAATCTAGACAGTTTATTTTAAAGTCAAGTGTAGCAATTTACAACATTAAATTCAGAAAAAAAATGACCCTATCATTTTTCAATGAAGAAAATGGAAATGAAAACAAAGAGAAAAAATGAAGTGGGCATTAGAAATGTCTAATTGTATCAACATTGAAACTTCCTTTTTTTTTTTTTGGGATTCATGTTAGATGCCCAAATCCTAAATATTTCAATAGATGCTGAAGTATGATAATGGGCCACAGAACTTTTGTTCCAGAGAAAATAGCTAATTATGCTTTGATGTCTATAATCATCTGTTTAAGCCAGTGGTTCTCAACCTGTGGGTCAGGACCCCATTTGGGATCGAACGACCATTTCACGGGGGTCGCCAAACAAGGCTGTCCGCCATTTTTCCCCCTTTTCTTTGGCCACACCCCTGGCACCTGGTGATGTATAAGTGGTTGGGGGTCACCACAACATGGGGAACTGTATTATAGGGTCGCGGCATTAGAAAGGTTGAGAACCACTGCTTTAAGCTAAATTATTATTCCCGATAAATTAAATATTTTATTAATTTCAAATGAAAACTATTGTCTATGCGCAGAGGATATTGTGAATTTATAGAATACATGAATAGTAGCCACATTTTAGTATACATTAAATTTTATTCCATGTATGCAGTAATTCATACCACCATTAAAATATATATTTAAAATACCCTAACCCACTCATGACTAGTTTGGGCAATGAAACATCCGAAAGAAAACAACCAAGCTCAAAGAACACTACGGACTCCACCATTAAAAATATAATCACCAATGGTACCAGTACAGAGGTTTCTACTGGAAAAAGCTTCTTTGTGCCTCAACTTTGCTTTGCCAAGTTAATTTGACTTTTCCTCAAATAAGACCAACTTTTCAGTACAGAGCTCTACCATTCGGCCTGTCATCGGCCCCCAGAGCATTCCCAAAGGTCCTGGCGGTGCTGGCCGCACATCTCAGGACTATTCCAGTGCATGTCCAGTGTTATCTGGAGGACATCCTCATTCAATCCTCTTCAGTCCAATTGGCTCAGTCAGAATTGGCATTGTCCATCAAGACTCTCCAGGACCACAGGTTTTCAATAAATTTTCAGAAACGCCAGATAGTTCCCTCACCCACCTCCTTCACCTGGGCACGGTGATAGATACAAGGAAGTGTGAGGTTTACCTGTCTCAGGAACGTTGGGACAGTAACCGATCCCTAGTCACCCAGATTCAAATAAGTTGGCAACCCCAAATCTTAAGACTTAAATTTACTTTTTTACCACTAAAACACAATATTGATCAGCTGAGGTTCTTAAATTGAAGAATGCAAAATATGAAACTCTCTTTCTAAGGTACTTCTTCATTATATTAAATATTTCAAAAATGCAAAGAAATTTTTTACAGTGTATTCCTAGTAAATGAAAGAAAAATTCAAATGTCTATTTATATACATTTTTATCCATCCATTTATGATTCCACATGCATACTTAAATAGTATAAGATGAAAAAATAGAGTTCCAGCAGTTTTTGGTCATTGCTTATTGTTGGTGTATCATTATTATTATCATCAACACCATCAATTAACAACAATGATATGCTACTTATGAGTTTTTGAGAACACAGTCTCCCTCTTCCAGTTCTGGAGAAATCATGTATTTATCAAAAGCATAAACAAAAGCCATTTTAACTCTCTGAAAAAGCATTGTGTCATTCACTTACTGTAAATTTGGAACTGTTTAAAAAATGTTTGTTATTAGGGTATCCTGGCTTCCCTAGAAATTTATCCAGAGATTTTGCAGAAATAGCCACAATCCTTCAGGAAGTACGTGCAGGACTAGATTTATCAGACAATATAAGGAGGCCCTCAGAGCAGTTACACCAAGTTTTCAAGAAGATGTAGCACTCTGGATTGGGAGGAATGCTTTGCTTGCTCGCAAATGATTCCTTCAAATGATTTTGCACAGCTTTACACCGACATATTTGGGATACCTTCTTTTTTTCCCCTTCCTCTCCCCCAAGACAAATAATTATACTTATGCAAAGAATAGCATCGTTTCCAATCAGTTAAAAATGACTGGGATCTCATCTCTGAATATTGTTGTGGCCATTGATCAAGGGGACTGCCACCAAGCATAGGGACCTGCTTTTAATTGCAATAAACAAAAATGTGGAAATATGTGTCATGACATCTCAGCATAAACACCAACATAACATGTATGTGCTAAAATCAGACATAAGGGGCATGAACCATGGAGTGCACATCATAATACCACAATGTAGTTTGTTACTTTCTCCTCTGTGCTTCTTCTCATGTATCCTTGTATTCCCAAGGGTCATGTTGTGCTGTTGTTGGGGCATATTATCCTGTGAAGTCCCTCCATTTTGTTTTCTTTTATTGCTATATCAAGAAGAGCCATTGTGGTGGCAGGCATTGGAGAGAGGGAAAGAGTATGTGGCAGTGCAAAATACAAGGGCAATTCAGAAATAAACCTGACAGACACGCGCAGATAGAGAAATTTTATTATACACATTAGAAAACTACAACATTACGTTACTTTTTGACATAATCACCATTCAAATTGAGACACTTGTCATAATGTTTTACAAGTTTTGAAATTCCTTAGTAGTAGTCACTTGAAACCCAATCTGGGCTATGGGGGGGGGGTGATCAAAAACATTCCAATGGAACTGCTTCAAAAGTTCTTGGTTGCATTTAGCGGTATGCGGGCGAGCATTATCATGAACCAACACCACACCGGAAGTGGTGCCATAGAAAATCCCGCCAAATGTGAAGATGCCAAAGGAGTACTGCTAGTGAAGTTCATGGAGCATGGTTCAACTATCAATTCAGAAGTCTACTGTAAAATGTTACGAAAACTCAGATGAGCTATCCATAACAAGTGTCAGGGCATGCTGACTTTTGGCATGGTGTTGCTTCACGATAATGCTCGCCCGCACACTGCTAGATGCACCTAAGAAGTTTTGAAGCAGTTCCACTGGGATGTTTCTGATCATCTCCCCATAGCCCAGATTTGGCGCTGAGCAGCTACTACTAAGGAATTTCAAACCTTCTAAGACGTAATGACAAGTGCCTCAATATGAATGGAGATTATATCAAAAAGTAATGTAATGTTGTAGTTTTCTAATGTATATAATAAAAGTTCTGTATCTGCGTGTATCTGGCATTGATAACCAATTGGAGGTTTATTTCCAAATTGCCCTCGTATGCCAATAGCAAAACTGGTTTGATGAATATGTGGGACCAGAATCAGCAATCAGTAAGAGATGACTGGAAGTGCAGAAGAAGCAAGAACTGATTCAAAAGCCAGGAGCTAGTTTAGAATCCAGCTGCAAACTGTGACCAGACAGAGTCCAGCCACCACATTTGCTTCTGTAGCAGCACCAATAGCCAGTTAGCATCAGTAACAGCCAAAGGAGCCGAATCTGGTAACCTGAAACATGGACTCAGGTTGAAGAGGAAAACAATAAGACATTTGTGGGATGCAATTAGCTAAACCCTGATAATACCAGCAACAAAAAAAGGGAGGGAAAGAGAAAGTTTACAGACATAGTAAACCCCTAGAAACATGTAAAACCCACAGAATAAGATGTACAGTGAAGCTCTATAAAAATTGCAAGTGTATCTATAGAATAAGATAGAAAATAAAATTTAGAAATGAGAAAGAGAGACAGAGAGACAGAATGTTTGAAAAGAAAACATTTATATGCACTAATTTTCTCCTGGAAAACAAAACTTTTCTGTAGCTTGTTTCATTTGCCCAATAACAGCAATAACACAATGGGGCTTTTGATGCCTGGTAACTTTCAATTCTCTTTTATGCATGAATAAAAGACCTTCTCAACAGAGAGTGAACCCTTTCTTGAATGATCCAAATAGCTGAATTTTAATTTCAGTTACAACTCACTTTGTCTTTTAATCAATAAATCCCAATTCAGTAAGGACAGATATGCATTTGTACATTGGCAATCAATATTTTACTTTTTCCCACATGGTGGATGGAATTAACAAAGAAACTGTGCTCATTTTTCTAGATGTTTTAAAATCAATCACAGCATATGCTCAAGTAAAATATTGAGCAATGATTCAGCCCTGCAAAATGACAGAGGATTTGAGGATCTCAGCTCAGTCCTAAATTTCAGTAGGAGTCTTTTCATAATAATCTGATTTCTATATTTTAAACTAGACTTTAAAACAAAACTCACCCAATATATGGTTAAGTTTAATTTGTTAGAGATTTAGAGATGAGTTTTGAGAATGAAAGCCTCAAAACTCATCCTTCTTGTCTCATTCCTTTTGGTGAAGGTAAGTACACTAATACACTGTTCACAGGACTGGAGATATCACATTCCAATTACTCATTTCCTTTCCTGACAGAGGGAGAATAGAGGAACTGATAAGGCAGTACAAAATAGCATGATGGGCTCTTCGCAAACCAACCAGCCGCAACATTTCATTTCCTATGCTTAAGCAAAAGATAGATGAAAACCAGAAAGAAGATAACAAAACACAAACATTTCCATTTTAGAAAAACATAGAAACACACGTACAAGATTCATTAAAAAAAAAAACCAATGTGACTTGAGCTAATGGGAATTAATAAAAGAAGAGTGTGTCAACTTTTGGATTTCTTCAGTATCCTTAGGTAAGTGATATAACAAAAAGGGAGTAGGGAGAAGACATTTCTTTAAAAAATGAACTAAATGCTTAAATGCTAATAGCCAGATAACCTGAATGCTGATTTCCCATTTTTGTTTTAACTGGGCACTCAGTGTTTGCTTCACACTTAACATTGTAGCTAGCTCTTACTAATCTGTCAACTTCCTTTGCTGAGGTCTAAACTAAGTAATAGGGTTGGGGACAAAGGGAGAAAAGAGAGGTTGAAGAGCTGTAAAACTGCCTAAGAAAAGCAGATGCCGTGGTATTTACCCTTATCGCTGTTTTAGCTCAATATGGCAGGTCAAAGATCAACCTCTCTGATATCGTTAGCATAGCATAGAGCATAGCATAGTGCATAGCATTGAGTATAGCATAGAACATAGCATAGCACAGAGTATAGCATAGCATAGCATAGCATAGCATAGCATAGAATACTTTATTGGCCAAATATGATTACACAAGGAATTTGTCTCCAGTGCAGAAGCTCTCAGTGTACATGCAAAGCAACAGGATAATAATAATCATAATAATGATAGCAATAAGAGGTGGTAATAACAAAGATAGGATAATAAAAATACTACAGCCAAACAACATTGGTAAATATCCTTGAACATAAGAAAGTATTGTGAGAATTAGTTGTTCAGCAGAGTGATGGCAAGAAGAAAAAAAAAAACTGTGTCTAGTTGTTTTGGCAGGCAATGTCCTCCTATAGCAGCATCCCAAGGGGAGAGGTTGAAACAATTTATGTCCAGAATGTGAAGGGTCTGTAGATATTTTCTCAGCCCTTTTTCTGATCCAAGCAATATGTAGGTTTTCACTGGAAAGCAGGCTGATTGCAATTGTTTTTTCTGCAGTCCTAACTATCTATTGGAATCTGTATCTGTCCTTTCTGGTTGCTGTACCAAACTAGACAGTTTGGACTTTTGGACTTTTTAAAATTAATCTAAATTTTCATCGTGATATCTTCTGTTTAGACCCTCACTGGTATCTGATCTGAAAACATGAAAACTGGCAGTACCCTTTTGCAAATCAGCTGATTGCTACTCACACAAAATTTGTGTCTCTGTTGCAACCCTGCCATCTTTGTTTTCTGTCACTGACAGTCATTTCTCTCCTAATATATTTGATGCACTTTGAAGTTGCCTCTATAAAGTTTTTTAATAAGGAAAATATATCATTTTAATACTAGTTAAAAAAAAGGATGACTTAGGTCTGTCAGACATGGGTGGGGTTGCAGATGACTTTAAGGTAACACCACAGATATTGTTGAAAATTGTTGCTCCCTTACATTTGGGCAGCAAGTATGTGTAAATGAGTTGCAACCTAATCCATTGTTTGTGTAATTCCTCATAAAAATAACAACCTTGGAGAAAATTGGAGAAATCTGAAAAATCAGAGAAAAAACATAAGATTCCATTTCTGCTGAAAATTGATGATTGTTCAGGCCTTGTAGAACTCTGTAAGGAACTGCTGAGAAATATGAGTATTATTTGTTGGGGAGGATGAATTAATATGCACAAATTATTACATTGTCAGATTATTATACACTATGAAAACCATAACTAAACTTTAGATCTTAAGTTACTGGCTAGGATTTATAAATTTAATACCTCACATCATCCTTTACTATACTCAATAGACTACAGTAGGTTGAGGATATTGGCTCAATGTCAGGCGGTAAGCTACATAATTGAGTAGGGAATCTAAATCTGGGTCTCCCAGTCTTACACCACTGCTGCATAAACATCTTTCTGGGATGCTTAAGGTATTCCATATAGATATCAAGATCATTAGTATCCTAATTCCAAGTTGATTGTGTCATCAGAAATAACTCACTGTGTGAACAAGGAGACATCTTACCATTACTCTTCTTGAATGCTTTTTGTTTGAAAGAGCATGGAAAGTCACCATCCTAGGATGATCTTTTTAACAGTGTTAAATCAATGCCTGATTTGTAGCAGTGCATTTTTGCTACATTTGTCAACATTTAAATTTAGACTTGGTTTTTTATTATATCAAAACAAGGAGGAAGAAAGTTGCACAGTTTGGACAAATTATAGGGGGGAGGGAGTTATAATTTTTCCAGATTTTCCTTCTTGGATATTATATCACGGTTCACATAGCTTTATATATACAGTGTTTGCTAATTTGATATCATGCAATCATTTCTTTAAAGTTTCCTGGATGGTTTCAGCAGGGGGTCAGAGAAAGATACATCTATGAAAAGCTAATACTCATAATAATTGGGAAAGGCCCAGATGTTGCAGGCCAAATGCCTCCAAAGGACTTCTGCTGATGGAAATCAAGAGAATAGCTGGAGATTGCACAGCCACTGGTTGGCCTTCCCAAAGCTTTTTAAAAGACCTTCTTATGTTGTTACAAATCAAACAACTTATTGATCTTGGACCCCTTAAACTACCTCATTTGGGAATGTTAGCCACAGTTTTTGTCTCCAGCTCTATTCTAACAACATAAAGGGACCGAAAACAGAAAACAAAGTTATCTTGAAAATATCCTGGCTTTCAAAACAGCTTAGTTCTGACTAGGGATAGAAGATAAAATGACAGCTGGTATATTGTTGATTTTCTAGTCCCAGGGTGACTCACCAATTGCTTTCATGTCAAGCAGAACAAAATGCTCTATTGCTAAGAGATTTAAATCAGGAAGCTCATTGCTGTGGCATTTCTGACAAAAATACCTGGCAGGATAGAGGCTATTTTGAATTCCATCACCTTTTTATTCTTTTTAGTGAGCCAATTTTTCTCAGGTTATTTTTTTAAAAGCAGTAACAATATCAGCAACATACTCCATCCATTTCTTGCATTTATAATACCTTATAATGCCAGCATTCATTTTATCAACTTTAGCAATATCACATATAGTTTTTTTAAAAAAAAATCAGGAAACCACATTTGTTGATATTTATAGAAAATGTCCTATTATTTCAATATAGTTTAAAGTTTAATTGAGTGAACACAATTACTTTTATAGTGATATCATATAAGTCTGCAGAAAACATACTTTATGAACAGTACTAAATTACATCTGAGGAAACAAAATATAAACGGGATTTTTTTTTTCATATGTTCCTAGAATCTCTGTAATGTTTTCCACTCTAATTCCAGAGTTGCTTACATGTCATAGCTGGGCATATAAATAATCAGTTATGACATAAACCAGCTATGGTGGTCTTGGTAGTTATTGATACACTGACTGTCATAGCAAAAAATCTTGGGCAACACTTAAAAAAAATCTTGGACAACATTTAAAAAAAATCTACAAAATTTCCATCCATCAATTAAAAAAGACCACAATACTTGGATTGGCATATACTGTATACTATGTTGATTCATTATGACATCTTAGGTGCTTAGAATAAATTTGATGTTATGAACACCAACTAAAGAACTGACAGCTGTGGTTTTTGTGTTGCTATGTATATAATAATAGTGATGATGATAAAAGAAGCTGAAGAAGCAGCGGGCCATCTGGTTGGCTGCTGAAAGAAGATTGCAACAATACTTCACTGAAATATCTGGAAGAAATACCATTTGGGATTAGAGAATAGACAAAGTAATAGAAAATGAAGATGCTAAAGTACAGTACTCAGGAATTTCAGAATACAAACAGACAAGCATCTGCCACACAACACCACAGACAAAAAAGTTTGAATAGTGGATTACCTGGAGACAGAAGAATACAAGAGAAGAGAAAGAACTGAAGAAAAATAAAGATCTACAAATAGAAGTAGAACAATTGTAATAAAAGAAAGCCAAGATAGTATCAATAGAATTAGGCAATCCCCAGACATCAGGAGTATTACTGGAACACTATCAGCATTGAGAAAATCACCATAAATTGAGTGAAAAAAGGTCATTTTACTTGGAACAGTTTATATCCTGTGATGATACCTTTAATACCATCAAACTAATCAAGGAGAATCAACCTAGAAATAAGGAGAAATTTCCTGACAGAACAATTAATCAGTGGAACTGCTTGCCTCCAGAAGTTGTGGGTGTCCCATCATTGGAGAGTTTTAAGAAGAGATTGGACAACCATTTGTCTGAAGTGATAGGATGGTCTCCTACATGGGCAGGAGGTTGGACTAAAAGACTTCCAAGATCGCTTCCAACTCTTTTATTTTGTTAAACAAGAACATTTCCTTATCCCAGGTGCTTGGGAAGGACTCAGTAAATGTATAAAAATGCCAAATTCAGTCTAATCACCTGGCTGATTGTACCACAATAATAATAATTCTGTTGAATTGGCTAAATTAATAAAGAATATTAATGTGGTCTTATAATGATCTGTACTCTTCATTGTATTATTTACAATGTGCTATTTGATCCATACTAGATTTCCATTTGAATTCTGATTTTCATCTCAAAGCTTTTTTATTTGCTTTTCAGAACAGATATCTGTCAACTTGCTGACTCAGATGATCTGTCTAGACAGCTCATTAATTTAACACAATAACAACGAAACAAAACTGCATGTTTTGAAGGTTCATGTTCTGGTTTTCCAGTAAAGGATAGAACATCCATCAAGTTCCTGGATGCTTTGTAAATAAATCTGATGGATAAAATGGTAACTGATAGCATAATCCAGAATCTTAATAATGCCTATCATTAAAATCAGCAGCAAAAATGTGAAAAAATCTTTCATTATCAGGCCTCTGACTTTGCATCATTTTTCTCCAAGTTATTGTGATTATACAAGATCTTGCACATTTTTTTAAACTGTAGCTTTGGATATTTTACTTTTTAAGTAAAATGAGCAAGAACTGAAAGTTTTCAGGATGTAGCTCATACCAGCTATTCTTCACTCTCCCAGAATTGCCTATGTATCAAGCCTTTTTCTCTCCTTTTGTTTGAGCATGCCAAATTTATGAGTATCTTACTGGGCAGCCCTGTTTCTGCTGCCATTATGTTCCTTAAAATTTAGTTTGATCAAGTAGGATAAGGGAGTCATAAGGATAAGGGAGCTTTGCTTGCAAGATTCTTACTGGAAGTGGATACTCCCTTGAAATAAGCAATGTATCTGGAGGCAGAACTTGTCCCAAATGACAAATTCTAGGTAGTATGAAAACTAGTATGGGAAAGGTCCAGTCTAAGAGCCCAATCCTGTCTCCTGTCATAAACAAAGGAATCAAAATATCTTACAGTAGGTATTTGATTCATATCTTGCATTTCCATCTTACTTTTTTCCCCCTTGTCCTCTCTGTATATTTAGATCATACATAATGTAGGCTAAAAATACATGGATAGGAGTCATCCAAAGATCCACCAGTGTTGCTTCTTTACATCCCTTATTGTACATCCTTTGTCAACTTTGCAATCACTTTGAGTCATTCAGGCTTGACATATCATCTCTGCCATTTTATGCAATTGGAGAAGATGTCTACTGAGTGAGATGTTGATTAGTTAAAGTCTACTCTCAAATATGGAAATGTACTGTTTGATACTAGGCTGATCATTCTCTCACCCGAACCCTATCTGAAATGGCTGCTGTGGGAATAAATGAAGCCACCATGAGTTCATGGACAAATGTGGGACATAAATCTAACATCATCTTCATCATTGTCACTCCTTCAAGTTGAGCACCACCTGTGGTGACCACATGAACAGGTCCATTCAGGTTTGTTTTTAATCATAGATAGCAGAGAGTTTGCCATTGTGTTCTTCTAGGATTTCTTTTTTTTCAGTTTAGCCTACAGAAATTCCAGGTAATGTAAATATTAATTGGGCTTAATGCTTAATTTTCAGGCCCATTCAATGTCAAACACTGAGAAAAGGATGAAAATAATAATAACAATAATAACTGAAGCAGAAATACAGCTGGAGGAATACACAATACATAATATTTTGCATTATACTAATAGTGTACAATTCCACATAATACATTAGTATGCTAATACTATGCAATGCTACACACTACACTAATATATACTAGAGCATTCCATCACTTTGAGTTTCTCTTAGAGTAAGGCTTTAGAACATGGTCAGTACTTTTCCCCAAAGTACCAAAATCAGCAGTATGATTAAACAAAAGTGATTTTATTCTTGAAACTTTGATTCAATTGAACTTTGATTCAATTCAAAATGAGATTTCCAGATGTATATACTTATATAGAGAATCCTTACATATATAGAAAAATAGTCTCATCTTTGGCTGCTCTTTTTCATTTCCAACCAGATAAAACGATAGCTATCAAGTCTGAAATTGAAAAGAAATACATTTGATTTTATATGGTGGAGAAATAGGGCCTAATCTCTTATAAGCAATTTGTTCTACTACAATAAATACTGATATGTATTTTGGCTGTAGCCTATCCCTTTATTATAAACTCAACACTGTATCCAGCTACAACACTGGAATCTGTTCTAATTTATTTGAAATTTATTTATAGTAGCCATTTTCATGCTGTGCATGGTATTTTTACAGTACTTTTTAAAGGACGGTCTTTGCCTTGAAAAATTTAGTCTACATTAGACAAATATAGAATGAGAAGATATAAAAAGCAAACAGTGGCTAAACAAAAGTAAGATGGGCCAGAAGGGCTATTTTAAGTAGTATAAACAAGCAATATATTGAAGCTTGTTTACATATGGTAGACATTTATGGAAATTTTAAGAAAAATAAAAAGAAATATTTTATTTACTAGCCGCATTGTCTTTTGTAAATGATGAAGAGAAATAATAGTTTAAGGTAGGCATGTTCCAAAAAATCAGGAAGAGTAGAGAGAGAGAGAGAGAGAGAAAGAGCCTTCAGATGGCCCAGCCATATAGGAGAAAATCTGTGAGAAACCAATGGTAGTTAAAAAATATAATAGTTTGGGGCAGTCTATGAGCTTCATTAATAAATATATAATCTCACCCAGGCTAGTGGCAGGGTAAACTGGTGCACCTTGATAGTGTAATCAATTCACTGCATCCAGTTTTGGTCACCACATTACAAAAAAGATGTTGACACTTTGGAAATAGTGCAGAGAAGAACCAATAGGTTGATTAAAGGCCTGGACACTAAAACATATGAAGAATGGTTGCAGGAACAGGTTATAGCTACTCTAGAAAAAAGAAGGACTAGGGGTGATAGTATATCAGTATTCCAGTATTTGAAGGGCTGCCACAAAGAAGAGGGGGTCAATTTATTTTCCAAAGCACCAGAAAGTAAGACAAGAAACAATGGATGGAAACTAATCAAGGAGAGAAGCAACCTGGAATGAAGGCAAAACTTCCTAACAGTGAGAACAATTAACCAGTGGAATAGCTTGCTTTCAGAAACTGTGAGTGCTTCATCACTGGAGGTTTTTAAGAAGAAATTGGAGAGCCATTTGTCTCAAATGGTATAGGGTCTCGTGCTTGAGAAGATAATTGAGACCTCCAAGATCCCTTCTAGCTCTATTCTTATTGAATTAAAATGGTATAGGGCAGGGGTGTCAAACTCAATTTCATTGAGGGTGGCATCAGCATTGCGTTTGCCCTCGGGGGGGCTGGGTGGGTGTGGCCAGGGTGGGTGCGGACTACTGGGTGGGCATGGCCATCTCTACATCATTCGCATCAAGGGTGCCTGGGGGAGCCTGGGCTGGAGTTGGGCAGATCTGAGGGTCTCTGGCAGAAAGGGGTGGGACCAGTGCAGAGCCCATGAAGCCGGATATGTGAAGTAGGTGAGGGCCATTTGTTGGCCACTTCCAGGTGATGGTGCATTTCTTCATTCCTCACAAAGGGTGACACCTCTCCAGCATGCACCCAGGGGGTTAGGCTGATGCAGCAGGGGTGTTTCCTCGCTTTTCGAAACGGCCTTGTGGAGCTAAGACTGAGTGCATTTCAGCATAGATGGCCACTACAAAATTGTACATTGGCTCCCGGCCAGCCTGGGTTAGGGACAAGCAGCAGGAGCCATTTCCTCACTGTTTCCAGGATGGCTTTGCAGGCCACATGAAACCACTTTGTGGGCTGCATCTGGCCCCCGGGCCTTGTGACATATCTAGTATAGGGTCTCCTGCTCAAGCAGAGATGATTCCAAGGTCCATTGCAACTCTGTTATTCTGTAAATAAACAGCTAGAAAAAAATATTAAAGTCAATGGGCACCATAGATATAATGGTGCACATAAATTTATTTATAATTTCAGAGAATATTTAAAAATATTTACTGGAAATGCAGTTGCTTATTCCCAAGACACAGTAACATTTCTACCTGATAGGGTAGAAAATGGGGAAACTATTTTGTCTGAAACCCCGAACTGTCACATTGCAGAAGTTCTGTGACATGATCACAGGTTGGCCAGAGATTGGAAAAAACAAAACAAAATACAAAATACTTTGATTCTGCTAGGTTTCAGGCAAAATAAAATCTGCATGGATAAGTAGGACAAAGCTAGCATGCGTTAGAAGAGGGAGTTGCTGTGTAAGCTACCTTCACCTCCCAAAGGAAAAGCAGGATCGAAATCTCATTAACAAATAAATAAGTTGGGGATGTTATCAAAGAAAGTGAACAGTTAAATAAAAAGGAAATTGCCAAAAGGGGAAAAAAAAAAGAAGAATGTGAGTTGCTATGTACTGAATATGCTCGCATATTATCTAGGAAACTATGGAAATAGGATAATATCTGACTTCCTTTGGCATTTCACCACTTCCTTTTTATGCAGTCTTTTGAACTCTGTGTTCTTTTGATAGTAGAAAAAAAAAAGAGAAGAGACTAAAATATGTTCATACATCCAATTAGATAAATTTATCTGAAGGACAGGGACAAATTACTCCCAAATAAAGGAAAAATGTAATAAACAGAATTTTGCATTCAACATCCATTTAAAGAATCTTTGAAGCCTACAAATAAAGAGTATACATTCTTTGAAAATACATCCTGTCATTATTTACAATTTGACATTTTGTCTCTGTATCTGTTTATGGCCTGGATGAGTGTTTAGTGAGCCCCAGGGAGAGAGAGAGAGGAAAAAAAAGGAAAAATAAGTTCCAGTTTTGGAAACTGTCTTTATGAAACACAGATTACTATATTTAAATTACTCCAAATTGTTAATATACCATTTTATATCAAAATAAGTGTGCATTATGTTAGATTTTTAAAACAAAGAAGTGTGCATGACCAATGCATAAATGTATGTGAAAAAAACAAAAAGTAACTTCAGTTAAGGAAGGAGTAGCCTAATTGATATGTTTAAAAATTCATAACAATAGAGGTGCATATGTGTGATTGATTAGTGAGGAATAGTCCTTGCTCATTTAAATTAAAGGAAAACTTTATGAATTAAATTAATACTGCTATTAAATGCAGTATTAAATGCAGTATTAAAATGGGCTCTGAATAGAAATTACATTTCCTGAGGTGTGAGGGTTTGGAAATAAAACAAGAATAGTTGAATCAGCCTGAATCAGGAGTAGAACATTGGTATAAAAAATAATATATAACTTGAAAGTTATGAACAAAGTCTACTTTTCAAATGTTAATGTTGACATGATAGAGTACTTTTGATTAAGGGAAAGCAATTTGTGGACTTATTATCACATTGAACTTTTTTAAAAGATGTCTTTATCCCAATTTTATTATTTTTTTATATACTTGATCTTTATTTAGTGATTCCCTGGGGCCCCCTTTCTCCAGGAGAGCTGACAATAACATAATTTCTTGAAAACAGCTAAAACCTGTACCTTAAAATGGGCATCATGATGTTTATCCCATAAGCACTGAAGTTGTCAGTTTGTCAAAAAACAGGATGAGTGCTTTTTGTCATGGAAATTAGCATAGCTTGGTATGAAAACTTTGCCTGTGTTATATCAAGAGGGGTAGCCCTTAATACTGTTAGTTATCTTATGCTACCAAGGTATTTTTATGGTTTTATGTTATTAAGACCTCTAAGTGAAGAATTTCATAAATCAAGGGAGCAGATGTGGCAACTTCTCTCTTAAACTCTCCAAACCTCTTGACAAAGTGTTTTAAACAGAGAAGGATCAAATCTAAACATGAAGGATTTTTCCTTAGCTGGAAACAAACAAACACAGTTAATCCTGAGCTCTCTTGGGCTTTTCTTCTACTTCCAGTCTGTTATTGTAAACAAACCTAAAAAAAAAAAAAAATCCTGTGTTTTGGAGAGTGAACCTTATGTCTTCAATCAGAATGTAATATGCAGGTATCATGACCAGATAAGCGGGCTTCATCGGCTGTTGATGTGTCATGAGATAAGCATCCCTTTCTGGCTGCATAGATACTTACTTAGATCAGATTATTCTCTGCTGCTATATGTTTTATTTTTATGTTGTACATTTTATATATTTTATGTAATTTTTTTGTAAAATTCCCAGCATCACCTAAAGGTGAGGTGGGCGCTATATAAATTGATTGAATGAATGAATAATAAATAAATAAATAAATAAATATTGTGCATAGATAAAAAGGAATGTGCATGCCTATTTTCATGTGTTGTAAGAAAGTGAATTGTTGTAACTTGCCCCTCATGTATTCTTTGGACATATCTGAAGGTTACAAAAGAAATGTGATGTGATAAAGATGAAAGGATTACACGAGTATGTGGTGGCACCAAACTAGCAAATTCTACAAACCTGAGAAAGGTAGAAAAAGAATTTGAGTATTCTTCTTACAAAGTGAGACTAACATAATTAGTGGTTTAGTTAAGTGGGGTGGGATGTGTAACAAAGATTGTTAAGGGGACGTTAGGTAAATTCAAAGGATATAAATGTAAATGTACAAGTACATTTGAAAATTGCTGGGGAAAGATCTTTGAAATGGACAAAACCTTTGAACCAAGATATATTTTCTGGATGTTACATTATATTTTTGTAAAAAGTGTGTTTGGCTTTTCTATAAAAAAAAGTCTTTTTTCTGTTCTTTAGCTTCTTAATATGATATTAGAGTACCCTTCTATTCTGAGAGTACGATGAGGACTATGCATTTTTCAAAATACGCCCTTTGTGTGTGGGGACTGGCGAGGAGCAAAACATGAGGAAATTGTGTGATCTATTCTGGTCCATCTACATGTTGTTCCCAATTGTGTTCTGGCATTTTTACAATAAGTGTGGCTTTCCCATTTGGGATATCCAGGGAAACCTTGAATTGCTTACTGGTTTATAGCAAGAATCACATTTTTTCCTTTTAGAATTTTTCCAAGTCTTTTTAGTGCCTGTCCTGTCCTGTCCTGTCCTGGCTTAGCAGTCCTTTCCTTTCATAAGGCTATAAATACACCATTGTCACACCATGTGCAAATACCTGTCAACTGTGCCCTTATTTGAATTGAGGAAAGGAATTTTTCAACCACTTTATCTAGCCACAGATACTGGTAGTCCTCAACTTACAACCATTCATTTAGTGACCATTTAAAGTTACAACAGCACTGAAAAAAGTGACTTATGATCATTTTTCATTTTAATGACCATTGTAGCATCCCCATGGTCACATGAACAAAATTTGGATGCTTGGCAACTGTTGTATGTATGATGGTTACCCCAGGCCCATGTGATCATCTATTGCGACCTTCTGACAATCAAAGTCAGATTTGCAACAACTGTGTTTACTAACTTAGCAACTTCAGTGACTCAGTTAGCAACTGTGGCAAGAAGGATTGTAAAATGAGGCAAAACTCAATAACCGTTTTGCTTAGCAATGGAAATTTTGAGCGTGTAAGTTGTGGACTACCCATAGTGATTGTGAGTCAAGGACTATCTGTAGTGCAGATGAAGTTTACACATGGTTTATTAAAGACAAAACACATTCTGCAAGTGAAAACAAACCCTTCCTATAGGTCAGTAGTTGATAGGCAAGTTTGTTATTATTAATAATAATTAATGATGAACAAAACGAAAACAGAATAATACAACTCAGCATTATATTCAGTAAGTCAACTTAATTTGATTTGAAATGGAGATTCAAGAGGTAAAGATGTTATTATCTGATTCAAGTCCATGCTTCCAGATTCAAGCATAGACTGAGTTGATTTAAGCTGCTTGTAGTATTTTATTTATTTATTTATTTATTTATTTATTTATTTAACAAGATCACGTGAAGTATTAATACCACTTTACAATGCCTTGGTAAGGCCACACTTGGAATACAGCATCCAGTTTTGGTCACCACGATGTAAAAAATATGTTGAGACTCTAGAAAGAATATAGAGAAGAGCAACAAAGATGATCAGGGGACTGGAGGCTAAAACATATAAGGAACGGTTGCTGGAATTGGGTATGTCTAGTTTAGTGAAGAGAAGGACGAGGGGGGACATGATAGCAGTGTTCCAATATCTCAGGGGCTGCCATAAAGAAGAGGGAGTTAAGCTATTCTCCTATGGCCATTGGGTTATTTGGGATGGTGAAAAGTTTGTCCCTTCGTGGAGAGAACTATTTTATTCATTGGCTTCTGTGGCTTGCCAGGTTGGACAGAGCACATTAGCAAACATGAAATCTTGCCTTCCGCTACCATACTCTAATTTAGTCACCACAAAAAGCATGCTGGGACAATGAGATATAATGTCCCAGAACCATGTAAAATACAGAAAAAGAAGTAAGCATGGGAAAAAATAGCATTAATTTCCTTGCCAACCCCATTCTTAAAGAAGTAAACAAACGATGGAGCCAACACCTGTATTCATCTGACTTTCACTAATTTACTGTTGAAAGACTTTAAATCAGCTGAAAGGAAATTTTTGACTCAAGGACTTATGCTGAAGAGGCCAGGCCTGAGATAACAGTGAGACAACCGAGAACAAGGTTAAGCTTCCACTTGTTGACAAGATAACACAAGAATTCCACTTGTTCCATTAATGGAAAAGAGAGCAAAGTGAAGGTTTGTGGTTGGATGTAGAAAATGAAGAGAAAGAGAAGCCTAATGTAGCGTAAGCTTTGCTATTCCAGAATAAATCAAATATATAATAAAACTGATAGACTACCTTCTCATGCCAGTACTAGAGAGCCCATGCGACTCTACATGGAAATTAAGTTTCATTATTCTATATTTTAACCACCCTAAAGATATCAGAAAAACCATCAAACTTGCAAAGTACATTGCCAGGCTTGAATTACTTAAACCTATTTCATTTCATTGCATCCAAATTGTTTCCAACTTCAGTTTGTGAATCTCTTGGCTAAAGTATTGACAAATCAAAGCAGCCTTCCATAGCTTTACATAGCCCAGTCATTTAGTGCCATATGCAAACTTTGCTGTCACATTAACCCTTGACCCGTGTTTGATTATCAAATTGTACTGATCTTAAAATGGATTCTTAAAAATCATCAGTGCAAAGTTTCCTTAATTTTGAGAATGCTATTTTTATCCCTATATCTTTGTCTTCTTCTCCTGACCTAAGTTAATGCAGAATAATAATAAAAAAAAAACACCAAGTGATTGCTTATGTATGACAATCTTTTTCAACACCACCTTGTTAAAGTCAATTTTGACTCTGCTTAAATCATAAAACACAGAGACTGAGAAATGTGTTATCTTTAAAGGCATTTGACCTTATTATCTGACTCTTTTTTGTAGTGAGTTTGAGGAGGGTACAGAAAAAAGTAAACATGATAAATAGAGGCCTAATTAGCAACATTTGTGTAAATGTCTACTTTTAGGCTATATGATGTCAGACAGAATGGACTTTTAAGTAAAACAGCATTGTTCACACTTGCCAGTGGAGACGAACAGGCAGCCAAATTCTTTTTTTAAAAAAAATATTTAGACTTTTTAGACTCCTCTTCATTTATAATGCTCTGCTTTCTACACTGATTTTTTGCAACACAAATAATTTGTTCCAAGCTATCTTCCCCAAAGGAACTAAAATGTACATTATAAATAAAAAGAGATAAGTAATATTTTTTTTTAAAAAAGACTCAATTATATGAATCCTTCAAAGTATTTATTTTACCATTTTATCACTCATGCACTCCTTTTTGGGGCATCTTTACCTTTCTGCTGCTAGTGTATAAAGTGCCATTCAAAAAGACAAATGAACTTAATTGCAACCTTTCACAATTGTCAGGCACAAAGTGAAATGAAACAATTAATTCCAGAGATTAAAAGATATAGGATTGGAATGGATGAAGAAGCCACCTCATTTACTGCAGAAGAGAGCTGCAAAGGAAGGCATCACCAAAACGAAAGCTCTGTCCCTGGTACTAGTTAGTCTAACTTCATTTATTAAAATGCCCAAGAGCAAGGCATTTCTAGGCACTCTTTATAGGTATACTATAGGCCAGGGGTCTTCAAACTCGGCCCTTTTATGACTCATGCACTTCAACTCCCAGAATTCCTCAGCCAACATGCCTGGCTGAGGAATTTTGGGAGTTGAAGTCCATGAGTCATAAAAGGGCCAAGTTTGAAGACCCCCACTATAGGCACTCTGTCAGTAATATAGTCCTACAACAAGCAAATCATTTCACTTCTAGAGAAAATGAAAATGTCTTTTCCAACATAGGTCCGATGATCAGTCAGACTTCAGATGCCATGAGCAATCTCCTCTGTTGAGCTTTCCCAAGGAAAACATGTTTGGAATGCAAACTTTCCAGCATCTTTTCCCCTAATTTACAAATGTTTCTTGCAGAAAAGAGAGAGGAAACTTTATACAGAATAGGGATTTTTTTTTGAGAGAGAGAGAGGATTTTAATGCCTAGAAATCACCGGAGAGGAAAGTGATCATCATTCAGAATTATGGCAAGATACATAATCCCTTTTTTGCAAGAGTGATTCTTTGAGATTGGTAAATTCTCATGTTAGAATCAGCACTGAACCATCTGTTGTGCAAAAATACTCTGCTGATTCATTTCAACACTGTTCATTAGTTCATTGCTGTAGACCTTTCTAATTACAGCGCAAGAGTATTCTTACTATTTCATGAAATTAGCTTCCAGAAGTCCCACTACCAACTTGGAATATCATTATGTGTAGTGAGATGACTGGAAATTGGCTTAATTTATGACTTCCAGCATAGACCATTAAGCATTCCCCCAAGACAAGAAAGGGCTTAAATAAAGTGAGAGGTAAAGCATTTGAAAAAGCTAGACACAAAAGAAATCCAGGCTGACAGAACAAGAGAAGAGATAACAGGAAAGGCAACAGGGAATCTGCTCTGAAGCAACTCATTTACTGATTTAGTCACACACAACATTTTTGGTGCAGTCCATTAATTTAATACAGTAAGTTGTGTGGTGAAATTAGAGAGTTGCATGTATCAGTCATATTTTGCTCTGAGAAAATTTATCTTTATCTATTATACTGTGCAGGAAAGAGGGTCAGCCTTAACCAAACTATGCCAACCTGTTCTGTACAGCCATAAATCACTGGACATTTGCTCTTTAAATAGACTAGGATTTGTATAATAGTCTCCTAACTTAAAAGTAAATAACTCAACAGAAGGAGGAAGAGCAGGCAAGATATACTATACCCTTGGGAAATATTGAACTTCTATATCCAGATTAGTTTCCATCTAATTTTTGCCATGTGAGTACATAAGCCAAGAACCATGAGAGCAGAGGGCAGTGACTCAGCTTGTTAAATCTCTGTGTGAGCTTTAATTATCTCTGGCAAAGAGCCTATTTTATAGAGAGGGACTTTAAGATAAAGCCACATCTGATACATGATACAAAGATCTGCTAAGACAGGGGTCTTTAAACTTGACCCTTTTATGACTTGTGGACTTCAGGTCCCAGAATTCCTCAGCCAGGCATGCTGGCTGAGGAATTCTGGGAGCTGAAGTCCACAAGTCATAAAAGGGCCAAGTTTGAAGACCCCTGTGCTAAGAGAACAGAAGGCTCTTTGAAATTAATTGAAATAGTAGCAATTGCAATGCTCAACCTTAAAAGTTCCAACTGTTAGCCTTCCTCCTGCCAATGAACATGATGATTATTAATTTAGTAGTACCGAAATGCTACGGATTATTCCTTATAAAAGATGTATGGTTAACTATACCTAGAGGAGATAAGCCCCAAAGTGGGATCAAAGTGGAATAGGTTACCAGATGAATTATATTATACAAGACATAAGTAACACCACAAAAATCTTTCTGTGAAAGATGCTTCCTATTCACCACTCTAAATGGAAGATGGTCCAATGGTCCATTGGTTATCATTACCTGGAACAATAAGTAGCCAATAAAAGAAAAAGAATGCATGGAGATAACCCAAAATTTCTAAGGAGTAGATTTTTTTTCTATATATGTATGTACAACACTTTACCAAGCTAAGTAATTTCACTTTTTAATAGTAATATATCCCTGTATGTCAGGTTGGACTCATTTGTGCCTGGTACACATTTGGGGACAACCTGATGTTCTGGAAAGCCTTATGGATGAATGACATACAAATGTAATGTATAAATAATAAAACATGTTTAAATCAAATCAAAATAAATCTTTATTATGGTCATAGACAAGCATATGGTGTTTGAGATATGAATAATTAAAAAACATAAAAGGTACATCAGATACTAAAATAATAAAAAGCTTATTTTTTTAAAAAATGTGTGTATACACACACACACACACACACAGAAGGAGAGAGAGAGAGAGAGAGAGAGAGAGAGAGAGAGAGAGAGAGAGAGAGAGAGAGAGAGAGAGAGAGAGAGAGAGAGAGAGATTAGGGACCTGTCTAGATCCAACTGGCATTCTGTGTTTGCTACACATCCATCCATCCATCAGTCAGTGGTTTCTCTGCAATAGAACTGACCAAAAGGCCCAGTTTACACTTGCCCACTGAGCAATAGCTGCAGTCACAGGAAGACCCTGAAGTGGCTGACATGATCCTTCAGGGGCAGTGCCACACTGTCAAGATACAGTACCAGAGATTTTAGAGACTCTTGGTGAACAGAAGCATCATGAGCACCTCCAGTTCTTCACCTTTCCTTCCAGAAGGGGTCACAGTTGGCCAGATGTTGTGAAGAAGTAAGACTTGACAAACTTGAGCAGCTTGATGAGCAAAATTCTATGCCACAGAAGGGAGGCAGAAGATAAACTTGTCACCAACCAAAGTGGGAGTGGGCCAATCTTAATAAGCCCACTGGCTGACAACTCACTGGCATTGTATATGAGGAGAAAGATATATAATTGTCCGTTCAAGATTAAACTCTTTCTTGTGATCCACTGACCACCCTAAAAGCCAACTTTAGAATAACTTTTACAAACAAAGAGTTTAAAATTATAAGTCTGGACACTGAGAAATGATCAGCAATTATGTATATCAAAAAAAGCAGCCATTAAAAACTAAGTTAGTATGTGCATTAAGTATAACAATGTGATGGTGTTTAGAAATAAAATCAGCAGCAGCCACACGACAAAATTAGAAGGAGAAACAGGGAGCGAGGAGACAGACAGAATGCATTATAGCAGTTAAGAGAGAAGAGTAGGCCCTGAAATTTCTATGGTTTATTCAAATACCCTTATTAGCATGAGAGTTGTTCTATTCTAAGACAACAAGAGCTGAGATATAAAAAAATAGAAGCTCACTAGAGGGCAGCAGAAATGTACCAAAGACTCAAATGCTTTAGTGTTTTCTATTGGTTTACCTCAGTGTTTCTCAACCTTGACAATTTTAAGGCATGTGGACTTCAACTCCCAGAATTCCACAGCCAGCAATGCTGGCTGTGGAATTCGGGGAGTTGAAGTCCACATGCCTTAAAATTGTCAAGGTTGAGAAACACTGGTTTACCTAACGTTGCAATGTCAAATCGGTTAGATCTACCTATTCATTACAAGTCATATGAACTAATAGGAGTTTTAATTGCCATTCTGCATGTATTACAGAAATTAATCACTTTACTGTTAGGTTTAAATGATTCATTACAATGGCACTAAAAAAAGGGAGTTATGGCTGTTTTCACGTGACATCCCCCTGATCACGTTATCAAAATCTGGACGCTTGACCATTTGCAGGTATCTATGATGGTTGCAAAGTTCCCGGGGGTTATGTGATCATCTTTTGCAACAAGCCAAGTCAATGGGAAGCCAGATGCTTAACAATTGTGTTACTAACTTAAAAATTGCACTGATTCACTTAACAAACTGTAGTTGCAGAATGGGGCAAAATTCACTTCACTGTCTTGCTTAGCAATAGAAATGTTGTGCTTAAGTGTGGTTATAAGTCAAGGGCTACTTGTTATTTAAAGAGGGGGGAAAAATAAAGAAGTGAGAAAATGACCCAATAACAGTACTTGGACAAGTCACAGGGTAACTGAAGAAACTCACAGCCTTTCTATACTGTTTGTAATTTTCATAAGCAGGTGCTAATTATGCTTTAGAACTATTTCTTATTCCGTTGAGATTGTTCCTTTTCCCACTAGATGTAAATAAAACACTGCTTGCATTCAGGTGTCATGTGTTTAATTTGCTTGTACTGGTTCAGGTAACAAGTGACTATACATCAAATGCAAACCTAAGTCAGTTGTGGATATCTCCTATGAATCAAACGAGATGACATACATCGTGAAATAAACTTCCTATTACACCTGAGAAAATCTCAATATAATACTGAACCAGGTATGAACCATTTTATGTCTCTCAGTAACTGCACCTCGAAAACACTGAATAGAATTTGAAGTATTGTATATCTATGAGCACAAACAAAATGTATGACATTTTTCAAAGTCATCCTTGTAGACAGGAATTCTCCTTTGTATCCTTGTTTTTATTTTTAAACATTGTATTTAATAGGGTCTTGGATTTAATCTTGCTTTGCCAAACAGCTAACAAACTACATAATTAATAAATAAGATGATTCAAGAGGTTTCGCAAGTAAAAACAATTCCTTCAGGGTATTAACTTCAATGAATCTTCAATAAGAATTTCTTCCAGAGCATATTTTCAAGACAGTTCTTAAAATTGGTCTTAGATGACAATTTTGACATCAATGTTGGTCATGACAATTACAAGCAGGGCAGAACTGAGTGTGGAATATTTGTAATTCTCAAATTTCCTTTTGAAAATTATCCTTTCTATATTCCTTATTTGCAACATGATGGAAATTGTGGAGAACAAGTCATTAATGTATGAATGAGTGAGGCAGCATATAGGAACAACAAATTCAATTACTAATGTGTAAATACAATACAATACTCTGGCAAAATATAGTCTGGCAAGTCATGTAGACATATGCATATAAATGTAATTCATTTGCTAAAGAAAAAGTATATATTCAAAAGATAAAAATGAGCACCAGGAGGTAAAACAATTAAATGTTTAATAAATAGATAACCTAGCTTTCGATGGCTGTATTGCTGCCATCATTGTCAGGGTGTTAAAAGCCAGAGGGTGGGGGAGCTCGTTTATAAGCACAAATGCACCTGCACACGGCTCATAGACGTCGTTATGGGGCCCAGTCGATTGATCCTATAAACGAGCTCCCCCACCCTCTTTTAACACCCTGACGATGATGGCAGCAATACAGCCATCAAAAGCTAGGTTATCTATTTATGAAACATTTAATTGTTTTACCTCCTGGTGCTCGTTTTTATCTTTTGAATATGTATACACTGAGGAGACTATGTTCCTCAATTTTTAGGTTAATTTTTAATATATATATATATATATATATATATATATATATATATATATATATATATACACACATGTATATATACACACATATATATATATATATACATATATACATATATACATACATATATATATATATATATATATATATATATATATATATATATATGTAGGTCTTTGGTTGTTCGGGTTTTCTCCCGCGTAAAATTGGAAGTGTCTTGGCGACGTTTCGACGAAGTCCCATTCGTCATCTTCAGGCTGGTGTTTTCAGCTTCGTGCTTCGAGCAGCAATGTGTGGTCTTAGCTGTTTCTTCCTTTTAACTGCCAGTGGGGGTATGAACTGATTGGGTGGGAGCTTGGCTGTGTTCTGATTGGGTGGAGGTGTGTTCTGATTGGTTAGGGGCTTGGCTGTGCTCTGATTGGCTGGGGGGTTGGCTGTGCTCTGATTGGCTGGGGGAGTGTTCTGTTTGGTTGTGCTCAGGTTAGTCTGAGTTGCAGAGGGGTTTAAGATTTTGGGTTGCCTTGCTATTTTTTGACTTCGCGTTCATGGAGGGTGTCAGTTTGCTTCATGTATGGATTGGAGGGGTTTAAAGTGGCTAATGATGCAGCTGTGGTCTGGCTTCTGGTTTGTGGTCGTGCCTCATCATCGGTGTGGCTTTGGGTTTGTTTTTTGCGTGGATGTGTGTGGTGGGTAAAATTGAATTAGAAAATCAAGGAGTATACGAAATCCCATGCACCACTTGTCCCACCACATACATCGGACAAACCAACAGAAGAATAAGTGCACGCATTGAAGAACATAAGAACTCAATCAAAAAAGAAGAACCAACATCTTCCCTGGTCCAACACCTTAAAACCACAGGACATGAAATTGACTTTAAAAATACCAGAACCATTGCCAAAAGTGAACATTTTATAACAGAATAATCAGAGAAGCCATCGAGATAGAAAAATGACCACACAGCATGAACAAGCGAGATGATACCTCCCGCCTACCAGCCATTTGGAAACCCGCCCTTACTGAGAATCGACTCCCTAACACAAAATAATGATACCAGACCCACACTCACAAAAACCACACAGGATGTCACCACCACACATCCACGCAAAAAACAAACCCAAACCCACACCGATGATGAGGCACGACCACAAACCAGAAGCCAGACCACAGCTGAATCATTAGCCACTTTAAACCCCTCCAATCCATACATGAAGCAAACTGACACCCTCCATGAAGAGGAGGCACGACCACGAACGCAAAGCCAAAAAATAGCAAGGCAGCCCAAAATCTTAAACCCCTCTGCAACTCAGACTAACCTGAGCACAACCAAACAGAACACTCCCCCAGCCAATCAGAGCACAGCCACCCCCCCAGCCAATCAGAGCACAGCCAACCCCCCAGCCAATCAGAGCACAGCCAAGCCCCTAACCAATCAGAACACACCTCCACCCAATCAGAACATAGCCAAGCTCCCACCCAATCAGTTCATACCCCCACTGGCAGTTAAAAGGAAGAAACAGCTAAGACCACACATTGCTGCTCAAAGCAAGAAGCTAAAAACACCAGCCTGAAGATGACGAATGTGACTTCGTCGAAACGTTGCCAAGACACTTCCAATTTTACGCGGGAGAAAACCCGAACAACCCAAGACCTATATACAAATACCCGCGAAAACCTCAGAAAACATATATATATATATATATATATATATATATATATATATATATATATATATATATATATATAAAAATTAGGCCACCTGTGTCAAAACAAAGTGCTGTGTGGTATCATCAAGATTAAGAAATTTATTATATAAGTTAGTCAAGGCATGAGGTTAAATTATAAATATTGATGGACTTTACAATTTGAAAGACCTATAGTATCCCTTCCTTGGCTTGCAAGACCTTAGTGTTAATTTTATACATTCAACCATATGTTCTACTGAACTCATTGGGAATTATGTCTGAGAATGCGTAAACAGGATTATACTGTTGCATATACTGTTGAAGACCAGACTTATAATCACAAAAAAACAAAGAATATCTCTTGTACCATAAACACATAAATGCAATGACATCTCATTTGAAAATATGCAAAGCAGCAATGTGAATAACTTTATTTTGTACATGATTAGTTCCCTTCTTTTCTCTTAAAAGTGCCAAAGAAATACCTTCTGTAGATGGAAACCAGCTATTACCAAGAAGCACATTATTTTTTTTAATTGGAAGAGTTAACATCACTAGGGTGAATCACCATCCACCAATTAAAACAGTATGAATATTGCATAATGGGAAAAAGCTGTAAGCATAAGCAAATACACGTCAACTGCATTCATTGAATTGGAATTAAGATTTCTACAGTTCCCATAAATATATTTAAAATGTGGCCATTTAAATAAAACAGATGTCACAAGATATAAATTCTGCAATTATTCAGTTATGATCTTACAGCCAGCTTATATCTGTTTTGACAGCTATCAGTGCTGAAAGTCAAAAGCCTACTATAAATTTAGGTCTACACATTGATCCATCGTTAGATGCAAGATGGCACTCCAAAATAAAATATAAAGTGAGGCGCTTACCACAGGGTAAAGAGACTGAAGAATAAAGTTCATACTTGTACCAATCCACTTGTGGACTGCTGAATTTGGTCTCATTAAGGTCGGGCTGTGAAGCACATCTGCCATCCGCTTCTTCTGGAGATAAAATGCCCAGTTCAATTTTCTCAACTGACATTTCAGTCCACTTAAAAATTTCAGGTAGCTACTGGTTAAGGTGAAGTGATACCAGCTGATCCAGTTTGCTTGTAGACTAAAAACTTGGGAACAAAATATTCTTTGATTAATTCAGGAAAACTGTCACTTGCTTACAAAATGCCAGAGTCGTCAATTCCAGTAAAGTGGATACAGGTCTGGATTTCCTAGTTTTTCCAGGTTTTAAGAGGGGGAGGAAAAAACTCCTCTATTTCTTTAAAAAGTTCTTCTGCACTTGTGCAAAAGAAGCGTTATGGTCCTTCTGTGTAGCTGCAAAGGCAATAAACAGGATAAGTGGAGACATCTGTATGCCTGGTAGGATCTGCTCTTAATAACTTTGTTTTAGTTCTAATTCATATTTCAGTTCACATTTGTTGAGTTGGGAGGGACTTAACCATACCAATGAAAACAAGTGCAGGAAGAACTTGAAAAGTAGAAGCTAATTATTGCAAACCTCTCTTCCCTCCTGGGACATTTGCACTGAGAGACTTCAAATCAACAATGAACCCCTGCTTAAGACAGCTGTAAAGCTAGGATAATAAATTAGTACTTTTTAATAGCTTTTAGGGAAAATATGTAGCTGGGTCTAATTCATTTAAAAAAAAATGCTGGTTGATACCAAACATACACAGATACTTTCTTATACATGATTTTTCTGACCTCTGATGCATTTTGTCTTGCATTAAAATAGATGCAGCTCCAAAAGGACTGTTTGATGATTTTAGTTAATTAGTGTAAGGATTCATAGTTCTATATAACTTGTTTAAAAGCCAAGCTAGCCCAATAAGTAACCAATACTAAATGATTATTGGAAAACTGGCCTGTACTAATTCTCCTTCTTCTCCTATATTCTGCAGGCATAAAGAAGCATAACAGAAGAAAAGCATTATTTTTGTAGCTCTATTTGAATTCTGCCCCCTTTTTTAAAATGTGAATCAGTAGTGCT
This sequence comes from Crotalus tigris, assembly GCF_016545835.1. Lineage (NCBI taxonomy): Eukaryota > Metazoa > Chordata > Lepidosauria > Squamata > Viperidae > Crotalus > Crotalus tigris. The sequence continues at coordinate 88,877 of NW_024100450.1, forward strand.
AAGGGAGCCACCTGCTGGCGACAATAAAACATTGCATGAGAAGTTCTGGAAAGTTAACTTTTCAGTCCTTGAAACGCTAACCAGAAACGCTGAATGATTCAGATGTGATTCATTAAGACAAGGAATTCTTGAAATCGAGACATGCTGTACCCCTTTGAACCATTCTGATTGTAAGTACAAGGTCATCCCTGTTTCCAGGTCACGTCTCTCAACAAGGAAGTCTTTTTTTCTCCAGATGAAATAACTACAATGTCTGCAGGTAAAGCGGGATGAATTTTGATGTTATATTTTAATTTAGGCAGTGGTTTCTAATAAAAAAATTAAACAGCAAGTAGGATGTGATTTAAAGTATGTGGAGAAGTATCACTTCTGTTTTTTTAAGATGCTTGCCCTCAGAGATACTTAACACAAAAGTAAGGCATTTGACAAAGTAGATTACAGCCTACTTCTTGATAAGATAGAGCAGTGGTGGCGAACCTATGGCATGGGTGCCAGAGGTGGCACTCAGAGCCCTCTCTGTGAGCATGCACGCCATCGTCCCAGTCCTAGGCCTTCAGCTGGGTTTTATAAAACCTTTTTGCTTTAGGCCTCCGCTGCCGTGTGCAAAAAAAAAAAAAAGTTTAATCAGTCAATTTCAACTTCTTGCGGTAAAAAAAAGATCTTGCAAAGTTGGAATTGATTGACTGAACTTTTTAGTCCCACCAAGCCTGCCATTACCACTGCAGCCACGCCCACCCAATAGGCCACATCCACCCAACGGACCACGCCCACCCGGCACCCGACGATACATAAATGGGTTTTGGATTGCAGTTTGGGCACTCGGTCTCTAAAAAGTTCACTATCACTGAGATAGAGCAATGTGAGCTAGGCCATAGGTTCGCTGCTCTCAGATGGATTTACAATTCGCTAAGAAGTCAGTTAGGTAGTTCTCAATGAGATTACATGTACATGTAGGGGAGTGTGCAGTGGGGCATCTCAACATTCAACATCTTTATAAATGATCTAGAGAATGGGATAGAAGGGGAATTCATCAAATTTACAGATGACATCAAGATAGAATTGAGTCTATCTTCCAAAGTATTAGAATTGCTAACACTTTGGAAGATAGATTCAAGATTCAGAAGGATCTTGACAAACATGAGCATTGGGCCCTATCCAACAAGATACAGTTCAGTGTTGAGAAAAGTAAGTTCCTTCACTTAAGCAGGAAAAACCAAATGCATAAGGACAGAATAGGTGGCTCCTGGCTTAACAATAGTAACAGGGAGAAAGATCTATGTATCCTAATGGATCACCATTTAACTTAGGAAGAGCAATGTGCTGCACATGCCAAAAGAAGCCAATACAGTACTTGGCTGCATCAACAGAGGGATAGCATCAAGATCACAAGAAGTGATAATACTGCTTTATATCACACTAGTTGAGGTCACATTTGGAGTACTGCGTACAGTTCTGGTCAGCATGATTCAAAGAAGATTCTGAGACTCCAGAAAGTGTCTAGAGAAGAACAACAAAGATGACAAATGATCTGAGGGCTAAATTGTATGATGACTGGTTATGGGAACCTAGTATGTTTAGCCTACTGAAGAGAAGGATTAGGGGTGACATATTAATTGTCTTTCAGTACTTGAGGGGCTGTCACAGAGAAGAGTGGATTTACTTACTTTACAAAGCATCAGAGGACAGGACAAAAGGTAATGGGTGGAAGCTTGTTAAAGAGAGATCCAACTTAGAATTAAGGAGAACTTTTCTGGCAGTGATAACAATAAGTGGAATAGCTTGCCTCCTGCTTCATCACTGGAGGTTTTAAAACTAGACTGGACAATCATTTAACTGGGATGGGATAAGGTCTCCTGCCTTGAACAGGAGGTTGGACTTGTGAGGTCTCTTCCAGCTCTATGATTCCATGTCCTATGTTCACTTCACTTCTGTTGCTGTATGGTGGAGAAAATTCAGGGCTAGAAGGGCTTTATATTCATTTCCATTTCTGACAAGGATTCCTTGAGTAGCCTTGTGCAAGTCAGATCTTCCAGTCTGAGGAAATTTTTTTTTGTAACACTGACAAAGTAATGATAATCCTTAAAGGAGATGAATGAGACATGGCTTGTAAAATACATTGTATGACAAGTGCTATGCTAAATATGTATTAACATCAAGAGCATATAGGTGTCTGGTGATGGCTTGTGATGTGTTTGAACAAATATTCCAGTGGAATGTCTACAGATCCTAAGATAGTGATTATTTCACTGTTGAAAATGATTCTTCAGCTATGTGTATTACATATTTTAGACAAGTGCAAAGTGACTTAGATTTGCTTTGATAAAAAGATTTGTGCCATAGAGGCAACATAACTCTTTTCATCCAAGCAAAGTGGCAACATGATTCTCCTCAAGGAAGCAATTGATGTCACCTCAAATTACTTCTGCCAAAGCTGCTGGAGAAACCTGCTCTCAGTCTTCTCCTCTGGTGCTTGGAAACTTCACAATCGCAATAGCAGTAGCACTTAGACTTATGTACCACTTCACAGTGCTTTGCAGCCCTCTCTAAGCAGCTTACAGAGTCAGCATATTGCCCCCAACAATCTGGGTTCTCATTTTACTGACCTCAAAAGGATGGAAGGCTAAGTCAACCTTGAGCCAGTGATACTGGAACTGCCGAACTGCTAGCAGTCAGCAGAATTAGCCTGCGGGACTGCGCTACCATAGCTCAATAACATAATTGAATTGTATAGACATCTTGTGAGGAATTTTCTTTTAGTTTCTTCTTCTTATAAATTTTAACTTTATTTTCCCCTTTGTTTTTGTCCTAGGTGTGGTACTGCTGATTTTATCAGAAGAATGATGGGGAGAAACAAGACAATAGTATGTACCTCTTTCCTTAGGTGCATAGACTATTTACATGCAATGGCCAAGTATTCAATAAAGAGTTACACAAGCATTTATTTTAGTCACTGAAGAGTTATATTTGGGTTACACTTTGTTCTGTCTTGTCCTTGGTGTGACACTTGTGTAGAGTAGGATGATCTTTCTCATCTTCAATCCAGTTAATCTTGATAACAGATACTCCTTAACTTTGAGGTGGTCTCATCACCACCTGGTATGAACAAAGGCTCTTTTAGTCTTGATGTTCTCATTCTTGGCAGGAGAGCAAAATATTGCAAGGTAAGATAGGCTTGTCCTTCTTGTCCTTCTTAAAATCCTGTATGATGAATCCACTGAAAAGCAGATGTGCTTAATTAAGATTCAGATCCTATACATCTAGTCAAAATTGCCCATGGGATGAAACATTTATACTGATCTAATCAAGAGATTGCTGCATGTTTGCTGGCTTTGAAGGGGGTCTGACCAGTGTCATCTGCTTAAGCTTCCCTGATTGGCAGTAAAGGCATAAGATCTTTCTTTGTCTTATTATATTCTTAAATATTATTTGTTTTCTGTCTAATGTTATTTTCTAGTATTGCCTTGGAGGAAAGGCTTAAGGACTTAAACTGTATGATCATTTCTTCCAAATTCAAATAAATCTGGGAACAGAGCAACACATTAGGGTTTTTTTTGGGGGGGGGAATTAATGGTTGCCAGCTTGTTAAAGATTAGTGGGATTGCCCTATGGGGCTTATCCACATAGCTGCTTTAATATGCCACCTTGCAGCAAGAGAAAAGTATGTCAACAATGCAGTTCAGCAACAAAGTTGGCCGATGCTGCTGTCCTCTTATTGGAGGACAATCTCTTCGATTCCCTGCTATCATTTTCCCTGCCACTCAGTGTCCTACATGGGTAAAAAAGATCAAACTCTAGATATGCTCCTGAGTGTGTGATACATTTCTGACCCTCCAACCAATGTGCCATTTAGGCTCTGCCAGTCAGTATTTTTCTTTTGATATTGTTGACTCAGAGTTAGGTTTTTTTTTTGGGGGGGGAAATGAGTATCAAAGTTTGTTTGTTTCTTTATTGCTACAGAAATACCAATCTCTCAGATATCTTGTAGACACAGGAATTGAGATTGAGATTCTCATTGAAAAAAAAAGGCTTATATTTTTCAAAGATGTTGCATTGTAGGCCCTAATAAGCAACTCCAAGGCTTTGCTTTTCCTCTTTATCCTGCTTTAGTGCAAAGCTGTCTTTCTGAGCAGCTATTAGCTCTTTGCTGCTCTGATTTATCCTCCTCCCTCCTTCAGCAGTTCAAGTTCTACCATCACTTGATGGAATGAGTTTGCCTCAGCTCCTGCCAACCTAGCAGTTCAAAAGCATGTAAAAATGCAAGTAGATAAATAAGTAACACTTTTGTGGGAAGGTAAAAGCATTCCATGTTTCGCTATACCAGTGTTTCTCAACCTTGACAGTTTTAAGGCATGTGGACTTCAACTCCCAGAATTCCACAGCCAGCAATGCTGGCTGTGGAATTCTGGGAGTTGAAGTCCACATGCCTTAAAATTGCCAAGGTTGAGAAACACTGCGCTATACACTCTGCACTGCAGTGTGATGTTATGCTGGCCACAGGACTGCAGAATCATCTTCAGACAGCCCTGGCTCAATGGCTTTATAGAAACGGAGATGAGCACTGTCCCCTAATGTTGGTGCAATTAGAGGAGTAAAACCCACAGGGACATATCCTCCAGTTGCCACCTTCTACTTTGCTCTCTGCAGGCTTCTGCCCAATGATCCCAAAGCAGCCATCATGCTGAAACCGAGTAACTCTGCATTGACTCTTGGCAAAAGAATTAGCAGAGAAGCTTAGCCCAGAATCCAATTGTCATTCGGTTGTTGGGAGTTGTGAGGTTCTGATCCCTTGAGCATGTATCTAGTCCCCTCACAGAAATGATAATAGTACCATGGTACCCAGAAACCAGATGTAGAAGGGGAGATGCTTGCAACAAATTTGCAAATCCAATAGGATCTGAGTAGTTCCTAGTCCCTAACTATATTACTCATGTAATCATCGTTTGTTAAGACCCTAGGCTGTCCACATGGGAAGTTTTGTATAAAAGCAGTATAAAAATACTGCTTTTATACAAAAACACTTAAACTTGACATCAGGCTGTCCTAAGGAGGGAAGATAGTAAAATAGAATAATCTTGTGAGGACCTGAAATCAAAAATGCTTAGCAAGGAATCTTTATGCTGAGGCAATAAAGACATAAGATTGAGCCCATTGGCTCGCTTTTTTTTTGGTCTGTTTTAGCTTGTACAAATTTCTAAAATCATGGAGTGGAAAGGGAACTGTGAGTTTTCTAATCCAACCCCATTCAATTCAGTAGTTTAATGTCTTTTTCTTTCTATCTTTACTCAGAAAATGCAGGTAGCCCTTGACTTACAACAGTTCATTTAGTGCAGTGGTTCTCAACCTTTTTAATGCCGCGACCCCCAACTGGTCGTAAGTCGAGGACTACTCAACCGGTCGTAAGTCGAGGACTACTCAACTGGTGCAGCACCGTTTGCAGACTGGGACTTTTGGCGGGCTCAGCAGGGCAGAGACAGCCTGGACAATTCCTATTGGCTTTTGAAAGCCAATAGAATTAGACTCTATTCAAGAGAGTCTATTCTATTGGCTTTCAAAAGCCAATAGAATAAAAGGGAGTAGCACAGCTAAGGAAAAGGGGGAAAAAATGGCGGACTGTGTTGTTTGGCGACCCCCGTGAAATGGTCGTTCGACCCCAAATGGGGTCCCAACCCACAGGTTGAGAACCGCTGATTTAGTGACAGTTCAAAGTTCCAACATCACTGAAAAAAGTGACTTATGACTGTTTTTCACACTTACGGACATTGCAGCCTTCCCATGGTCACATGATAAGAATTTGGATGCTTGGCAACTGGTTCACATATATGACCATTGCAGCGTCCCAGGATCATGTGACCACCTTTTGTAATTTTCTGACAAGCAAAGTCAGTGGGGAAGCCAGATTCACTTAACAACCGCTTTACTAACTTAATGACTGCAGTGATTCACTTAACAACTGTGGCAAGAAAAGGTGTAAAATGGGACAAAATTCACTTAACAACTTTCTCACTTAGCAACATAAATTTTGGGCTCAATTGTGGTCTTAAGTTGAAGACTACCTATAAAGTACACTGAATGCAATGTGATTTACTAGTTTGTATAAATCACTGTCTTGGATAATACAGCCTTTCAAGCAAGAACAAATGCCTTGCTATCTATTTTTTCTTTTTCCAACATGGAATTATCTTCAGTTATTATGGCAGATGTCTCTTCTTTAAGCCTGTGCCTTCCTATTGTATTGCGTTTTCATGCTGTTATCCAACACAAGCAACAGATAAGCAGCTGGGAATAACAATTATAATTCAAACCTCTTTGGAAGTTTCTAGTCTGGAGCAGAATGTAAAAGAACCAAAATGAATGATAAGCCTTGGAAGGTCTTCTCTCATAATCTCTTACCTCTAGAAAAGTTTTCCTAATGCATCGAAATGACTCAATGCTCATTTCTTTTTTATTCTCACTTCTAAACATACATATCATAGTTTTATTCACGTCTGTCACTTTGGGTGAAATTCTTTTTCTATTCCATGGATTTTGTGTTCTGTTTGCCAACTGTTAGGAACAGAAGGCATCTTGTTAACTAGGCTAAGAACTCCTTGTCATCATTTGTATTTCATTTGCTATGTGCCAAGTTGCTAATAGTTGCTCTCCATGGCAGTTTAAATTATTCTTCTGCCATGTGAAGTCTGTAATTTTCCTAATAATCTGCTAGATGTACCAGTTATACTAGGATCAGAGATGGGATATATAGTCTATTTACAGAATAATCAAATAATCAAAGTGATTACAATAAACTCCTTAATATATTTTGTCTACTTTGTGTACATTCTTTTCTAGTGCTTTTTTCCATTTTTCAACAAGATGAAATGCTGTTGGAATGGAATTTCAACAGTATTTCATCCAGTTGAAATGGAATGAAACAGCATTGTTCCAGTATTTGAGGGGCTGCCACAAAGAAGAGAGGTCAACTTATTTTCCAAAGCACTGAAAGGAAAGACAAGGAACAATGGATGGAAACTAATCAAGAAGAGAAGCAACCTGGAAACTTCCTAACAGTGAGAACAATTAACCTGTGGAACAGCTTGCCTTCAGAAGTTGTAGGTGCTTCATCACTGGAGGTTTTTAAGGAGAGACTGGATAGCCAGTTGTCTGAAATGTATAGGGTCTCCTGCTTGAGCAGGAGGTTGGACTAGAAGATCTCCAAGGTCCCTTCATGCGCTATTCTTATTTATTGATTGATTACTTTCCAACTTCTGGATATTATTAAATAGATGGAAACCAATCATGCTGGCTCTATTCAAATTAAATTAAATGAAGCTTTGGTTGTTCCTTGCTCATTTTTGTCCTTGAAGTCACTCATTTGCTAGAGTGCAGATCCTGGCATGCCATGGAAAGGTCAAGTACAGTCTTCAATCTTCTCACCCAACCAAAAAAGCTGTGCAGTCCTGCTTAAAATATGAACTCAGCATTACACAGGCATACCTTCTCTAAGCCTGTCTATAACTCATTATAAGGAATTGACTACTATCATTTATATGGTGATGACCTCTAGATTAGGCTTTTAAAATTCTCTTGCACAGAACAGAATTATCCTAGTATATTCAAATCACAGACATCTGTTACTCACCATAGAATATCAAAATGTTATGATATCATTATGCAAATGATACAGTTAATATAGCATCTCAGCATTTTCCCATTTACCCCTCACAGCTGCCCAGGATTCAAATGTTCTGCTTTAGGGTATAATGTGTATGCATGGAGAAAGACAAAGATGAACACATTAGCATGGAATCCATGAAATACAGTATTGTACTCTACCTTTCATGTATTGGGTATGAAATGCTTAGTGGAATTTTTTCTCTGCTTTTATGCCTTTCATAATCACTGGAAACATCATTTAAAAAAAAACTTCTTCTGAAAGGATGAACATTGATAAAACTTCAGAATTTCATGAAACAAAACCATTTCATTGGAAATAAGTAATCAAACTCCAGTAAAACATGATACCACATTTTTATCAGAAAAGATCAGCTTCCTTATTTTAGCATAATTTCTGAAATCTGAGTTTCATTTCAAACAAGCAACTTTAATTCACTAATCAGGTGAGGGAGGAAAAAGGTAGACTGCCCTTGCTTTAAGTCAGTGTCTTAAAATGGTGTAGGTTGGAAAATGTTGAAGGACTGTGAATTACTTTTGGCATCCTTAAGATGCTGGGCTTGTCAACCAGAAAGTTGGCAATTTGAGACTCAAGGACCACATGATCGGATGAGCTCCCATTATTTTCCCCAACTCTTACCTAGCAGTCCAAACGCATGCAAATGCAAATAGATAAATAGGCATCTTTTCTGTGGGAAAGTAACAGCCAGATGACCAGGGAAGCATCTTTCAACAATGCTGGCTCTCTCAGCTAGGAAATGGGCATAAATGCCCCCACTTGAGTCAGACATGACTGGACAGGGGAAATGTTTATCTTTTTTTTAACCTCTGGTGCAATTAATTAATTAATCTGGCCTGATGCTCGTAAATCCCTCCTGCCATTCTTTCAATTTCCTTCTTGCTGCAGTCTCTCCCACTTCCCTCTTTGCCATCATTTCCTCTGCATGCTGGGCTTAGATCAATTTGTATAGAAGCTTCAGGCTCTCTAAATATGATTACTCTTCCTTTGAAAACAAACACAATGCATTAAAAAGAATGATTCTCCAATTTCACACAGGGATCTGGAATTGTCATGCCAACTTGCAATCAACATTTTTTTTAAAAAAAAAATTAAACTGGTAAGTTTGTTCAGAAAGAAGCATGAGGAAGACTGGTCAAAGAGAAAGCAACCTGGAATTAAAGAGAAACTTCCTAACAATGAGGACAATTAACCAGTGGAAGAGCTTGCCCTCAGAAATTGTGGGCACTCCATCACTGGTGGTTTTTAAGAAGAGGCTAGTCAATCACTTGACTGAAATGGTATAAGTTCTCCTGCTTGAGCATGGGGCTGGACTAGAAAACCTCCAAGGTCCCTTCCAGCTCTATTCTATTCTAAATAAAAATAAAAATAAGTCTAAGTGTTATTGCTACTATTCATTATTTTGTGATCTTGTGGGGGAAACATAAGCATGCAGCTTGGTTATTTGACTAGTACTTGTGTTTACCTATTTACTGAGTACTCTAAAACAAAACAGTCATTTTATAAGATCATTTAACATTCAATTAACTGAGGTGAAGAACTATCAAATAATTATTTTAAAACCGTAGGCTACAATGCTAGTTATGTTAGAACATTAAAAACAGGTTTTTTTTAATTTTTAGACAATTGATAAATATAATATAAAAGTTATCAAATATCAAACAAGTCTCCAGATCTGCATTTCAAAATATCAAAAATTCTCATTCTTGCTATTGCTCTAATATATAGGCTTTCTTGGCATTTGAAAATAGAGCTTAAAATGATCCCTTAATTATTCACTTTAAATTAGACTTTATCCCTGAATTGCTGCAAGCTATTTCTAACTGCTTGTCATCTTTAGTAATAATTTGTTTCAAGGCTGAGCTTCTTACTCCAAAAAACGCCTTTCTCATTAAAAAGTCATTTATAACTTTTATGTTCTTAGATTACTTTCAATTTTCATCTAGAATCTGAAAGAAAATCTGGGCTAATTTCTCTCAATTGCTTGTCTTCCGTCTTGATTAAAATCAAGTTTCTTTTTCTCAGCAAAAAGTGTCCAGGAAATGCCTACCCTTTTCAAAATAAAGACAATGGTAATTTATTTAAAATGAGAAAATAATTGTTTCATAGGCAGCCCATGTGATGACTAGATATTAGAATTATCACTGAAATATGATTTCCCACTTTAAATTCTGAAAGGGTCTCTGAAGGTCAAGATGTTTGGGGGAATGGGAAGTAAGTAAGGAAACTAGCAGAGAAATGAGTCTTGCAGAAAGACTACTCGTGAGCAAGATATGAAGGAGAGAAGGCATGAGGTTTTTTTTATTAAAAGTTTTACAAATTACAATATAAACCCACCCATCTCCTCCCCCCCTCCCCCACTTCCCAGAGCTGATTACAGGGTAACAAATAGACAAACATAGTCTAGCTAACATAAACCAACTAAACTATCAATCAAAACCATAATACACTTTAACTCCTTCTCAAAACAAATATTAACAAATTAAGACAAAAATAATAATACCATTAATACTATTAATAATTATCTAAAATCTATTCAAAAGCAAGATAATACTTTTCAGTTTCATACTTCTTCTGAATATAATCAATCCATCTTCTCCAAACCATAATATATCTTTCTTGTGAATGATCCTTCAAATAGGCGGAGATTTTCGCCATTGAGAAGGCATGAGGTTTGTGGCAACTGAGTTATTTAAAATGAATGACTGCATGAATGAATGGATGAATGAATGGATGAAAGAATGAAATAACCTTGCAATACAGATAGTGTTAGTACTCACAGTTTGTGCTTCTTTTCTGGATTACCGTGAAGGTCTTGCAAGGAGAGAAAAGCAAACCTGGTTTATGGAGATCACAGCAAGCAGACCAGTTACAGCAGCCAAACATTGGAGAGACAATTGTGATGAAAATGTTTTGGAAGGTTAGGGGATGAGTGTTGTTTGTTATTGACCATCAATGGCTTTGTTGTGTGATTTAAAGTTCTGATAGTACCAGTGTGTACAATCACTGACCATGTATCTGTATATTATTGCTAATCTTATAAGCAAAGGCACAATTGGAATTCAAGTTCACAATTAGAGGTGAAATATTCTTTTCCAGAAGGGAGGCAACTCATGCTTTCTAACTCCCTTCTGATGGAAGATTTTAGTAGTAAAGATGACTAGAGTAAATTTTATAGTAGCTGGAAGATAATTCACTGGCCAGATAACTGCAGTAAAACAGCTCTCCGACCCAGGGCCAGCTTTACTGTTTTAAAAATAGAAGGGATGGGGAAGCAAAAGAATGTCCAAATGAGGAAAGAGTTTGGTGATAGCAGCAAACTCAAAATGTTCCTTAAAGATCTTCCTTGACTGTTGGGCTTTAATGCTGATTCTGAAGAACTAACTAACTAAATAAATAAAATATACTCATTGCAGGATGCAATCACAGTCTGTTTTGATCCTTATTATTGCATTAACTAGACTGGGAATAGTTCAAAGGCTGCCAATTGTATTTATTGGATTATATTTTTCTAAAGCCAGTTGTGACATTTTCTGAATAAATAAGAATTCCCTAAGGCTGTTTTCCAATACTTAATCTCATGCCTTCTACAGGTTTATTTCAATCCCATGTTGCAGTGAGAATTAAGATTCAATAAATTCTGCATAGTGACAAAAAAACGATATAGTAAATACATTTACTTCTGTTCCAGAGAGATATTTTATTATTCAAATAAGCGACACATATTTTGCATACACACAGTATGCCAGCCTAATTTACACATAGGTTGCCCCAGTAGTATTTTTGAGTTCATTAACTGAAAAGCTAAAACTATAGGATTTTTTCCCAACTCTCTTTGCTGTTGTCACTCCCTGCAGGTTTTCTTCCATCAGTTTAAGAACATTTGGGATTTCTCTGACACTAATTGGAAGACAGAATAAGAAGAATGTGGAATTTGAACCACCTCTTCCCTTGTTCATATTCTGAGAAATCTGCACTACTGTTTTATCACAAATCAGAGGATAAATTAAGTATTTACTCTGATTTTGGTATTTGATTTTCTGTTTAGAATGAATATGTTAGAGTTAGGAATTAATGTTACAGATCGCATCTTATTTCTCCTCTTTTCAGTAGCTCACTAGTGGAGTTTTTATTCCTTGATCCTGAGCTGCAGATTTTGAGAATAAGAGATGGGATAGTCAGAACTATGAGCTGAACTCCAATCCAGCAGGTGTCTTTTACTGATCAACAAGGTGTTGTGTTTGTTGGTTCTGGAACTTCACTAGAAAGATGGGATGTGAAAAGAATTGTGGGTTAGATCTCCAAAGCAAAGCCCTTAATAATTGTGTTTCAATTACTTTCTTCATTGAAGCTGGGGAGAGGGTTTCCAGCTGAAAAATGGAATATAGAAAAGATTCTGCATCTGAAATATATTTAATTAACTTTTATCAATCATATTCATATAGCCATATAAATCTGAACTGAGGTGTTCATCTGTCAATATAAATGTTGCAGCTCTGGGTAAATAATTTGGTCAATTACTCAGAATCTATGAACACCAAAGATCAGAAGGAGTCAATAAGAATTGATAGGGCAGACTCTGCTGTGCTTTCATTACAGAGCAGGAAAACTGATTGATCAGGTTCTTATTTCTACAGGAAAAACTTATTTCTATAGGGAAAAAAATTGATACTTGTATGATAATGCCAATATTTGTAGTATTGCCTGATGTGCAGCCCCATCATTTTCACTCATTGCCCCCTCCTACAAGTTAGGAAAAATAGGAATCAATTTCCAGCTGAATTCTTTCTGCTTAATACTTTCCTGCCTGCTAGCCATTGCTGCCCTGAATTCATATCTATAGTTATGTTTCTTTGCATTAGTAAGGTAGTATTCCAGTCGTTTGGATGCTTAATAAATTTTAATAACTCTTAACAGTGCTTTTTTTGTAAAAAAAAAAAAAAAAAAGTTCCAGAACTCACACATGTCATACAACCCACCTTGCCTACCCTACAAAGTTCCATCCCAAAAAGGTGCTGGAACTTCATTCTGGGTGTTCTATGAGAAAAAAAGCCCTGACTCTTAAAACAGACTGTAAAGTCTTACAGACAATATGGTTGAAGTAGGATAAAAATTACAAAAATAAATGAAATGTTTAAAATTAGCATTTATTATGATGTTGCTAAGATCCTATCAGTAACTTTCCCTGATAAGATGTTAGATGTAACTATATCAAAGTATGCTTTAACCCAATGAATGCTTTTATATAGGAAACTTTCAAAAATATATGTGGATTTATTTTATTTGTTTGAAACATTTTACATTTGCCTGTCCAGTTTTTGCCTCTAAAATGGAAGGAGAGAGTGGGCCCTAGTTTAGTCTGTTGCATAATGCTGTCAGTTCTGTAGCAACTGACAACAGGATGCAGTTCTTGCAGATTTGCTGCCAAGTGATCTCTGATTAATTTTCTTTCTATTGTTAATTGTTTTAATGCATTTGGAAGCACAGCATCAAAAAGAAGAGCAAAGAAGTGGGAGGCTTTGAGTTTGTACATACACCTTGTTTCTTGATTAGGCTGCCCTACTACCATTTGTTCAACAGAGGTAAATTTAGGCTGCTTTGTGTTTTGGGGCATTGTGAGGTTATTTTGGCAGTTTGTCACAAAGACATCTGTAAGAAAATTAACAAGCATCCCTGAAGGAGTGATTATGCCCTATCATTCTTCCTCTGTGTTGTATAGTACAACAACTGAAGTGTGAGGCATTTAAGGCATCAATGAAGCTTCCCAGGTTGGATAGCCACATTTTTAAACATTCTTTCCATCAATTTCTTTGAGATATGGTAATAAGCATTAAGTTATTCTTTACTCTACCGCAAGTCTGAGCTTGAGTTATGGTGGCGCAGTGGTTAGAATGCAGTATTGCATGCTAATTCAGCTCATTGCCAGGAGTTCGATCCTGACCAGCTCAAGGTTGATTCAGCCTTCCCTCTTTCCAAGGTTGGTAAAATGAGGACCCAGATTGCTGGAGACAATATGCTGACTCTGTAAACCGCTTGGAGAGGGCAGTAATGCACTGTGAAGTGGTATAAAGTCTAGGTTCTCTTGCCATACTGTTTACATTATGTACCCTTATTTCTCTGCATTGAATGCAAACTTGGTGATATTGATGTAGAGATTCAAGAGAAAATGAACAAATGTCCTCAGTGGGCTGAGATTTCAATTCTTTTTGCAGCTTCTACTATTAATGAACTAGACAATTCACACATGAAATAAATGAAGCTGTGATTCCTATTAACTAACGTCACCAGAATGGTTTTGATCAGGATAGATTGAAACAGACCTTTCAACAGTTCAGTGGCCATGAACTATAAATGCAGTCAGGCTTCACTGCTAGTCTTCTTAGAAGTTTGACACAGGGCTCAAGATGAAAAACACAGTTGGGTATACAATCAGCATCTTCCTAGAGAGAACTGTCATTACAGGCTGACACAACAACGATTTTTAGTCTTCTCCTTGATAAAGCCTGTGCTGCAATAGATCGCATTAATTAGAAAGCCCTCTGCACCTCTAAAATTATGAAGGACGCTTTGGGCTCATTAAGAACATAATGCATCACCCTAGAGAAGGATTTCAAATGGAAGAAAATAAACTAAGTTTCCATGCTTTTTCATTATGGTGAAGTCCTAAAGTAAAAAAAAAACAAAAAGAAAAACCTGTAAAATTGACAGTAAATAAATTTCTCCCAAGGGCAGATTTCCACAAAAAGGAAAAAACAAAAAACAAAACCCCCATGTAGGCATCAGTTGCTGAAAAACAATGAAAAAAAGTAAGTCTGAAACAATTTGTGCAAATAGGAACCTTTTTGCAGCATTTTCTTTTTTAAAAAAATAAGAACAAAACAAGATTTTGGATTTTCTGACAACTCAGGATTTGAGGAACATTTATCATGAATATGTGAAGAATTACCTTTAGCACTATATATTTTATTGTTTAGTATTTCCTTTTAATTGTTGTGGAGAACAAGTAGTTACAGATGGTCCTTTACTTACAATTGGGACCAGAATTTCTACTGCCTTAGCAAGTTAATGGGTGTATGGGGGATTGGACTAGATGACCTACAAGGTCCCTTCCAACTCTGTTATTTTGATTCTGATTCTGTTTAAGTGAGTCATGCCAGGTTTTATGAACTTTTTGCCAGACTAAATCACTTTTTTCAATACCCTTATTACTTTGAATGGTCACTAAACAAATAATTATGGTGGAAAACTATGTCTATCTGTCCAGTTGGATAGCTATCATCATTATTAACATCATCGTATATGTTGAGTCCTTGGCGGGAAGCAGACACGAGAAGCAGTTGAAGTTCTCAGTTTTCTTTATTCTGCATTCAGCTTACAAGTAGATGGCTTCAGCAGCTCCCAAAACCTCCCAGCTTCTTATACATTTCCCGGGTAAATGCGATACTTTTCCCGCGCCAGCACCCGCGCATGCGCACGGCGCTGGCGACAGCCTGTCTGGTCCCGGGCAGCTTTGCACCTGCCCGGGACTGCCTGCAAACGCCCGAGCCATTTGCAAGGCTCGGGACATAACACCCCTTTCCCCCGGGCTAAAACTACTACCAACATATAATCATTTATTTTATGCAGTGTTCTGCTTCTCAGTGCTCCTATCGTTACCTGGCTTTTGTTTAGCCAGCAATGTTATGTAATCCTCTAAGTATTTAGGAGACTTCTTTGCTCTCTGTGACCTTCTCAGCTCTGGGTTACTAGCATGAGTTCCCTGACTGGAGGGAGATGTGAGCCTGTTCTCCTTATTTTGCCTTGGTGCCTTCCAAGGACTGTGCCCTGCTGCCTGGCCTGCTTGCTCGCCCACCGGGCTCGTCAGGCCAGGGCTTCTGTCACTTTGTGACCTGGTTGACCTGCCTAGCTGTAGACCCTCGGGCCCCTTGAAGTGATAGCCACTGCTGGGCGTCTCTGTTGAACCTCCTAGGTCCGTCCAAGACCTGTCAGGAGGCTGTCCATTCCCTGAACCCCGTTCTGTGTCCGGGCTTGTGTGGGTTTCTGTACTTTCCCAAAACTCAGTTACTCCCTGATTTGGGCTAGAGGTGTTGTAGTCGGGACTTGGTTCCTCGACCACCTCCCTGTATGTTTGACCCCCTGTAGGATTTGGGGTAAGGTCAGGCCAACCTTGGGAATTGTGTGCCAGCTCTCTTGCGGGGACTGATTTGTTGGGATGCCCCCGGGTATCCTCCGTGACTGGAGTGCTGTGTGATGTGTGTGGAAAGTGAGTATGCCCCCGGGGTGACTCCCTGGCTGGAGTAGGCGTGGATGCCTGGTAATTAGGTAGGCTCATAGAATTCTTGTTCGGAGCTCTCGCGGAACCCTGGGATGGGCCGTTTGTGGCTCCATCAGTGGAGATGGGCAGCAGCTCGTGCCCTTCCCTTTGCTCCAAAGGGTCCCCCTCCCCCCCTGGAAAAGACCCAGGAGTCTCATCTGAAAAGTCCCGCCGAGGGCGGAGTTGGTCGATGTGCCGACGCAGGACACGACCGTTGTCCAGGGCTACCTCGTAGGAGAGAGGACCTGTGACCCTGGAAATAGAAGCGGGGACCCATGTATGACCAGGCCCGTAATTGCGAGCCCAAACCGGGGCACCCACAAGTAGTTGTCTAGGTGCCCTAGGATGTGAGGTAGATGAAGGCAGTCTGTCCGGATGCAACCGGTCAAGTTTAGTAGTAAGTTGACGCCCCCAACGAAGTTCAGCTGGGCTTCTCCCTGTAGAAGTGGACGGTGTGGTGCGATAAGAAAGGAGAAAGTCAGCCAACCTGTGATGCCAGTCCCCGTAGGTGAGTCTTTTCAATGCGTCCTTTGTGATGCGCACCATACGTTCAGCCATACCGTTGGTGGATGGGTGGAAGGGTGCAGACGTGGCATGACGAATCATGTTTGCCTGTAAGAAAGCTTGGAATTCGGAGGAAGTGAATTGAGGGCCGTTGTCGGACACAATGACATCTGGCAGCCCGTGTGCAGCAAAAATCCCCCTCAGTACCTGAATAGTCTTTGCAGTGGTGGTGGATGAGACAGGCACAACCTCAAGCCATTTTGAATGGCTGTCAACAAGGACCAAGAAGAACTGGCCCTGAAAGGGCCCAGCGTAGTCAATGTGCACCCTAGACCATGGGGACTGTGTTTCCTCCCATCTATGCACGGGAGCTTGGGGCATCTCTGGGCGAGATCGTTGGCACAGGTGGCATGCGTGTACCTTAGCCTCAATATCTTTATCTAAAGCAGGCCACCACAAGTGGCTGCGTGCAAGAGCCTTCATACGAACAATGCCAGGATGA
This sequence comes from Crotalus tigris, assembly GCF_016545835.1. Lineage (NCBI taxonomy): Eukaryota > Metazoa > Chordata > Lepidosauria > Squamata > Viperidae > Crotalus > Crotalus tigris. The sequence continues at coordinate 105,866 of NW_024100450.1, forward strand.
CCCTCGTGGAGGGATTCTAAGACCCTAGTCCTCATTGAGGTGGGAATGACAACTCTGTTTCCCCAAAGCAGACAACCCTGAGAAAGGGACAGTTCGTTCCTTTTGGACCAGAAACTCTGAAACTCAGGACTAGGGCAGTGCTCAGGCCAACCAGACAAAACCCAGGAACGGACACGTGAAAGTGTGTGATCTGTACCTGATTCAGCGGCAACATCCCTGGCACTAAGAGGGAGCTCGGGCAAGGCTTGGATTGATAGAATGTTGACAGCTGGCGCAGGGTCAGCTTCTACTACTGGCAGAGGCAATCTACTGAGGCCATCAGCATGGCCCATTTCTTTTCCAGGCTTGTGGAATAAAGAAAAATCATATGCAGACAAAAAAATAGACCACCTAAGCATTCTAGGGGAAATGATTTGGGGAGTCTGCTTACGTGTGGTAAACAGTCCCAGCAGAGGCTTATGGTCAGTGAAGACCATGAAGTGCCTGCCATATAGAAAGTCATGGAATTTTTTAATTCCAGCAACAACAGCCAGAGCCTCCCTGTCTATCTGAGCGTAGGTGCGCTCAGCAGAAGACAATGTTCTGGAGTAATATGCAACAGGAACCTGAGTTCCATCAGACCTGAGGTGGCTCAGGACAGCTCCAACCCCGTAAGGGGACGCATCAAAAGCGATGCACACAGGAAGGGACTCGTTGAAATGTGCAAGTACACTGTTAGAAGTGAGCAAAGCCGTGACTTTGTTAAAACAACCCTCATGCGTTTGTGACCACTGCCACACTGCTTGCTTGTCTAGTAGCCTGTGAAGAGGCTCAGCTACACTAGCTTTTTGTGGAAGAAAAGAATTGTAGAAATTCAGGAGGCCCAGGAAGGCCTGAAGTTCGGTCTTGGACTTTGGCCTAGGTGCTTCTAAAATAGCAGTCAGTTTGGATTCAGCAGGGTGAATCCCAGCAGCATCAATTTTGAACCCCAGAAATTCAGTAGAAGGCACCCCAATCATGCATTTGTCTTTTTTGAGCTTGAGGCCTGATTTCCTGAATCTTAACAGAACATCTCTTAGCCTTTCAGCTAGAATGTGTGTGGAGTCTCCTGCAATTAAGACATCATCAAAGTAGGGGCAAACCCCCGGTATGCCCCGCAGTGTGTTTTCCATTACGCTTTGGAAAATCCCAGGAGCGACATTCACTCCAAACTGCAGCCTTTTTACCTTAAAGGCTCCCCTGTGGGTCACAATAGTCTGAGCTATAGCATCATCATCATCAACAGGCAGCTGTTGATACGCTTGAGCTAGGTCAAGCTTTGCAAAAAGCGTCCCCCCTTGAGGGAGGCCAGAATATGACTGACCACAGGAACAGGATAGGCATGTTGCTGCAATGCCTTATTCAGAGTGCATTTGTAGTCAGCACAAATGTGAATGTCCCCATTTGCCTTTAGAGGCGTGACAATGGGGGTCTCCCAAGGACTGGAATCAACAGGTTCTAGGATTCCCTGTTGAATCAGTTTGTCTAACTCAGTGTCAATTTTACTCTTTAAAGCAAAAGGGACCCTTCTTGCTTTAATTCTAATGGGAGTGACAGTGGGGTCTAGCTTTAAGGACACAGGGGTCCTTTGAATGTGCCCAGCTGGGGGCTGAAAACATCTGCAAATTCTTTGCAGACTTCCTGTAGGTCGAGTGTTTGTAAACTGTTGAGTCCTGTGACGTATATCCCCAGGGCCTCAAACCAATCGAGTCCTATGAGACTCGTTCGTTCACCCCCTACTATTAATAAGTCTAATGGACCTTCAAAACTCTTGTATTGCACGTTAAGGGTGGCCTCCCCCTTAACACACACTCTTGAATTTTGAAAATCTGTTAACACAATGTCAGAAGGCCTTAACTTAAGTTCCACTACCGGAACAAATCTTCCTAAATGTATGCAAGGAGATAATTGAAAAGGCAGACCCTGTGTCTAGTTCCATAGATAATGGAACCCCTTGTAGCTTCACCTTGAGTGACAGCTTTTTCTTAATGGGCTTGTGTGTGCCTGTCCTAAGGATGCTTCTTCGCGAAGCGCAAAACCCTACCCTATTCTGGCTGGGGAATCTGGTACCTTTCAGGCGCAGTTCTTCCTGAGGTTGTACCTTTCGTCGGCCCAGACACACAGCTGCAATGTGTCCTTGTTTGCCGCATGCCCGGTAGGTAGCGGAGCGGAACTTGCAGTCGGTTCTCCTGTGGCGACCTCCACAGCCGATGCACTTGAGCGGAGCTGAAGAGCTTCCCTTCTGTTTTTCTTCCTTCGTGGTGTGGAGACGGTCGACTTCCTTGTCCGGATCCTCCTCGGAGTTTCTTTAGACATCTTCCTGGTGCACGGATGCAACCTCTGGACTGTTTCTGATCGGCTGCATGTTCTTGACAGCGCCGCCTGCTGCTTCTTCTGCGGTGACTTCCCTTAAGGCATCTTGGTAGGACAATTCTTCTTTAGCGAAAAGTCTCTGTTGTAGATCTCGATGCCTTAACCTGAACATGAATTGGTCAATCAGTCGTTCTTCGAGGTCTTTGAACTCGCAGTGCTTGGCGGCCTTCCATAATGCGGCGATGAATTCTTTGGCCGACTCACCGGGCCGTTGATCCCTCTGCTCGAAGGTGTGGCGCCATGCGATGACGGACATCTTGGGGTGGAAGTGCTCCTTCAGTAGCTTCTTCAGATCTGTGTAGCTTACAGACTCTACTGGAACAGGTGCTGCAAGGTTTTCTGCGATGTCGAAGGCGTCTTGGCCGCAAACACAAAGCAGGGTGGCAGCTTCAAGCTCTCTTCCCTCACTTGGTTTGCCTTGAAGTAGTTCTCCACCCTGGCTACGTATGACTCCCACCGCTCTGGATGTGAGACGTCGAATTCCGAAAGCCTTCCGATTTTCGCCATCTTCAGGAGATGGGTCTATCAGCCAGCCTACCCCCGAATGCGCACTGGATTGGCGGGTAGCTGCCGAGTCGACGCCGTTCCGCCGCTCAGGACTCACTTGGATAAGCTTACACTTCTTCCTTTCCAGGCGGTATAAGGCGATCCCACCTTCGTCGCCAGTGTTGAGTCCTTGGCGGGAAGCAGACACGAGAAGCAGTTGAAGTTCTCAGTTTTCTTTATTCTGCATTCAGCTTACAAGTAGATGGCTTCAGCAGCTCCCAAAACCTCCCAGCTTCTTATATAGACATTTCCCGGGTAAATGCGATACTTTTCCCGCGCCAGCACCCGCGCATGCGCATGGTGCTGGCGACAGCCTGTCTGGTCCTGGGCAGCTTTGCACCTGCCCGGGACTGCCTGCAAACGCCAGAGCCGTTTGCAAGGCTCGGGACATAACAATATATATGTAGTCTTTGCTTTCTTCTGTGAAGAATCTTAGTCTGTCTGCCTGCTTGCTTGTGAATCCATCTCTTGTTGTTCATCTGTTAACAAATCTTAATAGCAAGAGTAAGGTAGAAATCTTAATAGCAAGAGTAAGATAGATAAGAATGTCATTTATTTAGCAGCAAGGCTCTCCCATTCCCTTTAAAAACACCAAATATAAAAATTGCCTTTTAGATCAGTTTAAACTAGCAAATCCAGTTTATTTATCTTCCTAATATGCCCCTTAGGCAAAATACAACTGTTGGAGTATCATCCAATGTCTAAAAGAGATTTCGGATCTAATGTTACCACATTGAAAAAAAATACTTGCCCAGAGAGATATCAGTTCAACTATCATACCCGATTTCTAAAATATACACACTTACCATATCTCTTTTAGTAACAAAATCTTAAAATCAGATTCTGGCTCAACAAATTCACACTCAATATATGTCCATGAGCTTGACAATGAATTAATAGTAACCACTGGTAGAAAGAAAGCATTATGCAAACTACAGACATTTTCAGAATTGCAGTCGTTTCTCAGCATGACAAAACCAGCATAGTGCTATCAAAACACAAGCTCTGTCCCTTCCTTGGTTATATGTAATGTTACAACATATTTACAAAAGAGCTGGAGCTTCCTTTCATCATACCTCTCGCCATAGATAGGTGCACTGACTGAATCCAAGGTAATAAAACAATTTATAGCACAGGCGGAATGTAAGGTTGAGATTGCTATAGGCTGCTGAGTTTCTACCTTGTCAGAAGCAGGTACTGTTTTGTCTATTCAAAAGATGAACATAAGTAACATAGCATATAAAGTATAACATAAAACATCACATCACAACACAACACCACACAATATGCTCTCGGGCAAGTGGTAAAACATTTCTGACATGCACACTGTTGCAATCCCATTAAAGGCAGCATTAGTCCTTGGACTCAATCAATACCAACCTCTATGCAAGGAAAATGAGTGTGAGATCTATGAATACAGGAAGAGTCCAATAATTCTAACTGGCCCTCTGTTAGATGGCCACAGCCTGATATAGGTCACTGCCCTTGCCTCCCAAGAATGCAAGACTTATTCGAATAGGCAGACTGGAAATATGTACATACATTTCCACATGCCATTTGCTTTTTCAGGTTCAAAATAATAATAGTAATAATAATTAAAAAAAACAGCAACAAAAATGACGAAAAAGCAAAACTACAGATTAAAGCCTGACACATTTAATTTCCAATTAGCACAGTGTGTTCACAATACTCCAAGCCATTTTTATTCAGAGTAAAGGCTTCCTTGAACCTGGGGGAAAAAACAAACAAACTCTGAATTTTCCTAGGGAAGTTTGCAGTATTATTCAAAAGTCTGAGATGTTAAAATATTTCTGAAGTGAAGGTCAGTTGAGGAAATCATATCTTCAGCCTCAGGTGAGCGCCAGTATGATCCTTTTTAATGTCCCATCCTGAATCTTAAAACTCTTTTGCCTTCATTTCTACTCTCAATTGTAAAGTGTTAGTCATACAATCTCATGGCAAAGAGATCGTCCACCTATCCTCAGGGCTCATGATAGATCTTATTTCTCCATCTTCCACCTTCTTTCAAAGCAAAATTCAAAGGCTGTGCATTCTCCTCACTTTCATACAGTCAGGCTGCTCCAATTACAGAGGTGTTCTGCTTATAGAAGACAGAGGAATTGTTAAACTGTGGGATGGGAGGGGATTAACCAAGTAGCTTCCCCACTACCCACATGGAGGGATGACTGTGCAAGTATAGTCTCTCCTTTCCCACTTTTCCCCTCCCCCAAAGGTTTCACAAATTATAAAAAACAAATTGGGCTCTTGTTCCTTTTTTTTTTAACCTGCCAGTGAGTTTCATATACCAATAGATTGCATTCATTTATTTTGGCTTTTTTCCCCACCAAATTTCTTAGGGTTATTGATCAATTACTGACAGTTATGTCTATGAATTTATGTTGATATCACAACAAGTGATTTCAAGGAAAAATAACTTTTTGGGCATTAGATTTTCATACTAGTGGAAAAAGGAACAATGTTCTCACATTGCTCAGAATGCAGACAAGCAATATTTATTTCCATGACTTTCTTTTAGCTCCTCATTACAGCACATGCCCTTTGCCATTGAAAACTTCACCCGTCAGGAAGACTGTGATGATGATGATGATATGATGATATGATGATGATGATAATGATAATGATAATGATAATAATAATAATATATTATTATAATATAATAATAATAAAGAAGATAATAATAAAGTATTTTATAATAATAAAATAATAATGATGATGATAACAAAATACAAAAACCTACAAATAGAAATAGAAAGACTGTGGCAAAAGCAAGCAAGGGTAGTCTCAATAGTCATAGGCTCCTTGGGTGCAATCCCAAAACAACTGGAGCACCACTTGAACACAATTGGCATTGACAAATTTGCTATTAGTCAATTGCAAAAGGCGGCCTTATTAGGAACTGCTTCCATCCTGCGACGATACCTGTAATACCATCAAACATCCACATCTGCCTATCCCAGGTCCTGGGTAAGGACTCGATAGGTAGACAAAATGCCAAATCCAGTCTGAACATCTGGCTGACTGTGCAATGATCGATAATAATAATAATAAAATATAGTGATCAACCCTCCCAGTTCCCTCCTTCCTGAAATTGCCTTCTCTTGAAGAAGGCTGAGTCTAGTTTCAAGGGTGGAAAGGACAATTAATGTAACATGAACTTTAAACTTGCATAAAACTTCTTTCAACAACCTAACCCAAGGATCTCTAAACTTTGTGACTTTAAGACTTATGGACTTTAACTTCCCGAATTCCTCAGCCAGCATGAGATATCTGTCCTAGTTCAAGATCTGGAAAACCATTCAAGTTTTTAACAATTTGTGAAAAATCAATAAGGTGGGAGCACTATGGATCTCCAGGGGAATATCATTCAAAAGGGGAGGGGCCATCAACAAGAAGACATGTCTCTGAGGTGTCATAAGGTGACATAGTGTAATAGACAGGACCCAGAGTATCCCCGCTCTATCTGACAGAGACAGATAGCTAACTTGAGAAGAAAAGATAATAAATTGGCCTTTAGCTCACATTGGGGGGTGGGAGTCTGAGAAGAATAAAATGGCAATCTGTACATTACATAAAGAATATGATTGTGGTTTGGCCTTCACTGAGCAACTATGTGTTTTGCTGTAAAACATTCCAGATTTAGTCTGTGGAATTTCAAAATATTAGCAATTATGCTCTTGAAAACCACTGCTGGTCAGTGAAAGCAATAAAACTTTTTAAGTAACGATTTGAATTATGATGAAGCAGTTCCCTGTGTTTCTAACTAAAATGAAATTTAGTGTAGATTTACTCTGAGCATGTTCTCTTTTGCTTTGTTTTTTGTGATTTCTTGATTTCAATACATCAACTTCTATTACAATTTATTTCTCCAACCAGTAAGGCATTTTGTATCAATTCTATTTCCAAAGCATTCTTTTGTATTTACTCAGCAAGTTCCAGTGGAAATCTTTTGTGCTCAGTATGTGTTCATTTGCCCTTTGTGATTCTCTATTGAAGCCAAATAAAAGAAATTTATAAAAGAAGAAAGATTAAGGTCATGTTTCATTTACTCAAGCGAGGTTTATTGCTTAATTCTCAATTTTGATTATAAATGAATTCGAGACACAAAGGCTGAATGTCATCTCACTATCTGGTGGATATCTGGGATTTTATCAAATACAGGTGATGAGAAAATTTTAATTCTTACTAGAAGAAATTCTGACATTTGAAAAAGTCAAAGAAAAAGAGCCAAGGAAATCAAATGACTCTTTATTATACTATCCCGTTACAGCATGGGAATAGTAGTCATCCTTATGACAGGTGACAAATCACATTTGTGACTAATATATATCATGTCAGAAGATGGCAGTAGTTGAACAACAGCAGAGACATATTCATAAGGCTGAATGGCCACTCAGCCTTGTTTCAAAGTAATTACAAAGATACCGTTTGAAAGTGATCAAGGCTGGCCCATACAATGAGAAGATGGGTTATTTGTCCCAGATACAAATCCTAGGGAAAATATTACTGCAATATTAAGAGAGGAAAAATTAGAGGGAAGTGCTGGAAAAGAAATGACTGACTGAACCATACACTACTATTTTGGATAGGTTTCTGCAAGGAAGGAATATAAATGTTGCCAGGTAGGGTTTTATAAGTAGCAACCTTCACCTTTAACCTAATTCAACCATAATTGATAACCAGTGCAGCTCATGAAGCAGGGATGTTACATGCTCATTGCTGCCCATGCTGTTGCATTCTGGACCAGCTGAAGCTTCCAAATAGTTTTGAAGGGCAACCACATGTAAAGCCAATTGTAATAGTCAAGCTTTTGTCCAGATGAAACTGGACAAAAAACTCCAAATGAAATCTAAACATGATGTTGCACTTAATTCTTTCAGTCTTGCTAGAATTTGATTGAATTGATAACTGTAAAATTCTTGTAAGATGCTACTGTTTTTTTTAAATCACAATGATTGTGGCTCTAAGGTGTGAAATACTCATTTATATGATGTCTATAGTAACTCACCAAGGAAAAGTAAGCCTTCCCTCCAAGTTAAGACTTACACTTAATTGATAATATAAAATGGCCGCTTGAAGTTTTTTCCATATAAGTCGACTGGTGATATAAAAAAACTCCCAGCAACCTTGCTTTTATGCTCTGACGATGTCAGCAGTGTTGGCGGCCGAAAGCTCAGCACTTGTATTAAACAGTTTGTGGTTTAATGTTATCCTGGTGTTCGAACTTATTTGTTTTTATCAGCAACTGGAAAAGGGAACATTTATTCCCAAGTGTAATTAGGAAAACTTATCTTTTATATTTGTAATCAATCTGTTTCCGTCAAAGTCTGGGACAGACTATTTAGTGTTTCAGGTGAGCATGGGCGTGCACAAAGGGGTTTCTGTTTTGTTTCAGACTCAGAATAAAATTGAGAACACCTGGAGTTTTCTCTGTTCTGCTCATTTTTTCCTAATGATCTGCCATAGGGAATTATGGGAACTCAGAAGAAATCTCACTTCTTTCAGCTTTTGTCCCAGGGCCACAGAAGAAGTATAGTCTTAAGTTCATATTGACTTCAAGTCCTGCAATTTATCTAAATTAATTAAGTAGTTTTTAACCATTTTAAAAATTCATGTTGTCAAACTTGAGTCGACTCCATAGTTCTCCGCACCTGATTTCTTTCACAGTTTGCCAAACAGTGATAGGAGGAGAGTGGTGAATTCCTGGGGGGGAGGGGGGCATGGAATGCAAGAGAGCCTTCTGTTGCTGGAAAGACATTATCAACTATGAAGAATGTTTGAAAGGCACAGTTTTTCCCCAAACAAAAGAATTGAACTCAGTTAGTGAACTATGACCTGTGGGTGGCCTGGAGGGGAAAAAAGTGGTTTTACCTATGTTGGTTTTCATGGGAAAATCCCAGAACTGACTTTGCTTCTGCTGTGCCTAAATGGATCTTTCAATAAAGCTTCACTCTTGGTCAATCTACAGAGTTGGGAATTTCTTTTGTTGAATGTGCTGAATGGGACGTTGACACATGTAATAAACATGAAAGCAACACTTTGAGGAAAATGTTTCAGCTGCCTACCCAAATAGCCACTGAAGCCCAGCAATATACAGTATGATTTACCACACAGACTTTAAACAACAACAACAAAATAAACTTCTCTGACTTGCAGTTTGAAACTTTTCACATCCAGCTTGAAAGCTCACTGTCAACAAGGCCACCCACAGAGTACACATGCTAAAATTAAAAAAAAAAACACACAAAACCAACCAAATATTTACATTTTTCAGTTCATAATCTGAAAATCCTTATCAGCAGTACAGCATAAGGCATAAGACATTGCTTCAATACTCAAACCAAGCTAATCAGCCGAAGCAACCTCACCTTTCAAAGAATGACCTTTCAGAATAATTTGGTCTTAAGTGCTTTTCAAAATGGAACCAAATGAACCATTCTGTCACTCACAATTAATGGAAGATCTTCCACAGCATGAGCACTACCACAGAAAAAGATGTTCCACGTATGTCATGGAGTTCATAGAATAGTCCTCCACTTACAATCACAATTGATTGCTAAGCAAGACAGTTGTAAAGTGAGTTTTGCCCCATTTTATCACCTTTCTTGCTACAGTTGTTAAGTGAATTACTGCAGTTGTTAAGATAGTAACATGATGGTTAAATGAATCTGGCTTCCCTATTGACTTTGCTTGTCAGAAGGCCGCAAAATGTGATTACATGACCCTGGAACACTGCCACCCTCATAAATATGAGTCAATTGCCAAATGTCGGAATTTTGATCACATGACCATGAGGATGCTACAGTGGTTACAGATGTGAAAAAATATTAGAAGTCATTTTTTCCATGTTGTTTTAACTTCAAATGGTCGCTAAACTACCTGTTCTAGGTTGAGGACTTGTTATCCCCCAAATTTTCAGGCTATGGCAGGTGTAATATTATTTGGGAATGACCTTGGGAGAAGGGAAGGAGAGCCAGTGATTGGACAACCAGTATGTAAATATGCCTCAGCCCACAGAAGGGGGATGGCATGGGAAATATTTCAGAAAGGACCCTTCTTAGTTTTCTGCATAGTACAAGGAAAGGAGGAAAGAAATTCTTTCAGTCTTTCAAGATTCTGTTAATGTAACCCAACAATCTTTATTATTATAGTACAATCTCTAAAGGTAGAATCAATACTCTTGGTCGTGCTTGTCTGGAATACCTCACAGGACTAACAGCAGGAGACAGGAAAAAGAACAACTTACGCGAGGACTGCAGTAAACAGACAAAATGGAGGACTAAGAATATAATGCTTTAAATTATTAAGAAAGATTGGAAACTGGATTTTTTTAATCTAATGTAGCAGAGTCTAGGGCAGTGGTTCTCAATCTTTTTATACCAGCGACCCCGGTCATAAGGAGGCAGCGCGCATGCGCGGCGGCGCTCCCTGCGTGGCACGCATGCACGGCAGCCCCCTCTGCGCGACGCGCATGCACGGCGCTGTCCCCATGCGCCACCCCTGCGCAGCACGCATGTGCGGTGGCGCCCCTGTGCAGGGCGCATGCGCGGTGGCACCCCCATGCACCGCCCCCTGCATGGTGCGCATGCGCGGCGCCGCCCCCTGCGCCGGCTGAGGAAAAAAATGGCGGATCACGTTGTTTGGCGACCCCCATGAAATGGTCATTCGACCCCAAATGGGGTCGCGACCCACAGGTTGAGAACCGCTGGTCTAGGGAAACCTACTTTAGGAAACTTGAAATTGGAGACTACATTCTAATCCTGTCAGAACTGGGTGATCCTGGAGCAATCATTGTCTGTCAACCCTAGGAAGAAGAAGGCCATCGCAAACTGCTTCTGAAATCTTTCTAAGAAAAGTGCATGGACTTCTCCAAGCAATTGCCAGAACTTTAGACTTGAAGGCACACCCACATACATGTCTCCACAACGACATGGGTCTGTAATTTAGTAGAAATGGAGGAAGGTAATTTTGGTAGCTATGGAATTTCTTATTCTTATTTGCTTCACAGCAGATAAATAGAATATGATGAAAGAAAGCAGAAAGGCTGCAAATCCAAGTCCTGATTGCAAAGCATCATTTTGAGAAGAATTACTTTCCAGTAAATTCCTCACTTTTTAAAGAAGGATAATCATTTCACAGTAGGGCAATGACTTGTTTTCTATTTGAAAGAATTTGAAATACTGTTGACCTCTATAGCACAAGGGACACAATAATGGTGCTACTGTATTTGCTTCATGGAACATTTCTCTGAATCAAGTAGTTGGTTTATTTTCTAATTTAAACAGTCTAGGTGTTTGAGATTGCTGCTTGTAAATTTGTACTGCTTGACAAGAAAAACTTGCTTCTTGATCCTCCAAATACAGAAATCACAGACTGATTTAAAAAGATTTATAATTCTATTGTCTGGAGACAATATTTCCTAACTTTTTTGATGGCGTAGGTAGGACATGGAAAAGGAAAAAATGTTGTAACTGTTGCTCATGTAAAACAGACACAGTAAAAACCTAATGATTTTAACACTGTTGTGATTGACTTACAACATCTTGAATTCACAGAATTTAATTTATGTGGGAAAAATAAGATAAAATAAGTTTTAAATTATTTGTATTACCTTTGGTGATAATTCAGTTATTTTTTCTTCCAGCAATAATTCAAACACATCACTCTGCTATTCACAAAGCAGTGAATAATACAGAAAAAGGAGTGGCATAATAACTGCCCTGCAGGTAGTCTTTGATTTAATCACAATTGGGACAGGAACTTCTATCCCTGGACAATGCGATCATTACATGAGTTGTGCCTGAATGTACAACCTTGTTTCCCCCCACAATCGTTAAGTGAATTATATGGTTGTCAAATGAATCTAACTTAAACCACTGGCTTTGCTTGTCAAAAGGTGTCTGGGAAGGTCACAAATAGTGATCACACGAGGAGATGGCAAGTATAGTAAATACACGTCAGTTTCCAAGCACCCACTTGGAAAGACATGACTTCAGGATTACTGCAACAATTGTAAGTGGGAGAACTAGTTATAAGCTATTCTTTGTAGTGCTGTCATAACTTTGAACAGTCATTAAACAAACATTTGTAAGTTGAGGACTTAACTGTACTAATATTGTGCATGGGAATTGAATTGAACAGCTCACTGCAAATTTATCTTCGGAAAAAGTGAGAAAAACTTAGGGTCATAATCCTTTTCTTCTTCTCCCATTTCTTTCTCACTCAAGCTTTAAAAATAATCAGTTCAAAGATTAAAAAGATGAAGTACTTCAGGTTTTAATACCTAATTAGTGATAAAACCCTATCTGTATTAAGTGCAGCTTGCCAAGGAATCAGTTACAAATCCAACTTGACTTCCCAGGAGTCAAGCACTGTTATTACATTGTATGTTTCTGAAATGTTCCAAATCAAGGCAATTTTTCAATGGAAAAATTGTATAAAGCTCCGCCGAACTATTATTCACTTAATAGGCTCTCTAAAAAGCAATAGAAAGATATGGAAAAAGGTGATCTGAACTGAGTAACTGAACTTGTAATTCCATGGTATCAATTTATTTCAAATTATTCTGGAAAGTCATCATAATTTTACTGTACAAATAATTTAAAAAGGATGACTTTTTTTACATGTCATTTCATTCAAGACTAATCATTTCAGTGTTGACTCCTGACAACTAGTGGGATAAGTCCCTGCTGTTTTCTTGGCAAGTTTTTTTCAGAAGTTGTTTGCCATTTCCTTCTTTCTAGAGCAAAGAGAGAGTGACTGGCCTAAGGTTACCCAGCTGGCTTTGTGCTTAAGGTGGGACTAAAATTCATTGGTTTCCAGCCTGAAAACCTGTCTTCAAAAAGTCTTTCTACATTTTTTTTTGGAAGGTATTTGTAACTGGATTGAAATATATTACCACCTCTGGTAGAAATCATAACATTATACAACTTTTGGCAAATAATTCTAATGCAATAAAATTAGAACATAAGAAGTGGTATAGTACCATAATTAAAGAGTTGATTCATATTTTTAGAAGTTCCCACTGGATCAATTATAGCAAAAATATTGGAAAACTAATATATAAGGATTTTTAAATAAATGATATCTAAAACTCTGGGAAATAGCATTGTCTTCAAAAGTAATAGGGCAATAAAAATATTGAATCCTTTGAATATGTAATATTCTACTCACATTATTTAGTCTCCATTTCTTAATTATAATGATGAAATAAATAGTTATAGATTACCCAGTTTACCTCCCCTTTAGATGTGTACCTTTTGCATAGAACTATGGAATATGATTAAAATTATGTCATTCTATTTTAGGTTACAAATATATTTTTGTGTAAAACCAGTGTGAATTTTGATGTTTCTTCCATATTATGTTCTAGATTTTTTTCTCTTCTTTATATACTTTTTGTCTGTTTAAAGGAGTGGGATAGTGACCTTTTGCTTCTCCCACTTTTTTCTTTTCAACTCTCTCTCTCTCTCTCTCTCTCTCTCTCTCTATATATATATATATATATATATATATATATATATATGCAGGAACTCATATATATATGAGTTCCTGCATATATATATGGACTCAGCTGGCAAAGAGGGAGGAGAGCCTGTGGCTTGGTGGTTAAATCACTGCCTAGTATGTAAACTGCCCAGGTTCGAATCCCATAAAGGGTGCGGCTAACTGAAGAGAGCAGAATGAGCTTGAAATGGCCATCTTAGTCTCCCAATTTAATTCTTTAATTCTTTGTCAGAAAAAGAAATTTGTGTGTGTGTGTGTGTATATATATATATATATATATATATATATATATATATATATATATATATATATATCCCAACACACGCTCAGAATATAGCTATTTAAGATTTGTTCGCTTTAGCTCCCTCTTTGAAGTGAGGGTATGCAGGAAAGGCTGAATACCAATGGCTGTCACGTCCTACAATTTGAACATGGTGTCAAGGACATTACTGAAAAAAGATCTGTTCTGAAGTGATGAAAGGGAAGTAGCAGAGAGGAATTTGTATAAGATGTAAAATAGGCTTTTTTGATCTGGATATCTGCCAGGTCAATGTCAGAGCTCAGTACTGGTATATGCAAGGTCATAAATCCAAAAAATGTGCCAATTCACTATATCTTTCTCTCACATGTGGGGGGGGACACCCTTTCAGGGTGTTTTTTGTTTTTGTTTTTTGCTGTTTGAAGAAGCCAAATTCTAGGCCAGAGCTTGCTGAAATGAGATTTTCACAGGAAAAAAAAAGAAAAAGAAACCAGCCATTGGTGGCATTTCTGTAACACCTGATAATGAGAGAAAAATGGGTGTTGTCTTACCTGAATGCCTTTTCTCAGCATGATGATGGAGAATCCAAGGATGGGTTGTCTTAATCTATCTGCTCCAATTAGACTAAGTCTGAAATTTAGTAACGCCCACCTCTGTGCCAAGTGCACCCCAGTTTTAGGCTAAGGCGATACTCAGACTTTAGTCCGACACGTCTGAACAAATGGGAACCAGGCCAACTGACCTAATGGGAGGGAGTGGATTCTCCATCATCATGCTGAGAAAAGGCGTTCAGGTAAGACAACGCCCCTTTCTCCAGCATGATTGGATGGAGAACCCACGGATGGGACATACCAAAGCCCTGTGTCCCTAGGGTGGGGAATTAGATTGGGCCTGGGTCCCATCCAATGTTAATGCGTGTTCTAGAACCTGCAGCCAAATGAAGCCGTAGAAGATGCATATATATCCATCTTGTAGTGATGGACAAAGGAGGAGGGCGATGCCCATGTTGCTGCCCTACAAACTTCCTCTATGGATGCCTGGGTAGAACAGGCTGCTGTAGTGGCTGCGCCCCGGGTGGAATGGGCCGTGATATGCCTGGGAGCTTGTAGTGACTGAGTCTGGTATGCCAGAGAAATAGAAGCTCTAATCCACCTGCCTATAGTGGGTGAGGAAACCTTTTGTCCTAATGACGAAGGGTGAAATGACACAAACAGAGCCTCAGTCTTGCGGAAGGATGAGGTTCTCTGTATATAGCAATATAAGGCCCTGTGCACATCCAATCTGTTCCACTGAACCTCTATGTCATTAAATGGCTTCGGGCAGAAGTCCGGCAAAACTATGTCCTGGGATCTATGATACAAGGAGTTGACCTTGGGCACGAAGGAGGGATCTAACCTGAGGGTAACCCTGTCCCTATGGAAAATACACAGGTCCTTTCTCACTGACAGGGCAGCCAGCTCAGAGATCCTTCTGGCTGAAGTTACAGCAACCAGAAATGCCACCTTCATTGATAATTGTTTGAGCAAACAAGTGTCAATAGGCTCAAAGGGTGGTGAGACAAGAGCCTGTAGAACCTGATAAAGGTCCCAGGAGGGGTATCTATGTACAGTTGGTGGTCTAGCATTGTTAGCTCCTTTTAGAAAGGAGCGTATCCTAGAGTGTTGTGTTAAGGATTCATTGCCACAGGAAATAACCGTGGCAAGTGCTGCTATCTGCCTACGGATGGTGCTTGTGGAAAGCCCTTTGTCCAGACCATCCATCAGGAACTCCAAGATGACTGGCACTGAAGCCTGCAAAGGGTCAATTTTGTGAGCTAAACACCAATTACAGAAGCTTTTCCACGTGGCATCGTATATTCTATTTGTCGAGGGTCGCCTGGATTACTGGATCATGGCTATGACCCTTGACGAATATGAGTCTAGGCCTAAGGCCTGCCTCTCAAGTGCCAGACGGTTAACTGGAGCCATTGAGGGTCCGGATGACGTAGCTCCCACTGAATGAGGGAGATCCGATTGGCTGGAATCGTCCATGGAGGGGATGCGGAGAGCTCCATCAGGTCGGCGAACCAAGAGCGTCTCAGCCAATGCGGGGCGACAAGGAGGACCTCTGCTTGTTCGTGAAGAATCTTCCTGATCGTGGCAGGTAAAAGGGGTAAGGGAGGAAAGGCATAGAGCAGTTCCCTGGGCCAGGGACTGCGGAGTGCATCTGTTCCTTCCACTGATGGAGACGGGAACCTGGAAAGGAATCTGGGAAGCTGTGAGTTGGCTGGGGAGGTAAAAAAGGTCTAAGGTTGGGGAGCCAAACCTGTCCACAATCTCTCTGAAGATCTTCGGATCCAGCTGCCATTCGGAATGGTCCACGGTGGCTCTGCTCAGTGAGTGCGCCTGCTGGTTGGCCATTCTGGATATGTGCTCCACCCTGATGGAGGCAAGATTCAGTTCCGCCCAAGACCCCAGCAATCTGGCCTCCTGCATGAGAGGCTTGGACCTTGTTCCCCCCTGTCTGTTCACATGGGCCTTGGCTATGATGTTGTCGGTTAAGACCAGGACGTGCTGCCCTGTACTAAGCTGCTGAATCTCTTTAGGGCCATGTGTATGGCCGTTAGTTCCAGCCAGTTTGTATTGTTCTTTAGATCCTGCCTGGACCACTGACCCTGGGCCCAGTGTGTGTGGAGGTGTGCCCCCCACCCAAATAGGCTTGCGTCTGTGGTGATGGTGATCCTGTCTGGTTCTTTGAATTCTGCTCCCCGTGACAGTGCCGGAGAGTCCCACCAATGAAGGGAGTTCAACACCGACCGTGGAACTCGGACCTTCTGGTGGGAAGTGCTGGTATGAAGTCTCTGAAATGGAAGGAGAAGCCACTGTAATTCTCTGGCATGGAGACGTGCCCATGGCACAATTTGCACGCAGAACACCATCTTCCCTAGTAGATGTGAAAGGGAGGCCAATGTGACTACTCTGTCCCTTCGGATCCGACGTACAAGAGTCTGAATAGAGTTCCGTCGGTCCTGAGATAGGTAGACCATACAGTTGTCTGTGTCTATAACTGCGCCCAAATGGAGGAGCCGAGTTGTTGGTACGGTATGACTTTTCTGGAAATTAACAGAAAAACCGTGCTCCTGAAAAACCTTGATGGCTAGGGCGAGGTCTGCTTGAGCACTTTGTAATGATGATGACTGAATTAGAATGTCATCTAAATAGCATTGAACTCTGATGGGACTTTGTCTAAGGTGGGCTGCGATCACTGCCAGTACCTTTGTAAATACTCTCGGTGCAGATGAGAGGCCAAATGGAAGGGCTCTGTACTGGTAGTGGCATCTGGCATAACTGAATCTGAGGAATTTGCGGTGTCCAGGAAAAATGGGGATGTGCAAATATGCCTCAGTCAGGTCTATCGAGGTAAGAAAGTCACCTTGCCTGATGCTAGCCAGGATTGCTTGAAGTGATTGCATCTTAAATTTCTTATACCTCAAGTAAAGGTTTAGACCTTTTAAGTCCAAGATTGCCCTCCAGCCCCCTGAAGTCTTGGAAATGATGAAGAGGTTTGAGTAAAACCCTCGTCCTTCTTGGTCTTGTGGTACTGGTTCAATTGCTTGTATTTGCAATAAATGAGCTATTGCTTCTGACATAAGTTCAGCTCTGGTCCTGCTCGTTGGAATAGGGCAAGAGCGGAATCTATCAGGTGGATGGGAACAAAATTCTTGTCTCAGACCTTGGATGATGGTGTCTAACACCCATGCATCCGTAGTAGTGGCCGCCCAAATGCTGGAATAGAGGGCCAGCCGGCCTCCTATGGGAGGTGAGGCTGCAGGATCACTTGCCTTGCTTAAAGGGACGGCTCCCTGCACCTCGAAAGGACCGCTTGGTCTGGAACTGCGATCTGCCTCTGTATGTCGAACGATCTTGCTGACGTTCCTGTCTTTGAAAGGAGGGGTGAGAAGCCTGGGCCCAGTCCCAGGATGGAGCTGGCCGAAAGGGCTGCCTTCTGTAATTACTCTGCGACATGCTGTTCCCCCAGCGTCTATCTCCTTTCTTTGATTTGTTAACCGAAGTCTTACGTTTGTCCTTACCTTTGGTTAGGTATGGCTCTAATGCCTTACCGAAGAGATGTCCACCTGTGTAAGGTTTAGAGGCCAGACACCACTTGGCCTTGGTGTCTGCTCGCCAATTTCTGAGCCAAAGGAGCCTTCGTGCTGAGATGTCTGCCGCGATGGTCCGGGCAGTGTATCTGGCCGTGTGCAGGGAGGCGTTGGCTAGGTACTGGGACGTGGCCACCAAATTACCCAGATTCTGGTGAGCTCTGAGCTGGCCCGGAGGGATCATGTCCTGGAGCTCCCGTAACCACAGGACCGAAGCCCTGGCAAAGAAGGCCATGGATGTTGCCGCCTTTGTTGCCCAGGCTGATGCCTGGTGTGACCTGCGTAGGGCGGACTCAATCTTTTTATCTTCTGCCCTGAGTGCCTCATTTATGTCCCCAGGGATGTTAGCATTGGGAAACAATGAGTTCAAGGGCTCATCAATCTCAGGAATCTCCAAAAGGGAGGTCAGGGAAGGAGCAACATTGAACAATGTTCTCTCTACCGTACCAGGGCTTAAGAGGGATCCTAGGTTCTCCCATTGTTTTTGAACCATATTTAGAAAAAGGGGAGGGCAGGGAATATGATTCTGTGAGACAGAGGGCTCGGTGTATATGACATGGGGACCCTGGGATGTTGTAGGTGGGGTCTCCTGTTCTTGGGCGAGGTTTGCAGTAGTGCAGGCCTTGAGTAGCAGGGAATTAAAGAATGAATGGTCAAAGAGACCGACAGGAGGGGTGGGGTCAGATGGGGTGATGACCTCGTCCTCAGACAAAATCAGGCCAGATTGTTCAGCCCCTGTAGATTCCAAATCCGATGAGGGATCATCCATCAAATCTGGAGATTGTGGATGATATGTGGCCTGGGGAGGGTGGCTGTGGGGTGTTGGAGGCCATAAATTGAGCCACAGCCTGGGCTATCATGGACTGAAGGAGGTCCGGGTTCAAGGCCTGGTTCTCAGGAGGGCGAAGCCCTGCTGCAGTAGGGGTGAACGTGGCCTGGGGTCCTGAGGTGTCTTGGCTGGTTATGCCCCTCCCCGGAGCCACTCTTCAGGTTGAATCTAATTGGGGAATTCCCCTGGGGGGAGACCAGGCCCCTGGGGCTGAGGCACAATGTGAGGAAAGGGGTTCAAAAATGGACCTTCCCATCGTGCCTGTCAGATCTGGGGAGGCCGCTCTCAGTCTTTGGGACTCCTCCTCCCTCTGTGGCTCCCTGCTTGGCCGGGCTCGCTTGGTGGTGTTCTTTCCACTTGCCTCTGTTTGACATTTCCTCTTGGCCGGCTCGCTGGTTTTCTCTGCCATGATGAGTCTGCTCTGGGCTCAACCTTGGCAAAACGCCCCCCCTTGGCGCTGTAACTCACCAAGGGAGCCTACAGAGATGATTCGGCCCGTGAGGGGGGTGGGCAGGGGATTGGTGGGCACTGCGTCCCTTGGGAGCGAGCTGGCCCTCCCCAATCCAAACCGCTGTGGAGATGATGCTGGTAATCTCGAGGCCTCTGCCACCGGTGATCGTACACTGCCTTCAGGAGTGAGCTCCAGGCAGTCTGGGCCTCAGCCACACACAAAATGGCCTCCATCAAATTCGCGCCAAAAAAACGGCCGTTAGAAAAAGGCCTTGAGGCCCGGGGCCTAAACTGCAATGAGCCCTCGTTTGGATGAATCGCCTGGGCTCCTAATGCAGCGGATGGCAGGTAAATAGACCGGCTGGGAAACACTGAGGCAGTCCGAGGCCTGATAGGCCTTCCCGGCTCCAAAAATTGGGTCGGCGCCCAAACTCCCACCTGCTGCTTGGGGCAGTCTGCTGGGGCCGAGGGACCTAGAAAGGCTCCCTCCAGGCCTGATGAGCCTCGTCGTCGCTTGCGGAGCCCCCCAGACGATTGGCAGCTTACCCTTGCTTTCGGAGGTGTCGGCAGTCAGCGTGTGGAATCTGCGACCTCCGACGATCAGCTGGCAGCCGGGAGTTCATCGGAACAGCGTTTGGCAAAAAGACGGAGCCCTTGAAGCTGAAGAACAGCCCTGGTAGGAGATCTAAGGTCCCCTGGAATTTGATTTTGGGCTTGATTACCTTAAGGCTGAAAGGAAAAATGAAAAACAAGGGGAAAGGTCCCCCCCCGGAGGGAGAGGTCTGTGAGTCTGTCAGCCTGCTTAGGCTACAGACTGGGGATGATGATCCCTGGAAAATTTTTTCTATATATAGTCAATTCTAATAATAAAATAAATAGCCTAAGCTAAGGAAATAAATGGAAATAAACAGTCTTCTGCTCCAGGAGCGAAGAAAAAACGTGTCTTAGAGCAAAGAGACTAAGTCTAAAACTGGGGTGCACTTGGCACAGAGGGGGCGTTACTAAATTTCAGACTTAGTCTAATTGGAGCAGATAGATTAAGACAACCCATCCGTGGGTTCTCCATCCAATCATGCTGGAGAATAGAAAGTGACAATCCTGAGCTTCTGAAGGAAATTAGAATTTGTGGGTAATTATATGAGAAATCCAGTTGGTGGCAGCAACAGAAGTTGTCGTCCTCTGCCATTCAGTCATGTCCGATCCTTGGTCACTGTCTGGATCAGCACTCTCCATGCCCCTCTGTCTCTCACTGTCTCCTCAGATCCATCATTGTCATCCCAGTGTCATCTTTTTGTTCTTTTTTCTCTCAACCCCCCCCCCCCACCGCAATCTATATTTCTTTCTGAAAGAGTTCAGCCTTGTCCATAAACTGAAACTGACAAAGTTGTGTTTGGGGTAAAAGGAGATGCCTTTTGTGAGAAGGTACAAATAAGATTTATATAGACAAGGCTAATTCTTTCTAATTTCCTCTACCCACCCAAAAATAATTTGGTATTTTGCTGGTAAATCAACAGGGATGACATGATCATTTTAACTAGAATGAAAAATAATTTTGCTCCCTCTCCTCAGTTGATATTATCAATCTAGCAAGGCCTTCTACCTTATAGGACATCTTCGTGGTGGTTAATTGCTAATAGTACATGTCTATGAAGATTCTCAGTCATCCAGGTCATGGTTGCTTTTTCAAGAAGCAACTGGACTTTCTTTCTTTCTTTCTTTCTTTCTTTCTTTCTTTCTTTCTTTCTTTCTTTCTTTCTTTCTTTCTTTCTTTCTTTTTTGGAAGACATTTCACTTCTCAACCAAGAAGCTTCTTCAGCTCTGACTGGTGGTGGGAAATGAAAGGATTTATATTCCTTAAATCCTTCCATTCCCCACCATCCAGTCAGAACTGAAGAAACTTCTTGCATGTAAAATGAAATGTCTTCGAAGAAAAACAAGAAAGTCCAGTTGCCTCTTGAAAAAGCACCTTTGGGACTCGTAATGGTACAGTTGTTGGTCAATGTAGCATGAATTAAAAGATAGCACAAAGCAAACTACTAATGGTCCCTTCCCCAGGTGCTTAAAATGTGAAAAATCTGTTCTTTTGGGGAAGCTGTTGTTAGGGTATTTTTCTTTCTTTGTTTTTATCCCAGTCACTGAAGCACATCAAGAAAACATTTTTTTTGAATAAATTACTTGCTGAATCAGGTTATTTTAAAACAAACAAAGGAGGTGAAATCCAATAAGTCAGCCTGCCCTTTTCATAGACTAGTGCAAAAATGATGTGATCCATATTCATCTGCATAATTGTATGCATACTCAAAAATGTAGGGCAAAGTCATTTTTATAAGACGAGCATTTCCTCTGCTAAGGGAGGAACAAAGACAGGAGAAGTAATAAACTAAATGCCAGAAGAAGAAACTTTAATTCTTACCAACCAGAAAAGATATTATTCTCTGCCTTGGCTAGAACTGATGGAAGATAGATGGTGCAATTGTTACTTGATTGTGTACAGATATCAGCTCACCAGTTCCAAGGCACAGAAACTGCAGCTTTCCTAACATTCAAACTGCAGTGCTTTGTCTCTAAGATCTATACAGACAACAGCAGAAGCAGCAGGACACTGTACTAGAGAAAGGTACTGAAATAACACATGATGTAGCCATCGCCATTTCAGCCTGAAGAAGGAGAATTCTATTTTTTTAGTGTTCTCCAGAAGCAAAAAATCAGCATATCAGGATATGGACTCCCTGATGTAGGTCCTCCCCAGACACATAGGGGTATAATCCAAAATGGCAGTATTGTACCTTGCGGTCTGAGGCAAAATAGTTCATTTTACCATCTCAGATTTTGTCTCCTTATACTGTATACTGTATGTAGAGCTGTCTTCTGGACAAACAGGTGTTGGGTTAAAGAGATTAGTCAATGAATGTTTCCACTGGATTGGTAAAAGCTGCTTGGAATATAAGTGCACAAATGTCACATGAGCACATTATCTAGCATTTTGGGAAGTCATGACTAACAAACTATGCAACTTTCCTCTTTGAGTAATTTTATGTACTTTTTAAAAAGGATTTTCATTTGTGATTTTTTTAAAAAAAATGTAACATAAAATCAGAGCTTCTGCGCAACCAAGCTCAAAATGAAATGAGAGTTAGTCTGGTGTAGTGACTTACTTATTTAACATATGGCATTGATGTGGTATCTAGGGTGCTGTACTGGAGGCCATGAGACTGTGAATTCTAGTCTCTCCCCTCTCCGCACACACACATAAGCATGAAAACAATTGTGTGACTTTTGCCCAATCAGTCTCTCTCACCCATCCCAACTCTTAGAGTTGCTATTGTAGGGAAAATATGTCTTCTTGTACAAAATATAGGTGGGATGTAAACCTAATGGACATACCTGGCAAGTTCTTTACACTTATCTATGGGAAACTTTATAATGCATTGTATCTTTTCTTTAAGTACAGACCTGCCATTTCATAGTTATTTCTTTTCTTCCATTTGCTATATTCCTCCCAAAGCTGCACCTTGTCCTTTTTTTCAAAGCTATTACATACAGGTAGATTCTCCTCTTGCAACAAATCTGTGTCTACTCTTTATATATGGATTCATGCCTAAGCCCCTAACATGGCATCCATATGTGACAGTAAAAATTGAAAAATACTAAACTGAAACATTGTTTATTACTTTTAAATGTGCAAAGTCTGCCTTTAAATCCTTCAGTTTCATGCTCTAGATGCAATGGAAAGAAGATGGTCCATGTCAGTCTACCTGTGCATGACTCAAGTCTTAATTAAAATGTACAATATATTCTAGTTCACAAACAGGTTTCTGTGGCTGCACTCTGTAATTGCAAGTAGAATATGTCAGATGTGTAAATCCAAATTAGTGGATTTGAGCTACTCCACAATTTTATTCAGCTTCATAAGATTCTAGATGAACATTAGCTTTTCTAAAAACTATTTATGATAATGTTTGTGTCTTTGTCCATAATGTTAACTGAGATGATCACCTTCTCTCAGCCTAGACAACCTCATAAGATTGGGATCGCAGGGACAAAAATAGAAGTGATTCCCATGTAAATCCTAGCAAAAAAGTAACATTTAAATCTAGCAAATAAACAAAAGTGACTATTCTATTTACCAATGAAACATATTTCAACTAAAACCAAAGTAAATGATTATGTCAGCATGACTTAGCAAGGGAAACATATTATGACAAGTTAATACCAATAGAAGTAGAAAAGCTAATTGTGAATTAATTTTATTCTTTACTGTGATAAACTTAGCATATTGGCAGAACTATTAATAGTTTCTGAGAAAACTCTGGTAACCCACTTGTATTCTGCCACATTGCTTTCACACTAGGCAATTAATGTGGGAGTTTCCATATTGCTTCATCAAATTGCAATTATCATCCTGTATTTTACTTTGATTCTTTCTATTTTTCTCAGAAGGCAGAAAGAAATACAGTATCAGCTTCAGAGGCAGAAGCACTCTTCAGTCTCTTTTAAAAGCTAGAATTTTAACACACTAGAAAAGTGAAATTGCCATAGTCAATATATATGCATTATAATCCATGCAGTAGAAACCTTTATTAATGCTAAAATGGCACTTTTTGCTGATTTTTGTTAATGGAATAGATAATGCTGTAACAACTGGTAAAATTAGGTCTTGCAGCATGTAGTTAGGAGTTTGCGATAATGGGGAAGGGAAGTTAGTACAAGGAACATAGAAATTGATTTCTCGTCTACTTATATTGACTGATCGATTATGTGCCATCAAGTTGTTGTAGCCATACATTTTTATCCTTTACTCAAGGTGATACAAACTTAGAAGCATATACTACTCTCAGCAATAAATAAGTTAATTAAATAAATTCCCCAATTTTCTCCTATCTAGTGACTCAACATTTACTGGGCTAAAACTAATAGTTCATGCATTCCCTTGCTAAAATAATATCATCTCAAAAACCACCTACAAATTCTATGCTTTTAAGTAGTTAAATTTTAACCATTATACTATATCAATATAATCACAATTTGTCAAATTTATATGCTACATGCTTCTCAATGAATCTGGCAGGCAGTATTTATTGTCAAACCACTTCTGAAATCTTGTCAAGAAAACTGCAAGGACTGGTCCTGGCAGTTGCCAACAAAATAAAGCCAATTACCTGCTTACCAACAACTCTCAAATTGCTCACTAGTGTGGCAGCTGATGTGCTCCAACAGCATCTAGTTCCACCTGAGCAGAAAGGAAACTGTCCAAACAGGAGAGGAACAAAAGATCAGTTCCTAATTGACAAGATAAATTTGGAAAATTAAAAGAGAAGGAAGACCAACTTCAATGTAGCTTGGAGTGAATAGAAGAAGGCATTTGACTCCCTGGATAATCAAGTATCTAGAAATATAGGAGTCAGTGGAAACATCAGAAGCTATGTGCAAAGTTCAGTGGCACAATAGAAGACACGGCTGCTAGTCAGTGGTGATTGACTGAAAGAGGTTAATATTAACAGAGGAATCTTTCAAAGAGACTCCCTATCTCCACTACTGTATATTACTGTACTGTTTCCAATAATGCCATGGCTATCAAACATTAACAATATCTGCCAGGCTATCTGAGTTCTTCAACATGGATGATCTGAAACTGTATGGAAAAACATCATCTGAAATAGAATTGCTTCTACATACTGTCCTTATGTAGAGCTAAGATATTGCAATTGAGTTTGGACTAGACAAATGTGCCACCTCACCATCAACTGGGAAAAATAGTGAAAAGTGAAAGAATCAAAATTCCCAACAACAATAGTCTGTGTGAAAATGATCCCTGGGCATCCTTGAAGCTGACAACAGTAAAGTCAAGAACAAGGTTAGAAATGAACAACAACATTGGCATCGACAAAATCCCCATCAGTCAATTGCAAAATGCAGCTTTATTTGAAACAGCTTATATCCTACAACAATATTTTTAACACCATGAAACAATAACATTTCTCTGTCCCAGTCCTTGGGAAGGACTTGATAGGTGGGAAAAAATGCCAAATCCAGTCTAAACATCTGGCTGACTGTATGACCAACCATAATAATGTATAGATATGTATGTATTAGAAAAGGAAAAAAAAAACAGACCGAGGAACTACAGACCAATCAGTCTAATATTAATACCTGGAAAGATCCAGGAAAAGATAATCAAAAAACAGATCTGAGAACAACTAGAAGCAAACAAAGTTATAACCAGTAGTCAGCACGGGTTTGTCAAAAATAGATCATGCCAAACCAATCTTATTTCATTCTTTGATAAAGTGACTAAACTAATAGAACAGTGAAATACTGTGGACGTAGTATACTTAGACTTTAATAAGGCATTTGATAAGATAGACCACAACCTACTCCTTGGTAAGCTAGAAAAAGATGGAATAGACAACATCACCACCACATGGATCTGTAGCTGGCTGGCAAATCATACTCAACGAGTAGTCCTCAATGGCACTACATACACATGGAGAGAAGTAAGCAGTAGGGTACCACAAGGTTCTGTCTTAGAGCCAGTATTCTTCAATATCTTCATAAATGACTTAGAAGAATTGAAGGGGAACTCATCAAATTTGCAGATGGCACTAAACTGGCAGGAGTGACCAATAACCAATTCCCCTGCTTAAGCGGGGTGCTGGACTAGAAGATCTCCAGGATTCCTTCCAGCTCTATTCTATTCTTATTAATATGGATTCCAAATCTGGTGAATTAAAAAAAAAACCTGCAACATAAATTTGGAATTTAACTGTCATGACTCTGTCTTTGTAGATGTATGAAATACCTCACTGGTTTCCTTGGAATTTATTAATGATCTCCAATGATATTAGATCTTATTCCATATGATTCCTTTAACTCAAATGCCCGTGTCTGAGTTGGGAATTCATTACATTGGCTATAAAAACATACAGACATTTGTGGGAAGGTAATAACATTCCATGCACCTTTAGCCTATAGTCATGCTGGACACACGACCATGGAAAATGTCTTTGGATAATGCTAAGCTTAGCATTAGCTAAGAAATGGAAATGAACACCACCCCTAGAGTTGGATACAACTGGACAGGGAAACATTTACCTATATATGTAATTATTTATTACATATTATACATGTAATAGCTCAAAACTAAATCTGAATCAGAAAAGAATTTGTTATAGAATTTTGTGGGCAATTCATACTGCTCATAAAAGTTATTTAGAGCATTGTGGCTATTACCTTTGCTGACTTCTGGTCTTTGGTGAAATATATTTTATAAAGTGATCTGGCACAAAATATATTTTTTTTTACAACTGCAGAACCTTTCTCTTCATTTTTTTCAGCTTCTAAGTTGGTTTATAATTTGTTTTTTTAGTAGTTTACTACTACAGTATTATAGGCTGTTCCAGTTTTGAAATCCAAAGTCTTTTTTTTTTAATAAACTTTATTAATTTTTAAAACATAAATCACATACTAGGTGATTAACAGTGTGTTTGACTGGCTTACATTTACAAAGGAAAATCGTCAACAATTAATATCTATAATCCATAATTCACGTATTCACACAAATGTTTCTTTTTTCTTTTTATTTTTTTCCATAGATATTCTCTCTGATAGTTCCCGTCATCAATATTCTTAATTTTCACTTTAATATTTAAATATTTTCCCTTTAATCAGTATCACGCTTGATCAATGTATTTCGCTGAATCAGAGCATTTTTCCCTCTATTTTTCCCCAACCAATCATACAATTTGTTCCAGATTTTGTAGTAACCTGTTTCACTCTTATCCTTAAATTCTAACGTCAACCTATCCAGGAAATCCAAAGTCTTGATTAGAAAATATTTTGGTCTAAATTTCAAACTCTGGTAGAACCTAATTATTTCTTAATCTTCTTTGGAACAGTAATTTGTGTCTTGGACAATTGTATTTACTACCATACAAGTAACAACAACAACAACAAAACAACAACAACAACAACAACAACAATAATAATAAAGTTGGAAGGGATCTTGGAAGTCATCTAGTCCAACCCCTGTGGGAAATTACCTGAATACCACCATTTTAATTCTGACATATTTGAATAATTGTTGGAGAGCAATGTAATATTTAATTTGAACTAGATGAAGCCAGGATAGGGACCCTGGTATAGAAGATAGGCACATTAATATAGTGGATTATACATGATATAATCCTTGAGTAATAGACTTCAGGATATTTCTGTCTGACTTACTTCAAAATGTTCTGATGATGAAAATTAAGAATACAAAATATTATCTACACTGCAGTTCCTTGAGATCATAGAAGACCATCAGAATATGCTTAATTAAGGTCATACATAAACAGAGTTAAAATTCAACTTTTTTGCAATTAGCATACTTGTATGGTTCTGTAGAGTATTAAAACATCATTATCACAACACCGAGTGGAAAAAAAAATAAGCCAAAGGAATGATTTACTTTTGATAGATAAAGGGATCCACCACAAAATTATCAGGAATAGTTGCTGATAAGAGCTTCATGTTTACCCAAATTATGCCATGCTCTCTGATGTGGATAGAACAAAGGGAGATGGGTACATTAAAAATGTACAATGTTCTAATGTGAAAGCTTATAATTAGCTTGAAACAGAAGAGGAAAGCTCAGTGGAGCTAGAACCACATATATGAAAGAATAATACATCACTGTATTTAACTGGAGTAAAAATAGTATCATATTTTTAGGCACCTTATAGTTCGCCTTTTCCCAGTTTGCCTGTGATAAACAAGTTTTCCTTGACAGAGGTAAAAGCCCAGATATCATTGTTTAATCTCTTTTTGTTTCCGGTGTCAGCATTTACTTGTACAGTATTTCTCCTTTCCAGAGAGATTGCCTGAGTGGCATAGTATTAACTCTAGGTAGGAAATATATATTGCAAAATTAAACAGTTATATGTATGACTTCTTGTTTCCTCACAGTTAACATTCCCATTCCCTTCACAAGGTCTTTAAAGAACCATTATCTTTAACAACAAATGAAACAAGCCATAAAACAGCAGTCATCACACCGAATTTGATTTTGCAGCTGAGACAAGCATCTCACAATCTGCTTTTACAGCTTTCTAGCAATCAGGCCAAGCAGGATTGATGCCCACACATAACTTAATGCTGGGTAGTTTGAGTGGGGGAATTCCTTGATGTTCTTTCCCTATTCTCCCAGGATCAATTATAGGAAACAACAGCCAATTTAAATTTCTGATTTTTATCTGCTGTAATCTGAATGACCTCTAGACGAAAGCTATGATATAGTTTCATAAAGCCATTTATCTCCTGAGGAGAGAAATAAAAGATCAGGATATTTATGCCAACTTCTCTTCCCCTTCCAAGTCTCCCTGACTGATCAGAAGTACAGATTCGAAATACAAAGGAGAGAAACCTGAACCAGGGACCTTCAAAGTATTATTGTGGTTCTAGATCTCTATTTCTTTTTTCACTCTTGGAATCAAAATCCCCCCAAAATCATTTTTTTGGGGGGGGGGTCTAGCAAAGAGTCTTTTCTCTCACACAATCCTCATTTGACATTTATTTTTATGTGTGTCATGCGCTTTCCCTATTTTAGAATTTTTCCAGCAAACACACTTACACAGAGATATATGCATACCAAAATAGCAGTATTTTCACCTGACAAATGTATTAATGTCCTGGGAGTTTGATAATCCAATTAAAAGAGAAAAGGTGTGTGGGGGGATATCTGAGTTTCTGGAACCCAAAACCAAAATGTTCTTGGAAACAATGCATCTAATAACCAGATAATGAGGTGTTTATCTCAATTGATACTTTGAATCAATTGCAGTTAAATGGATTGCTATCCATAACCACTAGGAAGGAACATAAAATAACAGAGTATGAAGGGACCTTGGAGGTCATCTAGTCAAACTCCCTACTCGAGCAGGAGAGTCTACATTATACCATTTCAGACAAATGGTTGTCCAACCTCTTCTTGAAATCCTGAAGTGATGGGGCATCCATAACTTCTGAAGGCAAGGCATTCTACTGGTTGATTAATCTTACTGTTAAAAAATTTCTGCTTAGTTCTAGGTTGCTTCTTTCCTTGATCAATTTCAATCCATTGGTTCTTGCCTGCCTCCTGGAGCTTTGGAAAATAGTTCTCCCCCACCCCCCAATCTTTGTGACAGCCGCTCAATTACTGGAATACTGCTATCATATCTCTCCTAGTCCGTCTTTTCACTAGACTAGACATACTCAGTTCCTGCAAACGTTCTTCATATGTTTTAGCCTCTAGCCACCTAATCATCTTTGTTGTTCTACTCTGTACTCTTTCCAGAGTCTCAACATCTCCTTTATATTGTGATGACCAAAACTGGATGCAGTACAGTTGGTTTTCTTTAAGCGTAGAACCTTACTTCTATCTACATTGGATTTCATTTTGTTAGATATAGCCCAGGACTCCAGGATGTCTTCGATTGTCCATTTGAGATGTATAGCAGGACAAGAAGAAAATACTTGCTCTAAACTGGAACAATCAGACATGCTCCAGCAGCAGATTGGAGATGTAAAGGATTTTAGGCTTAAATCCATATGGGTCTCTGAATAAATCATGATTACTAACTGAGACAGAGACATTTTTAGGTTAAATAAACAAGTTATTGAGTTGGATAGAGAAATTCATTGAGGCCAAAGTAAAATCTATCAGTTTTTAAAATAACTCATATGGATGAGATGGATTGTTGAGGATTGTATCTAAGCAAATGTATCCAAAATGTAAATATATTTTGTTGATTGACTTGCACTTCTACTAATAGCTCAGAGTCTCCTTGAAATCCAAGCTGGATAGCAAATAAATTTAAAAATAAATAAATAAATAAAATTTTAAAATAGATAATGTGTATTGGTCCAGTTACTGTATATTATCTATGGTTTATTGATAATCAGAATCAGAACAAGGCTGGAAGGGACATTGGAGGTTTTCTAGTCTAGCCCCCTGCTCAAGCAGGAGATCCTATACCATTTCAGGCAAGTGACTGTCCAGTCTCTTCTTAAAAACCTTCAGTGATGAAGCACCCACAATGTCTGAAGGCCAGTGATGGGATTCAGCTGGTTCGCACCGGTTTGGTAGAACCCGTAGCTAATTTTTTGTTGACTTCAGCAAGCTGGCTGAAGCCCTAGCCCTTTTTCGCAAGGCCAGAATGGCCCACCAGAAGTGCAGGGATGCCATCTCCAGAAGTCAGTTCTGAGCCTCAGAGGACCCGGGAAAACTTCCCAGACCCAGAACAGTCCACCGGAAGTGTGTGGATGCCACTTCCGTAGGTCCATTCTGGGCCTCAGAGGCCTCCCCCAGACTTCTGGAAGCAGTGTCTACACAGAGAACCGGTTGTTCACACATTTGAATCTCACCACTGCTGAAGGCACTGGTTAATTCTCCTCATTATTAGGAAGTTTGTCCTTAATTCCAGGTTGGTTCTCTCCTTGATTAGTTTCCATCCATTGTTTCTTGCCCTCTGCTGCTTTGGAAAATAATTTCATTTCTTTGTGGCATCCTCTCAAATACTAGAATACTGCTATCATGTTCCCCTAGTCCTTCTTTTCTCTAGACTAGCCAAACCCAAATCCTGCAACTGTTCTTCATATGTTTTAGTCTCCAGGACTTTAATCATTTTAGTTGCTCTTTGCACTTTTTCCAAAGTCTCAACATCTTTTTTGTGATGTGATGACTAAAAATGGATGCAGTATTCCAGGTGTAGTCTCATTAAGGATTTATGAAGCGGTACTAATACTTCATGTGATTTTGATTCTATCTCTGTTTATACAACCCAGGATTGTATGAGCTTTTTTGGCCACTGCTGCACACAGTTGGCTCATAGTCAAGTGATTGTCCACTAGGACTCCAAGGTCCCTTTCACAGTTACTATTTTTGACCCAGATTTCACCTAATCTGTACTTGTACCTTCGTTTTTTCCTCAGGTATAAACCTTGCTTCTCTCCACATTCAATTTCATTTTGTTTGATAGGGCCTGTTGTTCAAGTCTGTCAATATCTTTTTGAATCCTGAGCAGCAAAGGATCAGTACAGCAAAGGAAAGTGAGACAGTCTGTTTCCCTGACTTCATACTGAATATATAATGTGTTGAAATCACTCCTGGATGGCTGACATGGTGCTCACATTATGAGGACATGTCCCTGAAAAGTGGGTAGTGAATAAAGATGTTTTGTGTCATGGCAAGTTGGAAGTGAATAGGCTTGCTATTACTTTTAAAACTTGAACAGGCATTTGTGATAAAATTGTAGCAGTTATAATGAGGAAAGGTAAATGGATAAGATGGAAGATAAAGAACAAAGAGAAATAAAGTGGTGGTTGATCTCCAATAATGTTTGCTTAGTTAATTTGAACATAGTGTACTTTTTACCACATGGTCTGATAGTTTCCTCCCAAAGTTAACAGATACTGTAGTTTAATGGATACATTTAAATTAAATTAAATTTAATTTAATGGATACAGTAGTCTTGCTGATTGGCCAATGATTCTTATTCATTGTTAAACAAAAGCCTGTACTTTCTTCACATTAGTCTAAAAATATTGCTAAAGAAGTGTTGACTTCTGTGAGAAAAAGGCATTTGACAATATGAATTATTTCTTATTCCAAATGTATGATTTTCCCCTTCCTCTTTTGAAATAACTTACAGTGACATTTTGCAACCATCTGATACTTTTTATAGCACTGAAAGTGTTTTATGTCTCTACAAAGAGTGATCTTAAAGAGAAAAAAGGAATCGTCATGCTCTACTCATTATACAGAACATTCTGGAGAATCAGTGATATATGATAAAGGAGATGAGTCATTTATCACTTTTTGCACCAAATTAGCTCTATTGTCAGATACTGAGAAGTTAGTAGAAAAGTAAATGAGCTATGATGCATACTTAGCCAATATCTGCTGGTATGGCAGTATATTGCAAAAGAACTTACATTGTTTAGATAGCACTTTTACTGGAGACTCTAGTACAGGGGTGTCAAATTCACAATGACACGTGACGTGTCACAACGTATCGTAACTTTTTTTTCCTTTGCCAGCAATGGAGTGGGTGTGGTTTCACCATGACTCATCTGGCCTGTGGACTGGCAGTTTGACACCCCTGTTCTAGTACATAGGAATTTCAGTTGTAAAACATACAATTAGAGCAATGAAGAAAGATTTATTTTGGGTATGCAATTCAAGATCTGAGGGCAAATCAGTTCAATTTGAGCCACTTTGAGTCTTAAAATTGGATTTTTTAAGATTTGAGGGCAAATGATTTGAGGGCAAATCAGTTCAGTCTGAGCCACTTTGAGTCTTAAAATTGGATTTGCAAAATAATTCATCCAAAGGGTATCATGAGGAAGCATCAAAATAGCTGCAGCAGCTACTGCTCATATTTTTGACAAAATGAGATGGAAATAGCAATAATATTAGTGGACATAATGTCCTTTAGTAGACATTAATCTGCCAGGTTTCATACAGATATCTTCAAGGGTTTCATTACTCTTTTTCAAAACTATTTCCCTGTACCATCTTTAAGACAGGAACAAAATGACAAAATAACAGCATGGTAGCATCCCAATTAATCGGGGAAAAAATCAAATTTAGGCAGATGATTCAATGCAGAAACTACTCCCCCCAAATCTGATTTTTTTTTCACTTCCTATTCTGAATGCCAGGCTTGACATGTCACTGATTTTACCTAGTGCTTTGCTTCATGGATGGTATTGTTTTGCTATGTTGCCATATGGTTCTTTCAGGATTGGCATAGATGATTGGCAAGCTTAGTCTCTTCTAAAAAAGCATTCCTATATCACTGGCAAGATTTGTTTCTTTCAGCCTGAGTTTTCTTGGAAACAATTAATAGAGCAGCTGAAGAAGGCTATCCCTGGGAGATAACAATATCACAAATTTAAACAGGCATTTGTAGCCATTTTGAGAATCTGCCACAATCATGCAGTCTATAAAAGACTGCATATTGTTTTGGTCCTAGAGTATTGACTGGATTAATCAGACTTGAGCCCAAGCTCAGAGGGCTAAGAGCTGTACTGAACTCCCAGTTCTGCTGGCAAGATCAATGCATAAGTTTAATATTTCATCAGCAAATGAGAAAGCAAAGTCAAGGCTTACAGCAAGCCATATTAAAAAAATTGAGAACTGATAAAGTGAATGAAACTCAAAGCAATCTTATCCTGGCCATCACTAAAGAGCAAAGAATTTATGACATGATAAAATTCCTTGACTAGCTACTCACGTGAGTGCTAGAGAGCCATTCTCTTTCATTGAATCTGTGTAAAGTATTGAAAGGCTTTTAAAAAGGTTCAAAAGCATCTGCTCTGATCTGCAGCTTTTATGCACATTTCCCGTGGTTTCCATGAATCTACCTTGTTGGGGTGATCGACTAAAGCACTGTGAAATTGAAACAGCCCTTTAAACTCTGCAAAGCCCTATTAAGCACACCTTAGTTACTGCACCCTTTGTAAATATATTCTAATTGGGACATTTACAAATCAGGAATACTGATGATGTGAATGTCCTAAGAAGGATATGCTAAACTTGGCTTAGGGAGCCTTTGAGATAAGGGAGATTCCTTAAAACAAGGAATTAACACAAACTCAGCCATTAGAAGTATTGGCACAGATTATAAGGTATTGTTAATATCTAATAATAGCTCTTTTCAGTTGTTTTAACTGTTTCTAGTATTTTGTAGTTGAAGTGCTGGCATTATCACACCTTCCCTTTTTCCCCACTGAACTGGTAGGTTTGTTAGAATCCAAGTGTATACAGGCAATATCAAGCCATAATATAATGATTTGGTCTGAGGTTGGCCAGACAGGAAACCCAATGAAAACATTGCCTTTGATTGCAGTATTGACTGTCTTCATTTAAGGCTCTGTTTGTTGTCCTGTATTAGTCTTAAAACAAATGAATTTATGTTGGTTTTTCCTGCCCATTTTTAGTTTGTCTTTTTAATTGTCTTTTTAATTTAAATGATATTTTATAATCGTTTTAAATTGATAAATTAGGGGCATGAAAAAGTTTGACAATGTAAATAAATGTGGTTTGATCTTTTTAGTCCTTTCAGGGTTTTTTTCCCCAAAAATCTTTTCAAGGTTTTATTTGTGAGAAAGCCAAATATATAACAAAACTGGATATGGTTAGATTTAGATTACAAAATAAGCACTGTGCTAATAAAAATTGTGTTTGTCTTTCAATGTGTATATATGTAGAGTATCAGCCAAAGCAATTTGTTTATATTTTAGTTATAGCCAACCTTCTAAATGTACACATACTTTCCATTTCTGTTTATCAGCCAGATCTACATATTATACATCCATTCTGGAGCACAGTTATCTTGCCTTGATCACTGTAGAATCCACTGTACCAGTTTGCTGATCAAACAGGGACATTGCAATACAGCCAATCAAACTCAGAATGCTAACATATCTTCCCTCTATAACTGTTACTGGTATTACCTCCTTTAGCAGCTGGCGGAAGGAAAGACTAGCCAAATGAACAGTGCTGAATATTTTAACATTGAAACTGAGTTAGGTAATATAGCTTGTGCTGAAGAAATACAGTGGATACAAAAAGTTTATGCACCCTGTTAAAAGGTTTTTGAGATGCAAAAAAAAAAAAAAAAAAAAAAAAAAATTCAGGCCAAGATAAATCACTTCAGAGTTTTTTCTACCTTTAATATAACATATAAACCATACAATTCAATTAAAAAACAACCTGACATCCTTTAGGGCAGGGGTCCTCAGCTGTGGCAACTTTAAGACTTGTGGACTTCAACTCCCAGAATTCCTCAGGCAGCTTTGCTGGCTGAGGAATTCTGGGAATTGAAGTCCACAAGTCTTAAAGTTGCCACAGCTGAAGACCCCTGCTTTGGGGGGGCGGGGTAAAATAACAGTAAAAAACCTAGAAGAATATGGCTGTTAAAAGGGTGTTTTGTTGAAGCATCTTTTCATTTTACAACAGCATTTTATCTTATGTGGTAGGAGCCTATCAGCATGGCATGTCTTGCCTTCAGCATCTTTGCCTACTTTTCTTCTCAAAAGTTCTCCAAATCTGTCAGATTGTGAGGGCATCTCCTGTCCACAGCCATCTTCAGGTCACTCTACAGATTTTCAATTGGATTCAGGTCCAGGCTCTGGCTGGGCCATTCCAAAACATTCTTCTTCCGGTGAAACCATTCTTTTGTTAGTTTGGAGGTATGCTTGGGATTCTTATTGTACTGAAAGGTGAAATTCCTTTCCATTTTCTGTAGATTAGCAGAGGCCCGAAGTTTTTAGGCCAAAATTGACTGATATTTGAAATTGTTCATATAATTCCCTCCACTTTGACTAAAGCCCCAATTCCAGCTGAAGAAAAGCAACCCCAGAACATAATGCTGCCATCACCATGCTTCACTGTGGGTATGGCATACTTTTGGTAATACACAGTGTTGTTTTGCACTAAACATCCTTTTCATAATTATGGCCAAAAAGTTTGAACCTTGGTCTCATCACATTTTCCCACATGCTTTTGTCAGATTTGATGTTTACAAAATGTACCCGGGCTTGGATGCTTTTCTTTGTTAAAAATAATACTTCTACAGCAGCGGTTCTCAACCTAGGGGTCGTGACCCCATTTGGGGTCGATCGACCATTTTGCGGGGGTCGTGAAACAACGCGATCCGCCATTTCCCCCCCAGGGGGCGGCGCCACGCATGCGCGCCGTGCATGGGGGTGGCGCCACGCATGCGCAGCACGCCACACATGCACGGCGCGTCCGTGTGACGGGGTCGCCGTCACACGAAGATTGGGAATCACTGTTCTACAGTATCTTGCCAACCCACAGTCCAGACAAATGAAGAATATGAGAGGTTGTTATCACATGTAATACACACCCAGCACTTGCCAGAATTTTCCACAACTCCTTTAACGTTACTATAAACCTCTTGGCAGTCTCTCTGACCAGGTTTCTTTTTCTTTTCAACTTTGCATCTATTTTCTTTTGTCCCCTTCTTCTGACTGATGGCTTTCAACAATGAGATTCCTTTGATGCTTTGCAAGCTCTTTGCAGAGCATGGCTGTTGCTGTAAGAAGCAACTGAGTAAATATCAGAAAAAATCCTACCAAAACAGCTGAAGTGTACACAGGCTTGATCAGAATCACTTTAATTAATGGCAGGCATGTACTGAGGACTAGTTACCATCATTTTGAATGTGATTGGTTAATTTTGACCACAGCCACATCTCTAGTTATAGAAGGGTGTGAACACTTATGCAACCCCGGTATTGTACATTTGTTTATTGTTATTTTTCATCCATTTTATATTCACTATAGATAGGGAAGCAGTTACAGTTACAGTTACGAGAGTGGCTGAGCAGTGAAATAACTCGTCTCGTATTATTTCATTTATGGTAAATCTTTTGGGATCACAACAGGTATCTTGTTTGGTCACAGTTTCACTATTGATGTATGTCAGGAAAAATGTGTTACATGGTTAGAATGTAGAACTGGACTGGACGGAAGGCACAAATTTAGATCCACTCTCAGCACAGAGCTTGATTTGGGGCTAATTGGTAATGCTACTTATCCCATAAGATTGCTGTTGCAGGGGGAGGGAATGGAGAAGGAAAGATATACAGTATACAATATGATATTTTGAGCTCTTGGAGGAAAACTGCTGTATAAACCAAATAAAGACCACAAGGCAGATAAAAATACATTTTTTACCATTTTTTATTGAAACCTTTGGATTTACCAATTCCAAAATAAAATGACTTTCATAATAAAATGATTATTTGTAAAGGCTCACCAGCCAGAATTGTCAACCTATTACACAATCAGCTACCCTTTAACACAGAATTTGCAAATCATGAACAATGCTCAGATCCTCAAAATTTACTGCTGTAGCTGCACATTCTTTTTTCTTCACATTTTTGCAGCTAGTGCAAAACATCCAACTTGGTGTGTTTCAAAGAGTCCCAACTCTGCCAGCAGGAAGCAAATAATTTGCTCCGTGAAGTCCAAGTAAGTCTCTGTAGAAGTGAGTAGATAAATCTGATTCTAGGGACAGCAGTACAGCACGTAGTGAATTAAATTTTCCATTGGAGGTTCTCCACAAATAAATAAGCTCTGAGCTGCAGGACCCCGTCTGTTCTTCCTTTCACTGTATGTTAAAGGCAGAGTTTGAAAATGCTCTTCTGTAAAAGCTCACCCTGGAGAGGAGCTTATCATGGAATACAGATGCAGAAACATGCCATTATACAATTTTACCACATAAAACCAAATAGAAGCTCTACACTGAAGAACAGTTTGATACAGAGCCCACAGAAGGTAACCAGTCCCTTCATTATTTCTTCCACTCTGGTTGAAACAATTTTTTCACAGCTATGGAATATCTTTGAAAAATGGGTGATACACTGAGTTCAGCTATCTTTTGTGTATGGTTCCTTCAGGATTATGTGGTCAGTTGGGTAACTGCCAATGTTTTGGTCTTTAGCATGAATCAAGTATCTTTAGCATGAATCATGAATCTTCAAAAAAGGGAAAAATGGATCCAGGAAATTACAGACCTATCAGCCTGACCTCAATACCTGGGAAGATTCTGGAAAATATAATCAAACAATGAATCAGCAAAAACCTAGAGGCAAACAAAGTCATTACCAAAAGCAATATGGGTTTGTCAAAAAGAGATCATGCCAGACAAATCTTCACATGCGTTGACCAAGTGACAAAATTAGTGGACCAGAGGAATGCTGTGGATATAATTTATTTGGACTTCAGTAAGACATTTGCTAAAGTAGATCACAACATACTACTTGATAAGATAGAAAAATGTGGGTTAGATAGCATTACCACCAGATGGATTTGCAGCTGGCTGACCGGCCGTATTCAGCATGTAGTCCTCAATGGAACTGCATCTACATGGAGGGAAGTGAGTAGTGGGGTGCCCCAGGGCTCTGTCCAGGGCCCAGTGCTCTTCAACTTCTTCATCAATGATTTGGATGAGGGGATAGATGAGGAAGTCATCAAATTTGCAGATGACACCAAGCTGGCAGGAATAGCTAACACTCCAGAAGACAGGCTTAAGATACAGGAGGATCTAACAAAATGAAATTCAATGGTGAAAAAAGTAAGGTTCTACATTTAGGCAAAAAAAACCCAAATGCACAGGTATAGTATAGGTGGCACCTTGCTCAATAGTAGTAACTGTGAGAGGGATCTCGGAGTCTTAGTGGGCAATTACTTAAATATAAGCCAGCAGTGTGCTGCAGCTGCCAAAAAAGCCAACACAGTGCTAGGCTGTATTAACAGAGAGATAGAATCAAGATCATGTGAAGTGTTAATACCACTTTGCAATGCCTTGGTAAGGCCACACTTGGAATACTGCATCCAGTTTTGGTCACCACAATGTAGAAAAGACAGTAAGTGAACTGTTGTAAGTTGAGGACTACACATACTTTATTCTAAATGATTTGAATTGCAAAATTTGCACAGTGGATAATGTAAACTAGGTTTGATGGTTAAAAGGAATGCCATGTCATCTGTAAAGAAAGGATTTTAGATTTGCCAGTAGACAGTGGAAACAACTGGGGGAGAGGGGATAAACTCTGTACATATATATTATGAATATTAAAGCAAAACAATTGATGCCAAGTTACATCTCTTACCTTGTTCTGCTATATTTTGTGTATCTTAAGCTCTATCTACATATATTAGCATATATATGTCTTTATAAAGTGTATATAACATAGCAATCCACCTTCTGTTCCTGTCTGAGGTTTGCAGTTTTCCCTACAGTCTGTCTGTGTTCTGATAATCAGAAGTTGAGGATGGAATGACAAATGCTGCATAAAAGGCCTTCTAGGTGGCCTTTCAAATAGCTTCCAAATCAAATAAAGCATTGATCCAATGTACTGAAACCTTTCTTAAATCCAGCCTGAACTGGTTGAAAATAGGATTTAACTCTTCCTGATCCAGAAGTTTATGCAAAGAATTACTTTCTGCTACTGGTATCCATTAAAGTGATGGCTTGGTAATTTGCTGGATTTGTCTTGTTCTCCTCTTTCTATATTGTTGTTGTTGTTAATTACGAAGTCGTGTCCAACCCATCATGACCCCATGGACAACATTCCTCCAGGTCTTCCTGTCCTCTACCATCTTCTGGAGTCCATTTAAGTTTATGCTACTGCTTCAGTGACTCCATCTAGCCACCTCATTCTCTGTCGTCCCCTTCTTCTATTGCCATCAATCTTTCCCAGCATTAGGCCCTTCTCCAGTAAGACCTTCCTTCTCATTAGGTGGCCAAAGTATTTGAGTTTCAACTTCAGGATCTGGCCTTCTAAAGAGCAGTTGGGGTTGATCTCTTCTAGGACTGACCAGTTTGAATGCCTTGCAGTCCAAGGGACTCGCAGGAGTCTTCTCCAGCACCATAGTTCAAAGGCCTCAGTTCTTTGTTGCTCAGCCTTTCTTATGGTCCAACTTTCACATCCATACATTGCAACTGGGAAAACCATGGCCTTGACTATACGCACTTTTGTTGGCAAGGTGATATCTCTGCTTTTTAGTATGCTGTCTAGATTTGCCATAGCTTTCCTTCCCAGGAGAAAGTGTCTTTTAGCTTCTTGGCTGCAGTCCCCATCTGAAGTGATCTTGGAGCCCAGGAAAATAAAATCTGTCACTACCTCCATTTCTTCCCCATCTATTTGTCAGGAATTGAGAGGGCCGGATGCCATGATTTTGGTTTTCTTAATGTTGAGTTTCAAGCCAACTTTTGCACTCTGCTTCTTCACCTGCATCAAGAGGCTCTTTAGTTCCTCTTCACTTTCTGCCATTAAAGTGGTATCATCTGCATATCTTAGGTTGTTGATATTTCTCCCGGCAATCTTAATTCCAACTTTTGATTCATCTAGCCCTGCCTTTCTCATGATGTGCTCTGCATATAAGTTAAATAGGCAGGGCGACAGTATACAGCCTTGCCGGACTCCTTCCCAATTTTGAACCAATCAGTGGTTCCATGTCCAGTTCTCATTGTTGCTTCTTGATCCGCATATAGGTTTCTCAAGAGATAAATAAGATGGTCTGGTACTCCCAACTCTTTAAGAACTTGCCACAGTTTTTTGTGATCCACACAATCAAAGGCTTTAGCATAGTCAATGAAGCAGAAGTAGATGTTTTTCTGGAACTCCCTAGCTTTCTCCATAATCCAGCGTATGTTGGCAATTTGATCTCTAGTTCTTCTGCCTCTTCAAAATCCTCCCTGTACTTCTGGTAGTTCTTGATCCACATACTGCTGGAGTCTAGCTTGTAGGATTTTAAGCATAACTTTACTAGTATGTGAAATGACTGCAATGGTGCGATAGTTTGAACATTCTTTGGCATTGCCTTTCTTTGGAATTGGAATGTAAACTGACCTTTTCCAATCCTGTGGCCACTGTTGAGTTTTCCAAATTTGCTGGCAAATTGAGTGCATCGTCTTTTAAGATTACTGCATTGTCTTTTAAGATTTTGAATAGCTCAGCTGGAATGTATATAGGCATCACCAAACAGAGTAGCTATCCTTGAAAGGCCCACCCCATGGAACTGATATAGGTAAACAATTCCTAGCAGAAGTTGCATTACTATAAGAAAAAAATTAAATATTTATTGCAGTGCTGTATTTTATCTAAATATTGGTTTTAATTGGTATAAGAGCAAAAATATGCCAGTGTTTTTTACTGTCTATCTAAATATTAGTTTTAATTGAAAGAAGACCTAAATATGCCAATGTATTTCAACATTGACAACATTAAGATGTGTGGGCTTCAGCTCCCAGAATCCCCCCGCCATCATGAGAAACATTGATCTATGTTTCTACTTCCTCAGGAGCCACTGGGGGACATTCATTTTAATTGGTCATCATTTCCTCATCTTTGGCCAATCACTGCCTGATCTACAAAGATATTGTAGAAATGGTTCACTCACTTTGCAGATGCAATGTGTGTTTCAGCGTGTGTGATTCCATTAGACCTCTGTTTATCTCCAAAATTTATCTCCTACAAATAGAGTGTAGAGTTAGGTTTTTCCCCTTTCAAGTTATTATAACATTAGCAATGTTTCTGCAGTTTGTTTCTTGTTCTTATAGCTGGCCTGCTATGATGACTCCCCCGGATGCTTTCTCAGATATCTCTTCCAGATGTCAGCTGGAGGAAGGTGAACCTGTTCCAGGCATATCAGGAGGGGAGTTGATCAACAGTGCCAAGCAGCCATCTGAGTGTGACCTGGCTGAAAAACAGATGCAGCAGGAGAAGCTCTGAGGCTTCAAAATGGAGAAAGCATGCAGTTGCAACAGGTCAGGAATGAGGAAGAGAAACAGCCTTCTGCACCTGATCCAAGAATATGTAGGGCAGTGGAAAAAAAGCAGGAGCAGTGAAGGTCAGTCAGACCCTCCACCCCTCTTGATGGGCTGCACCAGAAGTTGGCTACTTAGCACAGTAGACAGTGCAGATGATGTTGGGAATAACGTGTTCATTTCCTTGCTGTGTGTTCCTGCCTTGAACTTCAGATTCTGTCTCTTCAGCTCTTGCCTTTGCCTTGCCCTTCGGATTTGCCTTTGTCGTGGAAGTTGCCTTTGCCTTTAGGACTAGTGTTGGCTTCATTTGAGTAGCCTGTGGAACTTATTGGAGTTGAGCTGGTGCTGGCATATGGAATTGCTGGGGAATACCAATTCAGGTTGGAAGCATCAATAAAGACTCTTTATACCTGTGATGTGTGTGATTCTACCACAGAACCTTCTGGCAGACCAAGTAGCCCTTGCCCTCCTAGGAGGGAAGCAACTTAATTTGTCTTAATTTGTAGGCACAGCAAAAAGAGCATTGTGGGAGCACAATTTTCAAAGCAGCATATTTTCTCCCATCTTGAGGATGGGAGGGAAGCACACTGCTGGAAGTGTGGGGAAAAGCCTATAGACTACAAGTCTATTGTTTAAATTTAATTTCTGATCAATTTCCTCCAAGTGAAGGATAGACCTATTAGTTTCTCTATCTTCTCTGTATTACTTTAGATCGTTACCCTTAAAAATCTTGTCTGTGTGCTAATTTCCTACTGTGTAAGAAATGTCCCACCAAATCCTCAGCCAGTGTGAGGATTGTATAAATTTTAGAAAACCTGGGTGTGGCTTTAATAAATATACACAAAACTTTGAATTGTCTCATTGGATTGAGTAGTTAGAAAGTAAATAGTTAGGCCAATAGTTTAATATGTCTGTTGAGACCACATTTTAATCTTGATCCACTCCCAATGCAAACTACCAGTTATAACAATGACATCTATGCTTCTTCCAAATTTGCTGATACATTATTGTAGTTCTAATGTGGATCTAGAAATCAGCTTGCCATATGATCACTTGGATGTTCCACATCACTAGAAAATATCTCTCCAGCCCAGCTGACTTTCTTCTGCTGATTTCTCTTAAGTGCCTATTCATTGATTGTGGCTGTACTTTTCTCATTTTTATTTATGGATTTAGCAGAGAATAAACCACTGAACAGAACTGTGTTGTCCAGGTGCAAGAAACAATTTTATCCTTTCTCTGTTGCTATTTATCATGAACCTGGGAACCACCAATTTTGCCCGCCTTTCTTGTAGCTAATCTTTTTGACTTTGGAGGATGAACTTAAGCCAGGCAGAATGTCTTATAATGAGTTGGTTACTGTATTTGAAATAACGTATTACATTACTCATTCTTCATTCTTTGTAAGGTAAATATCCTATACCAGGAGGCCTTG
Organism: Crotalus tigris; assembly: GCF_016545835.1. Classification (NCBI taxonomy): domain Eukaryota; kingdom Metazoa; phylum Chordata; class Lepidosauria; order Squamata; family Viperidae; genus Crotalus; species Crotalus tigris. The sequence goes on from NW_024100450.1 coordinate 148,762, forward strand.
CTTTTAGCTTCTTTTTATTTTTTGAGTATCAATAAGGAGACCTCTCTTCCCATTTTGCTTTTAGAATTTAGAAGGTATTCCTTGAGATCTCTACAATCATGAAAATAACTTTGTTTTTTCTGGAGAAATGGCTGACAAAAGAGCCAAACTTAATTGCTATGGAAGAATTTAAAGAGCCTATTAAAACACATCTGCCTCTGTTGCCATTGTAATTCTCCTCCTGGATAACTGTGTTGAAAGAAAAATATAAAGTAATTTTGGCTTAGAAGTCTTCAAGTGTCTGTGAAACCTGTCATCTATGTGTCCTGACATGGGAAATAGAAAAGAGTCTTATCTCTGTCCCTGTTGTTCTGCCTGGCAAGTATCTGAAAAGTATAAAATTACATTAATCTCCCAAATTTGTTTTTCTTTCTGTCTGTAAGATGCAGTTAATGTGGCATGGTTGATACAATCCCAAACTCAATGTGGCAAGCTGGCTGAGGAATTCTGGGAGTTGAAGTCCACAGGTCATAAAAGGGCCAAGTTTGAAGACCTCTGGTCTAATGTATGCTTGCACAACAAAAGGGTATAAGAGTGAGTGTTGAGGTTCCACATCCTCTGTACATTCTGATTGGCTTTCCACAGATAATATATGTACCGTAAATGCCGGCGTATAAGACGACTTCCACGAGCGCTGAAATCGGCGCCAAAGACGGGGGTCGTCTTATACCTGAGTCGTCTTATACGCCGGAAATACTGGTAGTTTCTGGCATATAAGATGACGTTCTAGGAATGCGGCCCGGCTATAAAGACGGGGGTCATCTTATATGCCGGGTCGCCTAATATGGCGGCATATACGGTAAGTAAGGCTGATTCCACGAGAAACAACTCTCTGCAATCCCAATCTGATTTGTTTGTCGGAACTCTATAGGTTTGTATCAACAGAAGTGAAATCTTCCATGTAAGCATGCTTCTAGTGGTACTGATTTGCAGACTTGCGTTGTTTGTCTAGATGGAGTTTAGGTTCCTATAGTTAATTAGTTATTTTGTTTCAAATTGCAAGTGTCTTTTTACACTTTTTAAAATTTAGTCTCCAAGCCATTGTAAAGAACATGTTTGGATTGAATATGTGGAATAGAAATTATTATATAAATAAATACATACTTAGACTGTAAATTCTGCTAGAAGAGGGAAAACATTATGTATGTGGATCACACACATTTGGGTGACCCAAAAGAGAGGTAAAATAGCATCCCAACCTATTTTCACCTCAATTAGTACATTCATCCACTTTGGTTATAGCTGTATTACAAACTAGCATCTAGCCAACTTTGATCTAGAAAAGTTAAGTAGGTTTGGATTGAATGGAAAACCACCAGGAATTTCTGAAGACTAAAGCAGAATTTAAAAAAAAAATCCTGGAAGAAGTCAATAGTAAACATTGCTGTATTGTTGCCAAGATACGGATCAAGCACAACTTGAAAGAAATTTTAATTTTTTTCATGATGGAGAAATAAGGTGTATAGAAAAAGTACCTCACTAATATATAAAACTTTTTATAATGTGGATTTGAAGAAGGCAGAGAGGAATGTCAAGCCATTACAAAAGGATATGAGTCCTGAAAAGGAGAAAATATAAGAAAGAAACTTGAAACAACTGTGTCATGATTACGATAAGTATAAGTTGAAGTAGGGAGGGAATTTGATAGGCTGCAATACCTACTTTGGCCACCTAATGAGAAGGAAGGACTCACTGGAGAAGGACCTAATGCTGGGAAAGATTGAGGGCAATAGAAGAAGGGGACGACAGAGAATGAGATGGCTGGATGGAATCACTGAGCAGTAGGTGTGAACTTAAATGGACTCCAGAAGATGGTAGAGGACAGGAAGACCTGGAGGAACGTTGTCCATGGGGTCGCGATGGGTCGGACACGACTTCGCAATTAACAACAACAACAATACCTAACCACATTAAAGACCGCTTAAGACTCTTAGCAATTCCTGTTTCCTGACCTCATCTATCTTAAAGGTAAAACAGCATCATTCATTATTTTAATCATTTGAGCAATTTGCCAGGCAGCAATTGAGATAACAATAGTTTGAAAACAGCTTCAGTTCTTCCATTTAAAAATGTTGTCCTCATTGTTTTGACATCCAAGAATAAGGTCTGAAACTCTACTTTGCAATATCTTAAGCCCAATGTCAGGGGTGAAAAAGCTCTGTTTGTATGCAGTGATAATCTTTCTTTTCTTCTAGTTACGAATAAAGTTGTTTGCATGATCAAGTGCTTGTATTGAAATTCAGAAGCAGAAGTAAATTCTTTCTTCTTTTTCTTCAGTTTTCCTAAATATATTTTTAAGGTTACTTTGGGAATGATTGATCTGTGCAGAGACTACCTTTTGAAACGTATGCAAATGAGGGCTTTTCAAACAGCTAATAAAATGCTTGACTGGCATACAGTGAAACAAAAAAATGCCTTTAGACAAAGTTTTCACTATCCTAAATGTGACAAAAGAGCCAATTATAAATTAATCACTTCTTTCCTTACCCATCCACTGCCAATTGCCTCTCTAACATTTCACCCAATAGATTTATTGTTTTATATTATTTACTGGCATTCACAAAAGCCATATTTGAATTAGAAAAAAAAATAGTAATCTAGGATTATCTCTCCTGGTGGCATTTTGAAATGTTTTGCTTTTATTTAAAATGTTATCAGATTTCAGACTGAGGCAAATATGTAATTTTTACTCTCTTGTGCTTAGCATGTTAACAATTTGCATGGCTCATGCTACAGCGGTATATTAGTAATTTCAACCAATATATTTGTAAGAAATGCTACAATTTTGTGAGTTTGGAAGGGGGGGGGAAGCCCATGAACAATAGAGACTTCTTACCAAGTGTTATTTACTAATCCTTGAGCTAGCAAAGTGTAACAGTTTGCTGCTCCCCCTTGGTGATCCTATTCTGCCATAAGCACTGTGTCAAAAGGGTGCTCATCTTATTTCCAGTGGACAACAGACATTAAAACAGGAATTGCTGTATTACCTACTGTAAGTATTGTTTTGCTCTCTTCCCACCAAATGTTATCAGCTTTTAGGAAAACATCACTCTTAACCTGGGACAGGAGTGGGGAGATGAGTTGTGATGGATGCTAATTAATTTTGAGCAAAGGTTTTTGAAAAGGAGCCCAACTGATCACTCCTTTTAAACATCAGATTCATGTTATTCTGGAATAGTGCTAAATCTGTGTTCCAAAGGAGTTTGAACTGTTATTCAGCTATTAGGTGTAAAGGAAGCTGTGCTGTGAAAAGCAGACTGTCCACCTTAGTCACCACTGTTCAGATGCTGATGAGGCTTATGTTGGTCTCCAAGTTGGGATTGGCAGATATAAGGGGAGAGCCTGGTTTGGAAAAAAAATAAAGCCCCTCCTTGTCCAAGGCAGAATGACTTTGGAAGACAGTGTCCCTGGGGAAAAATTACACTCATGTCACTTGATGGCCATGCTGTTTGAGTGGTTGTTAAAGTTTCTCAGTTACTTCACCAAAACTATCATAGAATATTTTTATCATATAGAAGAGAATATTATTTTAACACCAGAATAGTGAAGATTGATTTTAAGTGGTCTCAGATATGGACTAGACACTAGAGAATGAACCTGAGGCCATGTCATGAAAAAGATTTTACTGGGACATGTTCATGCCAAAACTATGGGAAAATTGAAAGCAGCCTTTAAAGTTCACTATGCTCCAGTCCTTTATTATGATTTGTGTATGTTGCATAAGGATACACTTTTAAATTTTACCCAATGCATACATTGGAGCATACACAGTGGTGGAATTCAGCAGAACCAGTAGCTAATTTTTTGTTGCCCAGGCCCAGAACAGACTTCCAGAAGCGGCATCCACACATATTTGAATCCCACCACTGAGCATACAGACCTGCATTTGTATAACAGAGGAACCAAATTCCACTTTGCATATTTCATCTGAAGAGATTAATTGCATGGTGCTAAGCTTTCCATCCTTTCCTGATTTCCATTTATAAATATGTCTAGCTTCTTATTGCATATTTTTGTGTACATTGTGGCTAAAATGTTATTAAAATTTGTTCTTCATTTTATACACTATACTACATAGGATTTCAGTACCTTAATTTTTTATTTTTAACAGCAAAATCTATAGCTTCATCTTATACCTCACAGTTATTGTGGACTCAACTGAAGCTTTCTAAGCAGCATTTTATAAGCCTAACCTATAACCTGGCTCCAACCCCATTTGGGAGATTACTAGCTACTGCCCATCATGAATTGTTGAATTGTACTTATAAATATAGATCTGGCACCATAGAAATGGCAGTAGATAGCATAAAAAATCTGATCATGCAAAACAAGTTTGTTTAAATATTGGAAGTGAGAAGAACTTGTGGCTTTGTTTTTGTTTTTTGCATTTTAGATATAACATCTCTGCATGAGTGATTTTTGCCTCAGCTGGAAGGGAGAAATTAAAAATAGGCATCATAGAAAAGATACATATGAATGCACACTACAAATTTTAAGGTGGTAAATGTAAAATCAAGCATATGAGATTTTTCTTTTTTTATTATTATAGGTGACCTAACTCTATAAATTAATCAGTTAGAAATAAGCCATCGAGTGATACACAGAAATATGAGTACAACTAAAAATGAAAATAGTTAAAAAATTGTGTGTCTGTTTTGCATAAAAAGCATAGATGGGTTTGCTAAATAGCAGCATTAACTTCCCTTACCCCTGAGGATATCCTAGAATCTGTCATGAGAAGAATTTTATTACTTTGCATATTTTTATAGAAATCTTTCAAAATTTATAAAGTTGAACATAGACAATTAAGAATTTTAAAAATCTAATGGATTTTTCCATCTGGGGAAGTTTAATGTTGTCCAGTCACTAAGGGGAATACTGAATTTAATGATGTACAGTATGTGTGAAATAACCCAGAGTTTACTGTAGTATGTAAACAAAGCCTTTTTTAAACTTTTTATTTATAATACAGTCAAAACAAAAATGGACATAGCATAACATTCCAGTATAAATATTTCTAACAATTTGTTCCTCTTCATACATATAATTCTTAATCTCTATATATACATACATATATATTTTTCTATACAATACATTATCTAATTTATTTCTCTATATACTAACATACCATTATATGTTTCTATCTTAACACTAGACTATAACCTGAACAGTCCTCCTTGATTCATACCAATAGTAAATTGTCCCAGATTTCAGAATAATCTGACTGTGTCTTGTCCTTCATTTCCATTGTGAGCCTATCCATATCCGCACACAATAGAATTTTGTATAGAATCTCTTCTTCTGTTGGAGTTTCTTTATTCCTCCAGTTTTGTGCATACGCCAGTCTAGCAGCCGTGAAGATGTGTAGCATCAAATAAAATATCCCTTTATCGTATTTCTGTGTAGTTATGCCTAATAAGAAGAGTTCTGGTTTTAACTCTATCTCCATCATTAATATTTCTTCCAGCCATTTTTTTATCTTGTTCCGTATTCAATATTTTTAATGTATCAGTATTGTTGTACTTACTTACATAACACAACCCACTGAAGTTGGTTAATCTGAGAAGCAAACGTACACATGTAATTGTAAACATTGTAGTATTGACTGTACACATGAATCTTCAAAAAATACATCTGCAAAAGAGTGCTTATGAGCCAGCATATGTATTTTATTTTGTGATACACAAAGAGTGTTTCAGGAAATTTACAGTGTGTAGGAGCATAGATGAAAAATGTTAGAGCTCTTCAAAGTAAATTACAGTGAACATTGTAAGGCAGCACCCCAGCAGTTATGAGACTATAGTTACATATTTTCAAAAGATTTCAGTGTTTTTAAATCTCTGGGGATCATTTGCATAAAAGGAATCTTAATATATAAAATGCATTGTTCATAATGAGCTAATAGATCTTACCTACAATGCTATGGGGGCTAGAAGTTTGTGTATGGGGAGAACAGTGCTGGAATTGATACCACATAGTATCAGTGACCATTCACAGTTACAAAAATGATGCAAAAGTAACTTTACAACCAATCCTCACATTTATGACCTTTGCAGATCTGAAAAGCAAAAGAAAGGAAGCTGTTTCACTTAGGATACAGTTTTGTTTAACATCCAAGTTGCTGGTTCCAATTGTGATCACTAAATGAGGACTTTTGTAGTGCAATTCTAGCTGCACAAATATTAACATTAAGTGTTAGAATAAAAATAATGAAGTAAAATATGTAATAATCACCTCATTTAAATGCTGGAGCAAAAATTAATATATGACCTGGTCTTATTTTGGGGGAAATGCGATAGTTCTTTTATGGAAGTTGCAAACCTCTGCTGTTTCTCATCTTCCCCTAGAATTTTGCAGTGCTACTATAACTATTTCTAAGTGCCTGGAAGTTGCAAAAGTGAAGATTTGTTTTGATTTTTAGATTCCTATATGAAAAATAAAACACCTTTTGTATTGTCAAACAATGATAACAGAGTTTGCAAAGCTATAGTCATGGAAATAATGAAATTTTTTGACACATCACATATTATACAGAGATTTGGAAACATCAGTTAATTTTAGATCTTACCTTTGAATAATATTGATAATAAGAACAACAGCTATCAAAATTTGAAAAAAAAGCATATTTTTGCTTTGAGCAAAGCTTTCCAAAGATATTAAATGGGGAAGCTATATTTTAAATCCAGAACAAATATTGAATTTCAGAAATGAAGAACATATTTAATAGAAGTATCAAGCAGCACGAACATGTTCATAATATGTTTAAAGGCTGTTTAAACAGAATTTAACCATTCTAATTTAATAGCTATAAAACTAAATGTATATTGCAACCTTTGAGTCAGTGTGGACTCATGGCAACACGTGGACAAGTCCCTGCAGTTCCCATGGCCAGATTTCAGAAGCATTTTTGCTGTTGCCCCCTTCTTCCTAAGACTGAGAGAGATAGTACCTGGCCTAAAGTCATCCAACTGGCTTCATCTTCTAAGACAGGACTAGAACTCTCAGTCTCCTGATTTCTCAGTAGTCTTGTATCTTAATCACCGCACCAATTTGGCTTTCCAATCTATTATACCAGTGTTTCCCAAACTTGACAATTTTAAGGCATGAGGACTTCAACTCACAGAATTCCACAGCCAGCATTGCTGGCTGTGGAATTCTGGGAGTTGAAGTCCACATGCCTTAAAATTGTCAAGTTTGGGAAACACTGTATTATACCAAACACATTGGAGTGAACATATTTAGATGAATTGGAAAGAAGAGGAAATCTTTTTGGATAATGGACTGCTTATTCAGTAGCTTAGAATGTTTTAAAGTTCTTATTATAGTAGTGTACATGCTGGTTGCGTGCGTATATTATTTCCCCTGATATAAATAAAAGCTGCAAAATGTTCACGTAGAGATGGGTTATTATTTTCTTATTGGATGTGCCAAGAGAGACGAAATCCTTTTGGAGTTCCCTCTGTTGGTGAGATTAGCAGGTTAGCAGGCTTGAGAGGAATAAATTCTATAGAAACTGGAAGAGCTGGCAAATCTCAGGGATTCAGGAAAGGCTTCAGCATTAGAGCTGGGATTACATTTTCTACAGGGAAGAGGATTTAGTGAGTGTCTAGCATAATTATGTGGAAGACTGCATTGTATGTTTAGCTGAAATAATATTAGGGTGTTTTGTTTGTTTGTCTGTCGTGCTTTCAGCTCATTCTTGATTCCTAGCAACTATAGCAAAGTATTATCTAGACCAGTGTTTCTCAACCTTGACAATTTTAAGGCATGTGGACTTCAACTCCCAGAATTCCACAGCCAGCATCTAGACACATCTAGACAGATCTAGACACTGGTCTAGATGCAGCCTCAGATTGGAAAAGTCCACACTTTAGCCATGCATTAGAGAAGAGCCTCTCTGTCAGGACTGCCATCCAGCTTTGCTTTGCTAGATGTCAGTCTGCCATGAACTATGGGGGGAGGGAGCTGAGAGAAAGGAAGAAACCAAAACTAAGCGCCATGCAATCCCGAGATGTTGGCCTGTCACTCCAAGGCCAAAGACTGGGAAATGGAATGGAATGGCTAGCTATCCAGACTGCCTTTGCAAGGACAGTTACCAAAACACCTTCTTCAAATGTAACTGGACAATTGGGAGATAAGAGAGGGGAGGAACGAAAAGGGTAAAGTTAACCAGGAGACTTTCACACACAAAACCTCAGTCCTGACTTTGCTTTACTGTAATCACCTGGTTTTTTAGTAAAATAATTATTTTTGCTACACATGGAATCAAACATATTTTTTTTTCCTAGAAGACCAGGCTGGGGCAGTTTAACACTTTCTAAAGAGCTTGTATGGCAGAGAAATAGTTGAAAAATGGAAGAAGTTTGTCTTTGGAGCTAACATAATCCTCCATTCATTTAGTGACATTCAAAATTACAAAGGCACTAAAAAAAGTGACTTATGACTGTTTTTCACACTTATGACTGCTGCAGCATCCCCATGGTCATGTGAGCAAAATCCAGACACTTGGCAACTGGTATGTATTTGTGATGGTCCTCACCTTTTGCAACCTTCTGACAAACAATATCAATGACTTAACAACCGTGTTATTAATTTAACAACTGCAGTGTTTCATGTAATGACTGTGGTCAGAAAGATCATAAAATGGGCAAAACTCACTTGTCTGTTTTGCTTAGCAATGGAAAGTTTGGGCTCAGTTGTGGTCATAAGTTGAGGATTACCTGCAGTGATGTAACTGTAAGAATAACGCAGTGAGACAAAATGTGAGTATCATGACTATTGAGTCATGAGGTGAGAAAACAGAACAACAAGTGAAATAGCAATAGCAATAATACTTAGACTTATATACCATTTCACAGTGCTTTACAGTCTTCTCTAAGTGGTTTACAGAGTCAGCATATTGCCCCCAACAATCTGGGTCCTCATTTTACCGACCTCAGAAGAATGGAAGGCTGAGTCAAGCTTGAGCCCATGAGAATCAAACTGCTGAACTGCAGACAGTTGGCAGTCAGCAGAAGTAGCCTGCAGTACTGCTTTCTAACCACTGCACCACCAGTGAGAGATGAAAGAGAAAATTGGAAAAATAGATCAAGATTAAAGGGCAGATATGAAGGTATTCTGGGACAGAAACATTACAAGACGAGACCTGGTATACTGGATCTAGGTATGGAAATTATCTTTGCCATCTGTGCAAGTGACTGATATCTGTCTCCTTTCATATTTCCCTCTGCCCATCAGCATCATAATATCCGTGCCTGCTTTCTCTCCTTCAGCTATACCAGCCTCGTTTATTTTCTTCCCTCAAAGCTAATGGGATTATCACCCAAACATCCAACTATATAGTGAGGTAGTTGGCGCCAGCTTCAGGAATGCTTCTGCCATGAATTCAGAAACTCCTTAGTCTAGATTACCAGCTAACCCTTCCTCCATCTTCTCTAACAATACACCAATTCATACTGCACCATCCCCACTTACCTTTCATTCACTAGGCAGTGGAGTATGTGTGTTAGAAGTTAAACACTCCAAAAGAGTGGGATTAATTCAGGATGCAATCATGCAGTCCTTACTCTCATCCAAGGGAAAACAGTTATCATCCATTCACTAATAACACCCCCTCCCCCAAATGGTATAATCTAAAGATCAAAACACAATAGTCATTAACTATCCAGATAGCAAGGACAAAACAACCTTGGACACAGGAAGAATATAAAAATTGGTACAGGTGCCAATGTATCAGGAGCTATCATTTTTATGTCTGATTGGATTTTTATTTATGTTCAAATAAAAAGAAAAAAAAATATCAGAAGGTCTGTGTGTGTTAGAGCCGCTAACTGATTCCTAGAAAGCAATATCATTGTGACCTTATAATTTGATTGTTCCAGTGTTGGATATTCATTCAGGAAAATTTATTCCCCCCCCTCAAATGTAGCTTTTTAAACTTATCTGAATAATCATGCAACTTGTATTTAATTCCAGGATGTACCTGGATTAAAATGAATGGTTGATTAATACTTTGTAATAATCTATCTAAACATCCTAGAATTCTTTTTAATTAATATGGAATATATTCAAATCACATGTGCCCAATTTATCAGAATCAGTATTAAGGGGAATGAGAACTCTGTGTACTTGCATAAAAGCAAACAAGTTTATGTATTAAAATTAATATTGTTTATAAAAGAAAAAACCATTTAAGATACATGGTGATTATACTAAGAGATAATACAAAAGAAAAAATAAGAATTCAGATAGCTAATGTAAAGTCATTGTTATTATTAACACTATCAAGTGCAAGCTAAAGAATCTGCATAGTGTCCAATTTTATTACTTTTTCAGAGACTGACCTTAAAGGCTAATGTTGGAGCATTTTATATTGTCCTGACTGAGAATGTGGATAACATTTTTATTATATTCTTCCTAAGGGTAATTTTCCTTGTTTTGTAAGTCAGCCATTGTGTTTTGGAAAACCTTTAGTACAACATGGAATCTGGCCATATGCTAAAAGACATGGATAATACAGTTTTACTATCTGTTAATGAACATATCCCATATCAAATGTACTATAGAGTATAATGAAGTGATTTATAAATCTGAATGAATTAGTTAGAGATGAACTAACTCTTAAAGTTTAAGTAGAGACAGAATAGAACAATATTTGGAATTCATTGGTGAATTCCCCTAGTTAAGCACTTTACAAACATTAATTAATTGAAGCTGCAACCTTGTAAGAATTTTAAATACACAGAGCTCCTATTAAAAGTTATAAAATATAGTCTAATTCTTTTAATGCTAATTAGCAACAATAAAAAATAACCTGTTGATATATCAAAACTGCTTGCGGTTGAAATATGAACTGAAAACTGCCCAAATGGATTTTATTTATTGCTTATCATGATGTTTCTGATATTTGATATATTCATGTATCTGGTCCAAAATAAACCTCGCTGAATACTAAATATCCTTAAATACAATAGATGGTAACAGGTGTCTTTCCAGATGACCCCAAGTAGTATTAATATTGCCAATGTAATGAAGTTCATGGGTAACCTTGAGGAAAGTGGAGAAGAGATCCTGCTTAGGAAACAATCAGAGAAGAGGCACAAGATCCTGCAATTGCTTAACACTGGAGAAAGAAACTTAGAAATAACACGTCCTAATGCATCAAGTAATAGTGGCAGGCAGCAGGAAGGTTTAGGTTTCAGACCTGAATTCTAAAAGGTATGTTAATATAGCTTTACAATAAAGTAAATTTAGCTCATTTATATACAGTATGTTTCCTGTCTGGTTTACCTAGAAGACTGACAATCAAATGTTTAATATGGGGGAATGCTTAGGGCTGCAATAATTTTGTAACTTACCTTCAGTTTTGACTCCTGACAACTGTCTGGATATGTCCCAATAATTTTCTTGGCAACATTTTGAGAAGTGATTTGCCACTGCCTCCTTTCTAGGGCGGAGAAAAAGAGATTGACCCAAGGTCACCCAGCTAGCTTCATGACTAGGGTGAGACTAGAACTCAAAGTCTTCTCGTCTCTAGCCAAGTGCTTTAAACCACCACACCAAACTGGCTCTTTTTGAACTGATAACTACAGGATGACGGTCTTCTGATTTCCATAGAAAATGGAAAGTGTAAATCAAATCAATTAACTTCAAGACAAATTGAAAAACTTTGTCTGAAATTTCCAACCCAGAATACAATTATGTTCATCACCTGAATCCAGCCCAGGTTTCTTTTAAGAATAATATCAGTTTTTGTAATGAAGAATGGGGTTCTAGAGATGACATTGTATTTTCCCTAATTTAAAGGGCTTTAGGGATCACTACAATTCAAACTATTGGTCCATTCTCATTTAGCCTCCATTAAAAACCACATGAAATACCTACCTAGTTTTACTAAATAGGAAATGTATACACACACATAAATAATGTTATATCTATACCAGACTTTTGTAAATTGGAGTGGCCCTGGGAACATTAATAAAAATAGGAAACAGGGAAATACCAGAATATGTGTGCAGATGTAGATACTAAATTCTCTACTGAATTAAATTTAAATAATTCTGGTACCATAAACAGAATTTCAGTGACCCAATTGTATGTTTTTGATTTTTCAGCTATGATAGAATCTGCTTTTATTGGGCAAACAATTAAGAGATTAAGGCACAAATCATTTTTTTTTGTAATGGAATTAATTTATATACAGGAGAGGGATACAAAAACCAAGTCTTTCAAATCTATGGATTGTGGTAACTGCTTGGTTATACATCAGTAAAGTTCTTTCCTGCAGATTCTGTATTTTGCATGAACCCCAAACTCATTTGTAATTCAGTTCATACAGATTACACTGATCAATATTACAATGTGCGTGCAGAGAATTGCACAAGGCTTTGGTTGGGAAATGAAATTTAACTCAAACAGAACTTGAAATTCTACTAAGGAGAATTTTTGATCCTACAATATGAGGCATCATTCAGTTCAGATAGCTATGAAGGAACTGAATTTTGAAAACATACTTTCAGAATAATTACTCATAACTAATGTTCTCTCTCTCTCTCTCTCTTTCTCTCTCTCACACACACAAAAAAAAAGCTCTCACAAATTAGTTACACTTTCAAATGTCCAAGCCAAATTTCTGTGACAAGCCAAATTTCTTTCTAAAAAGTCTACATTGCTCATAATTTTTATAGTTATGAATTTTATGAATTAAGCAAAACGAGTTTAATTATATAGGACCATCTCAGAAAGTGTCTCTTTGGTATAATTATATAACTAATTCTGCAGTTATTAATGAAGAACAGAATACACTTGTAGAATGCATCCTTTTAACACCTTCTGAAATTTGAAAGATTGGAAAAAGATAAGTTACGATACAAGAACTTGTCTGCTAATTAGTTCTCTTATTTTCTACTCTGGAAAAAATATAACAGGAAAATGGATTTTTGCTATCAAAATCTCAGATATATAGCAGGTATCAATATATACAGCAGAGGCCTACAATAAATCTGAACTGTATTTTCATTTCTGTGTCTGTGTCTAAGATACAGTGGTCCACATTATAGCCCATCTCAACATGAGCTTGTATATTATTCTATTAATTTATCTTTTGCATCTATGGATGATCCAAAGTTCCTCAGGTATACTCAGAAGGCAACCAAACCTCAATCCTAATAAATATTTACATATTAATACAAAAGTCTTTAATCAAATGAAAAGAAAGACAAGGGGGGACATGATAGCAGTGTTCCAATATCTCAGGGACTGCCACATAGAAGAGGGAGTCAAACTATTCTTCAAAGCACCTGAAGGGAGGACACGAAGCAACAGATGGAAAATAACCAAAGAGGGAAGCAACCTAGAACTAAGGAGAAATTTCCTGACAGTCAAAACAATTAATCAGTGGAACAACCTGCCACTCGAAGCTGTGAATGCTCCAACACTACAAGTTTTTAAGAAGAGACTGGACAGCCATTTGTCTGAAATGGTATAGGGCAGGGTTTCCTGCCTGAACAGGGGGTTGGACTAGATGACCTCCAAGGTCCCTTCCAACTTTATTATTAGTATTAAAATCCAGGCTCTCATGCAGATCACATGCTGTTAATTTATCACTCAAGATATTACTGTCATGTCACAAATGTTTTGTCCAATAGAAAAATCTAGGTAAACCTACTACATCTAAAAAGTTTTGAGGAAAATTGTAGGACTTATGAAAAATGCTATAATGCTTTTACATATCTCATTTGCCCCTGAATTTGTAGACTGTTTTGAAAGCTTCTGCTTCAGAAAGTGTTTCTATGATTTTTCAAGTGTTAAAAAACAACAACAATTAGATTAGTGAGATCTAATCTCAGGTGGATCCATGCATCACTAAAATGTATCCTGACTTGGCAGGCACTCAAATGCAAAGTAGTTATCTTTCTAGCTCACAGAAATTCATTTATGAGCTGCATTATTTAAGCTGATTTCTATCATATTCAAAGCAGAATGCATTACTGTAATAAATACACTGGGAAATGCATATTTGATTAGCAGTTTCAAGAAGCAACTATACAATATCTTCATGTGTACAGTGCAGCTAAATATTATTTGAATCTAAAATAACTGCGCAATGAAGGGAAAACTTAATTTTTTTCTCAACAAGGATGTTCAGAAAGGGTGCTGATATGTGTGATGATCTGTGCTGATAGAATTGTGAATGTTTTTCTCTCTCCATGCTTTATGCATGCTTTCCTGTTAGTATGTATGGCTTTTTTGAATGAGGAAGCTGGGAAAAAATGATTAGGGTTTTCTCTTTTTCATATACTGTGATCCAAATGTGGAATGGGCCACTATGAGTTTATAAATAAAGGAGAATATTTGTAGCTCAGGGTTGGAATGAGGGATCCTTGGTGCTCTCTGAGCTTGCTTGTTTTCTTGCAGACATTTCATTACCCTAGCTAGGAAAGATCATCAGTTCTAATAAGGAGTGCTGTTTGCTGTCTGTGTAGTGGGGTTGGTTTTAGGGATTCTTTAGTTGGGCTGTTTACTAATGGCTCTTTGGCAGTTTCTTGATTGGGGTACTGCTTATTTGATTGTTGGTCTGAGGGTGATCTTGGAGTTAATCTATGCTGATCTGAGTGCTGATTATTGGTGGAGGGGTGCTGGAGTTTTTTGTTTTTTTCTTTTCTGGTTGATTGTCTCTTTTGCATAATCCTCCACCCCCAGAGACAGACAGGCAAGACACCAGAATATAAACTGACAGCGGTCCTTACTAGCACTGATGATGTTACCTAGTTAGGGTAATGAAACATCTGCAAGAAAACAAACAAGCTCAGAAAGCACCAAGGACCCCCTCAGTATGAGTTTACTTTAGGGAAAAGGAAAAGTGAGGAACAGTTGATCGATACATATAAAAAGTGAGAATATACACTATGAATGCAAATCATGGTTTCTACCCTTGTCCTATCCTTCATCTTCCCTTCAAATGATCTATTTCAAGTAGGTCCTGACTCAAACATGTTTGTCTTATTCCTGTTATTGTTAGACTTTTTGTTGTCCTGTAATGTTAACATACATGCAAGTGAGGAAACATTTAGAAGATCAAATAAAAGTAGAAAAAATGGAGTCTTCAGAAATCTCTCTCTCTAAAGAACTCTCTTTTTTCAAGGAAGAAAAGAATAAAACTGCTTAGAAGGTTTCATTTTGATTGATTATTTGCCACTAGATTGCTGTCAATTCTTAGTGACTGTATAGAATTTCTCCAACACAACCTGACCTTATCTGGTCTTTTGGTTGTTCCAATGGTATACCAATTGCCACTGTAACTGAATCTATCCATCATACTACTTTTCTTACATTTTTCTTTCCTTCTACCTTTTCAAGCATTAGAATATTTTCCAGAGAGGTAGATCTTTGTGTAATGCATGCAAGTTATAATAATTTGAGCCTGGTCATATATACATTTTATTAGTTTTTATAGGATTAGGAATGAGGTGGGGTGGGGTTAGGATTAGGGTTGGGGTTGGGGTTAGGATTGTTTCAAATAATATTCTCAATATTTAGCAAACAGCATAATGTTGGGGTTCATGTGTTTAACAAAAATAATAGACAATAGTTAACTATCATAAACAATATGTTAATTATTTTATTTTATTTATTAAAATTTATAGGCCGCCCCACTCCCGCAGGACTCCGGGCAGCTAACAATAAAAACACAATATAACTTAACAAGACAAACAATACAGTAACGTTCATCCAGGGGTCAGATTTTATAAACCCAGGCCTGCCGGAAAAGCCAGGTCTTAAGCAGCTTGCGGAAAACCAACAGGGTGGGAGCAGTCCTAATCTCCGGGGGGAGCTGGTTCCAAGACGTGGGCGCCATCACAGAGAAAGCCCTCCCCCACAGCCCCACCAAATGGCACTGCTTGGCCGACGGGACCTGAAGGAGGCCCAGCCTGTGGGATCTAACTGGATGAAGGGAGCTATGAGATAGTAGGCGGTCTCGCAAATAGCCTGGCCCTGAGCCATATAGAGCTTTAAAGGTAATAACCAACACCTTGAATTGGACCCGGAGACCAATAGGCAACCAGTGCAGCTCGTGGAGGATAGGTGTAACATGGGTGTACTGAGGAACACCTGCTATCACTCGTGCGGCTGCATTCTGGACCAACTGTAGTCTCCGAATACTTTTCAAGAGTAGCCCCATGTAGAGTGCGTTGCAGTAGTCCAGGCGTGAGGTGACAAGGGCATGAGTGACTGTAAGGAGAGCCTCCCGGTCCAGGTAGGGTCACAACTGGTACAACAGACGAACTTGTGCAAAGGTCCTCCCAGCCACTGCCATCAAATGATGTTCCAATTTCAGTTGTGGATCAAGGAGGACAATCAATAGTCTTCTTCTTGCTAATATATATTCAGAGTTACGGATCACATTCCTTTAACTCATTTTTCTAGCCATTGATAGAAATTATTCCATGTTTTAAAGTACACTGAGTCTTCTTTCTCTTTTATCTTTAAAGTCAATCTATCCATTTCTGCACACTCTAAAATTTTCTTAATTAATTCTTCTTCAGTTGGTAAATTTTCATTTTTCCAACGTTGGGCAAATATAATTCTTGCTGCAGTTAGTACATGTACAATTAAATATATAGAATCTTTCTCATATGTCAAAGTTCAAAAGCATCAATATTCTATTCTACTTCTTCAAAGCCCAACTTTTGCTTCCATACAGTGTTTTAGTGAAAACTACTGCTTGTGGTTTTCTAATTCTTGTAGATATAGACACAATCTAGCAGCTAATTATCTTTTTTTCAAGAACTTCATGGTTACCCCATACCATGTGCTAATATTTCTTGATTGTCTGTTCCTTTACTCTTGATGGTTGCTCCTAGAGGAAAAAAAGCTATCTATCACTTTTATATCTTGTCAGTTCTAAAGCTGGTTTCTGTATCTATTGTAATTACTTAGGTTTTCTTTATATTTATATTTAAGTCCCCATTTTTCACTGGTTTTTTTTTTTTTTTTTTACACAGAACCTTGGCATTTTTGGCTCTCTGGATAGCATCATCAACATAGCACAGGCTATTGATGTTTCCTCCTTTAATTTTAAAACTTCACTAATCTTTCAATCTGGCCTCCCTTAATATATATTCATCATATAGGCTAAAAAATTAAAGAAAGAATACAGCCTTGTGTCACTCCTTTGCCAGCATGGATCTAACCTTTTTTGCCATGTTGAGTCTGTATTGTGGCTTTCTGACCTGTATCATAAATAAGTTTCACAAGAGGACAAGATGTTCAGGGATTCCCATTTTTCTAAGCATAGTCCATAGTTTGACATGGTAAGCACAACTTAAGTTTTTTCTAAAATCTGTTAAGGACATATATTGACTTCTTACTGAAGTTCTTTGGCTTTCTCAAGTATCAAGCATGCATCAGCAATAATGTTCCATTAAAACTTGAACATCCACCATGTCTTTTCTATGTAGGACTCTAATCTACATTGGATGATGCTAATCATTATTTTGCTATCAGATGAAAGTAATAATATTGTATGATGGTTTTCATATTCTATGAAGTCCCCTTTTGGGGTATTAGAATGTGCTTGAACTCTTCCAATTGATTGGCTACTGTGTCATTCTCCAGATTTGCTGGTATAGCTTACTGATTCTTCTATTTTCTTCTATAGTTCTGTTGGTATTCCATGAGTTCCTTCTGACTTGGAAATAACTAAAGTGCTGATCTGACCTCATCTTCTAGAGCTTCTTGCAACAGAAAATAAAATACCCTTTTTTCTAAAGAATTCTCTTTCTTCAAGAAAGAAATATTGCTACTTGGAAGGTTGCAGGTTCTGGAATGCAGAAAAAGTCTAGAGCATATAAAACAGGAAGAGAAAAACTGGAAAAACTGATATTGTGTTGAAGAATCTTAATGGTATTTTCAACAATTCCAAATATATATATGGTAGTTCTTTATAAAACAGGGAAATTTACTGAATGATTTTGGAACAATTAATCCCTCTCACATAATTCTACCTCAAAGCATTGATATGGGAATAATATAAAGGAAATTGCCCTATAAACATCTTGAGCTCCTGGAGATAAGGTAAGATAGAAATCTAATCAGTAAATTAACCAGAGTTACTCCTTAAAAGTTCAATTTTCAAAATAAATGTGGATAATGAGAGGATGTTTCTTTCTACTTCTGGGGGTTTTAGACTTAGAAGATAGATCCTATGTGAATAGAGGAAGTAAAGGATAATTTCTAATTCACTTTGCACTCTAAAGATGTACAACCACCAGTCTTGACAAGCTAAAGCCCAGGCTAGAAAAAATCATTATCTAATTATATTTTGGCTGTCTAAAGTCATCAAGGAAACCATCAAAATACCTGTTAGTCTGGAAAAGCACAAACAAATGGGAACTTAAATTCTGGAGCTGTAATATCCATAGACACATAGGATTTAGGACAGGGGTAGTCAACCTAAGCTGGCTCAGGAATTCTGGGAATTGAAGTCCATGAGTCATAAAAGAGCCAAGGTTGACTACCCCTGATTTAGGATATGGTTTTGTAAGCAGTCATCTGCATATTCCTCTGTTAGGAACTAAAAGAACCTCTTTTTACCAGTTTTCAAGAAAACTGTTGAAAGGAGTTAAGATAGACTTCATATTGGGGAATAAATTTCTCCTAAATTGGAAATAGTTCAGTCGTTTAAATTCTTGTAACTTTATCCCTTTCATCTCAATTAATCTTGTTAAAGAAGGCTCATAAGAATCTACTTTTAATTAGAAGCAGGTGCTGAAATATTGACAGAAGCATAAATATATGAAGGCTCTAAATTATTTGTTGAACATTTAGGCAATTAAGGCTTTGTACATATTTCTGCCATGTCAAGACAAGGAATGAGTAAAGGCAAGTATCTGGAGAGATATGACTTACTGATGAGTCCTGATATGAAACTTGATATAGTCCTTATATTGTTAACATAACTTCTGTATTAAGATTATATGATGTGAACTGCAAAAATATGGATAGCAACTTATGGCAGAAAAAAAGTCTGAAGTTTTCTGTATATCTTGGCTAACATTTAGTGGGTTATAGAAAGCTGGCAGCCCTACTTAACAGCAGTTTTGCATCACTGAGTGTCTACATTGGTGATTTCCATCCCTTCAGAATTTCATCCAATTGACCATGGGAAAAGAATGAACAATGGCAGCCAGTCAGTACTCTATCCTCAGACTCTCTCTCTCTCTCTCTCTCTCTCTCTCTCTCTCTCTCTCTCTCTCTCTCTCTCTCTCTCTCTCTCTCTCTCTCTCTCTCTCTCTCTCTTTTTGCTATAGTGGCAAATACTGTAGCTCAGGTATAAGGTGAAGGTGAAGGTTTGTTTTTCCCAGCTTGTGGGCTGGTTTCCGAACATTTTTTTAACCAGGCTAGATAATATCTTCAGCAGCAATTAAGGGGTGACTGTGTCAGTGCTCTTCTGTTTATAAGGTATTCAGGTGTGGTTGTGTCAAGTGAGGGTCTTGTGATGAGTCAGGTGTGAGTCATCAGAGATACTTGTGTAGGGTCTTGTGATGGGGAGGTTACTTCAGGCCAGGGTCATTAGCTGTGAATTATCAGTGGGTCAGGTGTGAGTCATCAATGAGAGGCTGGTGATGATCACAAGATCCATCACAAGCCTCTCTCTGATGACTCACAAATGTCCCAACACAAAACCCTCACTTGACACACCCACACCTGAAGCCCTTATAAACAGATGAGCCCTGACACAAACATCCTCTAATGGCTGCTGAAGATGTTACCTAGCCTGGTAATGAAATGTTCAGAAACCAATCCACAAGTTTGGAGAATGAACCTTCACCCTCACTACAGAAAGGGAAATGAAGCTTCCTACAGTACAGCTGTGACTGTTGGATTATGGCAACAAGAAATAATAGCATTTTACCATTTCTTAGGAAGTTGAAGGCAGGACAAGGAACTTTACCACCAGTGGAAACTGCCTTCTCCGCAGCCTCATGGAAAATATGCAAAAGAATATTTCCTGTGGAATGGAAAGTGATTGTTGACTTAGCTTTGCAATTAATAAGAAGTATTGTGATATCATGGAGATATGAGGGTAACACCAATTTCAGATTGTAGAAGCCATGTATATGGAGGGAGCCTAGTTCAGTTACCATATAGAACACAGATTTATGTAAATCTATTTTGATGGTCTCTGCATGTGGTGTGTAACACTCAACTCAATCCTGATGGGGAGCCATTGTAAAGACTTAAAGAGAAGCAATCATAGCATTTTTATTTGCACATATGTTGCTGTCTGAATTATTTGAAGAGAAATAAGTCAGCAGGAAGAAAATTCAATGACAATGTTAGCCATCAAAAATGAAAGAGATATTGAGAACAGATGGCAATGACAAAAGTAGATATATAGGGATATATAACTTGAAGATACTGAATTACTTTAGTCTGGAAAGAAATGTTGAATTGAACCCAATATTACATGCCATAAATGTTTAGATTACAGAAGGGGATTTATTGAATTTTAAAGATATATATTTTAGATTTAAGAAAATAATTAATTTCAAACTAGATACCAATCCTTGATAAATCTATAGTTCTATACACAGTCAATCAACTCATATTATACTTGAAGTCTCAATTCACAAGTCTAAATCTTTTTCATGAAGAAAATTTTGAAGAAGGATCTCACAACTCTTGTGAAGTTTTTTATGGTCTTTGGAATTCACACATATTTATAATTAAATAGAATTATATATTAGTGGTATATAGAGGTGAAATTAACAAGTCCTATGCTCATTTTTGTCATAAAACCCAGTAAGTAAATAACTTCATTAAATTGCTGGTTCTGTTTATGTCAAGAGATGGAATGGAACTGTTCCTATTTCCACAGAATCTCTGGTAACCTGAGGCTTTTTCATATACTCTTGCTTTTTAAATTACAAACAGAAATTTGATGTGAGAATAGCTTTCTATGGTTTCATTAAAATATTTCTCACTTTTATGTTCCCTTATCAGAAAAACTGTATGAGACAACAAAATATCTTTACTGAAGCTAAACCTTAATCAAACTCTGAAATGAATTACAATAATTTCAGATGGAGATTTGCTCACAGATACTACAAACTGACTCATCGAGTAGCAAAGTTTTATACAGGCCTAATCAAAAGTAATTTTGTTAAATCCAATGGGACTGATTCTTGAATGAGTGGATGAAGAATTGCAATTTAAGTTGACAGTGTGAGTGCTAGTGCAAGCTTCCTTATGTAATCATGTAAATCAGTGGTTCTCAACCTTTTTAATGCCGTGACCCCCAACCGGTCGCAAGTCGAGGACTACTCAACTGGTCGTAAGTCGAGGACTACTCAACTGGTGCAGCACCATTTGCAGAATGGGACTTTTGGCAGGCTCAGCAGGGCAGAGACATCCTGAACAATTCCTATTGGCTTTTGAAAGCCAATAGAATTAGACTCTATTCAAGAGACTCTATTCTATTGGCTTTCAAAAGCCAATAGAATAAAAGGGAGTAGCACAGTTAAGGAAAGGGGGGTAAAAAATGGCAGACTGCGTTGTTTGGAGACCCCCGTGAAATGGTCGTTCGACCCCAAATGGGGTCCCGACCCACAGGTTGAGAACCACTGATGTAAATGATTGTGAAAACAATGCTACTGTTTTCTCCTATAGAGAAAATGATTTATTTATTCACTTGTTTATTTTTGCAGTCTGTGTCTTGCTTTCCCAAATCCATATAAGCTGTGTAATTATCTAGAAGAAAATAACTTTTCTAGAACATAGACAAATGTTAATAGCACAGCAAATATGAGTACACAAGGCTTTTGCATAGACCTGAGCATTGGACTGGAGCTGGGTGCAGGAAAAGAAGCCACTGAAATAGTTGGATTGCTTTGTGATATATTTTGGCTGGAAAACAAGCTCAATCTTCAATCTAAAGTGGAGAGAAAGGGAATATGTTAGTAACATTCTCCTTACATGGAAGCATTTTAAACTCTTTAATCACTTGGGGGAAAGCTATTCATAATGGATTGTTATGGTGGCACTAGGAATGATGAAGAGTGCTTTCTTGTTGTGCTATTGTCTATGATGAGTGATCCTTTTAGTAGTTAATTACTGATGCTGTATTGAAGGGATAGGATTATTAACGGCTTTATCAATTTCATAGTTCACTCTGCTGAAATATCACATAAAATCCTTTATAATTGGGCAGTATCACCATTGAATTACATTGCAATTATGAAGACATAGGATAGAAACTAATCAAGGAGAGAAGTAACCTAGAACTAAGAAGAAACTTCCTGACAGTTAGAACAATTAACCAGTGGAACAACTTACCTCCAGAAGCGGTGAATGCTCCAACACTGGAGGTTTTTAAGAAGAGGCTGGACAGCCATTTGTCAAAATGGTATAGGGTTTCCTGCCTGAGCAGGGGGTTGGACTAGATGACCTCCAAGGTCCCTTCCAACTTTATTATTATTATTATTATTATTATTATTATTATTATTATTATTATTATTGATTTTAAAAAGCGCCACACCATTGCAATAGTGTGACTTGCTTTTTTTGTCTGTCCCAGATAATAATAATAATAATAATAATAATAATAATAATAATAAACAACTGCATGGGTTTTGGTTGAAACATCTAACTGTTATACACCCACTCATTGCCAAGCAGTTCAACAATATACTACAAGGAGGAGAAATTGAAAAGTGGCTAACAACTGGGAAAAACCTACCTAATAATGAAAAATCCAGCAAAAGGGGCAACACCAGGTAACTACAGGCCAATTACCTGCTTACCAACAACTTTCAAATTACTAACTGGTGTGGTAGCTGATGCAGTACAACAACATCTAGTCGAAAACAATCTCTTTCCACCTGAGCAGAAAGGAAACCGCCCCAATAGCAGAGGAACAAAAGATCAACTCATAATAGACAAAATGATCTTGGAAAACTGCAAGAGAAGGAAGACCAACCTGAATGTTGCATGGATTGACTACAAAAAGGCATTTGACTCTCTGCCACATGATTGGATAATAAAGTGCCTAGAAATAACAGGAGTCAGTAGAAACATCAGAAAATTTGTGCAAAAATCGATGGCACAATGGAAGACACAGTTGCAGATCAATGGTGAGAAGCTGGGAGAGGTTAATATCAGAGAGGAATATTTCAAGGAGATTCATTATCACCATTACTATTTGTTATTGCACTGTTTCCTCTGTCAACAATACTGAATAACTCAGGACATGGCTATCAAACATCAAAAACATCTGCCAGAATATCCCACCTCCTTTATATGGATGATCTGAAGCTGTATGGAAAAACATCATCTGAAATAGAATCGCTGCTCAACACTGTCCGTATATATAGCCAAGATATTGTAATGGAGTTTGGCTTGGACAAATGTGCCACACTTACTATCAAACAAGGAAAAATAATGAAAACTGAAGGAATCAAGAGGCCCCACGAAAATAACATTAAGAGTCTGGATGAGGAAGAGTACTACAAATACTTGGGTATCCTTCAACCTGACAACATCAAGCACACTGAAGTCAAGAAAAAGATTAGAAGTGAATACATCAAGAGAGTGAAGAAGATCTTAAAGTCCAAACTCAATGGAGGAAATACCATAAAGGCAATCAACACCTGGGCAATCCCAGTCATTAGGTACATAGCTGGAATAGTGGACTGGACTCAAGCAGAACTAAAAGCAATGGATAGGCAGACCAGAAAAATAATAACAATGAATCATGCCCTTCATCCACGCAGTGACATTGATAGACTTTATCTACCAAGGCAAATAGGTGGGCGTGGAATGCGACAAGTACATCAGATGGTTGAAGAAGAAAAAATGACTTTGGAAGAATATCTGAAGAACAATGATGAAGATGCACTGAAATTAGTATATCAGGAAGGCTTACTGACTACTGGAGAGACCATACTGGTCTACAAGAAAGACCAAATGAAGAACAGAATAGAGGCATGGGAAGACAAAGCACTACATGGCCAATATATTAAAAAAATAGCTGGGAAAGCAGATATTAACAAGACCTGGCAATGGCTAAGAGCAGGAAAATTGAAGAAAGAGACCGAGGGACTAATTTTGGCTGCACAAGACCAAGCCTTAAGGACAAATGCATACAAAGTCAAAATTGAGAAGACAGCAACAGACAGTAAGTGCCGCCTATGCAAAGAAGCTGAAGAAACAGTGGACCACTTGGTAAGCTGTTGCAAGAAGATTGCACAGACAGATTACAAGCAGCGGCATGACAAAGTAGCAACAATGGTGCATTGGAAGATCTGCAAAAAATATCATTTGCCTGTAAGCAAAAACTGGTGGGATCAAAAAATAGAGAAAGTCATAGAAAATGATAAAATTAAACTGCTCTGGGACTTCAGAATTCAAACAGACAAGCACCTGCAACATAACCTCCAAGACTTAACAATTGTCGATAAGAAAGACAAAAAAGTTTGGATAGTGGATGTGGCAGTGCCTGGAGATAGCAGAATAGAAGAGAAAGAACTGGAGAAGATAACAAAATACAAAGACCTACAAATAGAAATAGAAAGACTGTGGCAAAAGCAAGCAAGGGTAGTACCAATAGTAATAGGCTCCTTGGGTTTAATCCCAAAACAACTGGAGCACCACTTGAACACCATTGGCATTGACAAATTCGCTATTAGTCAATTGCAAAAGGCGGCCTTATTAGGAACTGCTTCCATCCTGCGACGATACCTGTAATACCATCAAACATCCACATCTGCCTATCCCAGATCCTGGGTAAGGATTCGATAGGTAGACAAAATGCCAAATCCAGTCTGAACATCTGGCTGACTGTGCGATGATCCATAATAATAATAATAATAATGATGATGATGTTGGAAGGGACCTTGGAAGTAATTCTGTATTATTTGCAATGGTTTTAGCCATGGCAGCCTGTAATATGAAGGTATTAAAAAAGTGGGGCAGGATTATTTGGTTTTAATTCAGCAATGAAAATATTTGAAATGATTAAAATGAGATAAATTCGGTCTTTTTCTTTCCATGAAAATCCTAATGCTACTCTTTTTTATTTATGTGTGGACAAACTATAGATCAATCACAATTTATATTACAATTTTGAATTATTTATTTTCTCTGGGCATTCCTATTTCAGATTGCCCTCTCCCCCACTTAAGCCACCCTTTAAAATACTTAATTCATTCCATTTCAGATAATGGATGTCTGTTTTATTAGTTCTTTTTGTCTCTATTTTATCATTTCATCTATAAATTTCCTTTAACGCATGGGTGTCAAGCTGGATTGCATCATGTGATGTATCATTCCCTTTGTGGAGCGGGGGTGGGTGTGGCCGGGTGTGACGCATCCGGCTTGCGGGCCGCCAGTTTGACACCCCTGCGCTTACAGTAACCACCTTTTCTAATTCTGGTGCTATTGTGTGATAATGAAAATATTAAAGACACCGAAACTTCATTTCAGATTTATATGAGACTGATAACTTTGGGGATATCTTTTCACATTCTTATGCTGGATTTAAGTGATTTATTTAGAGGAATGATTTGGGGGATACCTTGACACTTATTGTGATTTCTGCTATATATAAAGGTATGTAATCAAAATGAGAATACATTAGTTTTTACATTAGATATAATACAGACCCAGCTAATTATCTACCAATCAGCATGTGTCATATTTTTAATGCCATCAATCTGGATTGGCTACACTGAGAGAATATCATAGTGTCTGATCAGACCATTTTCAGGTCTGGACACTCTATAATCAACCAGTGTATGATTCTGTACCATTTAGTAGAGAAATGCTTTCTTCTTCTAAATATTTGAAGGTCCCATATGAAATATCATATTGTTAGTGTTCAGTCACAGAGACTGAATTATTATATTTTGTTTTATTAAAGATTTCAGTATATATGTATGTGTGTATCTCTATCTCTATCTCTATATCCAGTTGAGTTCATTAACCTGGCAAATTCTTTCAAAGTCTTTTATTTCCTTATTTAATATGGAAAATATTGCCTTGAAAATATTTATTTAATAGGTGGGGTTGTTTATGTTTTCTCCTTCAAATGACATTTTTAAAGGTTTAAAAAGAGTTGCAAAGAGTACTGTATCATTAGGAGCACTTAAAAATCCTATAAATTACCAAAGCCTAATATTTCTTTTATACATCAGGGAATTATGGAAAGGCTGTTCAATAAACTGTCATATTATTTATTGCTCCTGCATATTTATTAAGAATCTATTATGTATCTTTCCATGCTAGGAAAATATTAATTTCTGCACATCAGTCTGCATAAAAACCACAGGAGAAAGTAGTAAAATAAAAAGTTAGCAAATGTACATACACACCATCTCCAGCCTGATCCAGGAAAAGATGAAGCTGCTTTAGGGAGTTGTAAACAGGACATACCTATGTGCAGCATTGCACATCTCTAGCAGCTAATGTTTCTGTCATTCCATCATTCTGCCCCTCAAACAGAACATCAGTTTAATGAAATTAGGAAGCAAAAAGATCCTTCTACAGTCTGTGGTATAATAAATCCATAATGTTTTCAAGTAGACCTCAACTATTATCTGCGGTAAACCAATTCCATATGATCTTATTTAAAGCCAGTTTTTTTTTGTTGTTTCATTCTTTGAAAATACATAAATCATCTGTCCTATAAAAGTGTAACATAATCTCCTTATAAAAATTAAACAATGGACATATTTACACAAAAACAACTTTTCTTAATCTCATAGTTAACTGTAGATTCTTTTTTAAATTGTAGCAGCAATCATGTACACAATTACCCCAAGCATATCCAACTTAATTCAATTTTCTTACTTCTGTGTAGAGAAACAATATAGTTTAACAGATATATTGAGCAGTTTTCTACTATAACAAAAATAAGATAAAGTTGGTAAATTTTGTGGAAAATATTCAAGCATTACTAAAACAAATACTATACAGTGTACTTCATGAGATACATGTTTAAAACAGTGCTATTTGTCATGTAGCATTAGCTAACATATTGTCTGTATTGCTATAACAGTAAAATGCTTTGCTTGTTTTGTAAGGTCTAGCTTTCATTTTAAACTCTTCAAGAAAGCTGCTGTGGTCCAAAGTAATTATTTTAAATTGAGTTGGCACACATCCAATTCTTAAGTGGGAGAATTAAGTCTTTTCTTACTGTTTTCAGCAGAAGTAATTATTCTTAAAATAGTTCTTTAATTCAAATCAGTTCCCCAGATACAAGTTAACAAAATTATATTATTATAGTGTGATTCCATTTCCATTTAATTTTATGGTGAGAACAGAAATACAAATAGACCTTATTTAGTGACCACAGTTGGGATCAGCAACTTAGTTGTAAAGTAAAGAAGTCATTGTCAAACTACAATTTTACTTATGAATTTACTTTAGCTTTCCTTTGGTTTAGAGTCTTGTGAAGTTCTTAAATAGAAGGTTTTGTTGCTAAATTACTTTTTTATTACCTTCACAAATGTGAACAGCCACTAAATGAAGCAATTGCTAAATGAAGAAATTGTTAAACACAAACTACCTATATTCTGGGTGACAATGATGTTCAAACAGTTTGATATAATTTTGATTAATATTCAAGAGTCAGTCTTTCAGCCTGAAGAGATGATATCTATGTTCTTCAAATCCCAGTTGATAAGCATTTTAGATTGCAGTCCTTATCAGGAGCAAAACCAAGATGCAGGGCAGCTAGATTTGATTCTGTGCTCTGGAGGTGGTGTGATTATCTTCACTGAAGCAAAATGGCACAATACAATGTCTCCTACCCCTTTTTTTTTTTTTTTTTTTTGCAAAAGCCAGAAGCAGCTTTTGTGCAGATGAAGTAGGTCACAGGAGAGCACTGCTTTGAAACTTTCTGCTCTGCTCTGCTCTGCTCTCCAAGTTCTCCAGAAACACTTGTCAAAGCCAGAAGAGCGAAGGAGCTGCAAAGCAGAACAAAAGCAAAGCAATGTGATTGGTTTATTAACTTTCAGAAGGGGAAATGTTCCACAAAGCAGATACAAACTTTCATTAAAGTGAAATATTCCTTTGAACATTTGCAATTCCATCTTTCTTATAATGAAACTTGAAACTAGCCCAATTAGAGTTAATACATTCATATATTAACAAATTTAATACATACCATTTCCTAAGTTTAATAATACCTGGGTATAGAACTGACAGTGTTTAATGTTTATTATTTATTCTTATTCAGGGTGGATAATGTTTAAGTTTTAAAGGCAAGTAGGTTCTTTGGAGCATACTGGATCACAGGGTTGTGTTTTGCAGCTGCAACATGATCCCAAAGAAAGATATGCTTGATTTAAGGAATTGCAGGCAATGTCTATGGAAATTCTCAGTCATCCAGATCATGGTTGTACCAAAGGTGCTTTCTTTTCAAAAGGCAACCAGACTTTGTTTGTTTTTTCTTGAAGACATTTCTCCAAGAAGCTTCTTCAGTTCAAGCAGACCAGTTTGTTTTCAGATCTGAAGCGCTGCACAGCCTTCATTCTTATTTATTATTACATTACTGAGCTAGTTTGGTGTAGTGATTAAGGCATCAGGCTACAAAGCAAGAGACCGTGAATTCTAGTTCTTCCCTAGGCACAAAGCCAACTGATAACCCTTGAGTGAGTCACTTTCTATCAGTTCTTGAGGAGACAGTGGCAAACCACTTCTGAAAAACCTTCTGATGAAAACTGCAGTCTCTGAAAATCAAACATAATTGAATGAAGAAAGCTAATGATGAAGAAAAACCACTACCTGGTCTGCTACTTAGCCAGTTTAACTATATTTTTACACTGTTTAAAACCTTATATCAATTATTCTTCTTTGTGTCAAGTTATCACAAAATACTGTTTCCCCAAAATAAAAATAAAACAAAATAAAAAAATTCAAATAAGAATTCCACTAAATAGTGACCAATAGTTCTAGTTAGTGAAAAACATAGGGCCTTTATATTCCATGTCATTAAGTTACTCACAGCATCATTTTATTTATCTTCCAGCAAATTAAATATTTCTCAAAAGTGCAGTCATTGATATATAAACTCACCTCCATACTTGATGAGGTAATTCTTGGCAACTCATTAGTCATTATATAAAAATGTAGACTTACCACATGTCCTTGAGGTATGCTATCCATTGTCTAAAGTGGGAGCACTTTTTTCAGCCTAATTATTGCTGAGCAGACAGCTGTGTCCCCCCCCCCCAAGATTGGCTCCTTTTGTCAATTACGTTTAGTGAGAAAAATCCCTATATTAAAATCAGGAGAGAGGGTGAAGTAGGAGGATCTGCTCCTCAGGCTGGCAATACCTCAGTTCAGTTTTAGAAGGGGAGATGAATTCTCAGCTTGATAGATATAAGAAAGAAACAACAATAGTAGAAAGACCAAATTAGCAACACATTGGTAATATGGATTTTCATTAGAAACAATTGCACCACTACTCAAAGTTGCTTCAGGGCTGTGCTGCAATATTTGTGTTTTGTTTTGTTTTGTTTTTGCTGCTAACAATTCATTTTAATTTACAAGCTAGGAAATATAATTAAAATATGGCCAGCAGCAATATAAAATCTTAGGAGAGAAATATATCACAATGGATTTAAACCAGTTAGCCCTTTAGTAGAATCTGGTTTGTTTTGGCTAGGTTGCAATTAAAACAAAAATTCTTGAGTTGTGGTTTTGTTAGCATTAATCTTTTTATATAGCATATCAACAGGGCTTTTTTTCCTCATAGAACGCCCAGAACGGAGTTCCGGCACCTTTTTTGGATGGAACATTATAGGGTAGGCAAGGCGGGTTGTATGATGTGTGTGAGTTCTGGCACTTTTTTTTTTTTTTTACAAAAAAAGCACTGCATATAAAGATCATTTATCACTACAGCATATTTTTTTAGCAAAACTGCAAAAGGCTAATGAATTTTGAATTAAGTTTAATGATAGGTTGTTTAACATTTTTTCTTCAATCAAATCAGCTTTTGTAGAACAAATAAGTAGCTGTTTTTTCCCCACAAAGAGGGCACCTAGAGTAGATATATAATCAAAAATCTCCTATCAGATGTTTTTTTCAGATTGCTATATCTTACACCAACTGATTTTGAAGGAAAACCCAAATCTAGCATGCAATAGTACAAGCAGTACTCACTTAATAATGCTAATTAGAACTAAAAACTCTGTCATTAAGTAATACATTTGTAAGGCAAAAAGCTATGTGTCTATTCCCTTAAGGACAGCAGTTTCACATTCCAATTGCCATGATTAAGCAAGAACTTTGCAGGTCATTATATGAGGATCTCACATGACTGTAACTTCCTGCCACCTTCTGCATTGAGTTTATCACCTGACTGTGGAACTGTGTGATGTAATCAAAAGCTGAGCACCAAACATCCAGATCATGGTCACATGACCATGGCAACACTGTGACAGCCATAAATATGAGGCTCCATCATAATTGCCACTTCTTAAGCGCTGTCATAAATTTCAGAACTCACCGAATGAGTGGTTCTTTAAATGAAGACTACCTATAATCTAAATTCATTACTAAGGTATTGAAAATCTGTCCAAGTAATTTTGCAGCTAGTGAAATGAAATCCAAGCATATAGCATTCTTATTCTATAAAGACAAAGATGAATCTGCAGAGACAATCAAGTAGGATCCAACCTCCCCACCATTTTCCACAGTTCAGCCAAGATTTTGTCTTGTTTCTTTTTTCTCTTGATTGAGAATCAGGCTGTGGATGTTATTGAGTCTACTGTTTAGCCAGGCATTCACTGATCACTTCTACTTTCTCACCTGCAACTGATAAGAGAGAGAGGGGGCCACAATGAAATTCAATGGTGAAAAAAGCAAGGTTCTACATTTAGGCAAGAAAAACCAAATGCACAAGTACAGCATAGGTGGCACCATGCTCAATAGTAGTAACTGTGAGAGGGACCTCGGAGTCCTAGTAGACAATCACCTAAATATGAGCCAGCAGTGTGCTGCAACTGCCAAAAAGGCCAACACAGTGCTAGGCTGCATTAACAGAGGGATAGAATCAAGATCACGTGAAGTATTAATACCACTCTTCAATGCCTTGGTAAGGCCACACTTGGAATACTGCATCCAGTTTTGGTCACCACGATGTAAAAAAGATGTTGAGACTCTAGAAAGAGTACAGAGAAGAGCAACAAAGATGATTAGGGGACTGGAGGCTAAAACATATAAGGAACGGTTGCTAGAATTGGGTATGTCTAGTTTAACGAAGAGAAGGACAAGGGGGGACATGATAGCAGTATTCCAATATCTCAGGGGCTGCCATAAAGAAGAGGGAATCAAGCTATTTTCCAAAGCACCTGAAGGCAGGACAAGAAGCAACGGGTGGAAACTAATCAAGGAGAGAAGCAACCTAGAACTAAGGAGAAACTTCCTGACAGTGCGAACAATTAATCAGTGGAACAGCCTGCCTCCAGAAGCAGTAAATGCTCCAACACTGGAAGTTTTTAAGAAGAGACTGGACAGCCATTTGTCCGAAATGGTGTAAGGTTTCCTGCCTGAGGAGGGGGTTGGACTAGATGACCTCCAAGGTCCCTTCCAACTTTACTACTATTACTAATATATGGCACTGAAATCTACAAATGACTCCACTTAGCACTTTCAAGTAGAGGTTGAATCCCAGGGATATGGTGGAGAAATACTATCGGATGAAATAATATACTCCAACACTACCTATTAGAATCAGTTGTCCAACTATGAGTGGAACTGTGATAGTAACACCATCTAAACCAATGTTCTCAACCTTGGCTACTTGAAGATATGTGGACTTCAACGTGCAGAATACCCCAGCCAGCAAGGCAGTTGGAATCTACACATCTTAAAGTTGCCAAGCTTGAGAAACCGATTTAAACTGACAACTTTCCAGAATAATTTTCATTTCTTAACAATATGCATTAGTTTCTGTTAGTTTATAATATCAGGAAATGTTTAGCATACATTAACTCATTGATAGATGAACTGAGACCTTGCCAATGGTAATATATAATTAAGAGCAAGGTCTGTCGTACATATAAAATACTGTGTTTAAAATTCTGTAAAGATGAAGATTTTTTTAAATGTAACATTAATCATATTTTGCTACCTCTATACATCTGTTCTCCTTTGTTAAAGTAAGATTGATCCTGCTATTTATTTTTATTCATTTCTGCCACTCCAGTATTGAGCTGAACACAGAAAAGAGAGTTGCATTCTAATGGAAGAGAGCCCTTCACTATTTAAGATTCAAAATTTTAAAAGAGAATGGCTCAAGAACACATTGATGGCCTGCACTACAACTAAAATAATTACCCAAAAACATTTCTTTTGATTGATAATAAGACTTAATGCTCTTATTTCCCATTATTATCGGCAAGGTGCTCTTTAGAGAACATGTTTTTGTTCATGCCCTTCAAAATACTGCTTGTGCTAAACTTCAAAAGAGAATTATTTATCAATTGACTTTAATTTGACCTTATTACCCACTAAGAAGGAAATTATCATTGTCCTTTGAACATTTAGTATTTTTATTTCTATTCCCATTGTGATAAGGAGAAATCTGATTTTAATTCTAAAAAGAAAGAGAGGAGCTATTTAAAATAGTTCATTGATCCTTGCACCTGTTTTCTTATTTCTAAAAGAATAATATTCTTTCTTTTAGAATATGCAATAACTGAAGGGTAAAGAAAATGCAGTCCCCATCTTTTTATATTTTGAATGTAGCAACTAGAAATTTAATTGGGAATAACCATCATCCAATTGTTACACTGCAATTGTCATTTTTTCTCTATGTACTAACTTTTCTGCTTTTCCTAAATACAGATTTGCAAGATAGGAAACTTATGTATCCAGAAATTATTACAATTGCTTGTGTTAAAGAAGCCCAGGTGGATAAAAACTATGCCTCTGCAAGCCAAATTCATCCATTAGTCATGTACAGAAGAAATTGCTCTGTACATGCTCATCCATATTTAAGATATAACATTATATCTTTATGATAAAGTTCAGTTCTTGTAATCTCCTTCACAAAAGGGACGCTTGAAAGGGATACCTTTTTCTTTCTCATGAGTACTGGATTACATGAATCTTTCCAAGTTCAATTGCTCTTTCAAAAAAAAAAAAGTCTTAATATTAAATAGAAAAGAATTTCTAATTCATTCCCAGTGCATTTCTCACTAACCAATCTCACTTTTCAAAGAATAATAAATAAAGTAAACCTTTGAACTTTCTCTCCTCATTTCTTGAAGTTTGCTATTATCACTCTTTGTCAAGTATTAGGACATTTGTATGCAATAGAAATCGATAGAATCTCAACTCATCAGTTACAAAAACAGCTTCAAATAACCAAAGAACCAGATCCAGCCAGAACTATCTGATAGAAGATATGTAAATAATATTAATATAAGCATATAGATAGAAAATATTATTTATTCTTGGTTCCAGTATAGGCAATTATTAGAAAGATGGAGTATAGATCAAAAAGTGGGTTTTGTTATGGAAGATGTGAATTTGATGAAACAAATTAAAGATCAAAGTAGAACTCATATAAAAAGAGTTTATAATGCTTTAGTGGAATTGGATTCAGAAACAGAATTAGTTAAAGATTGTATGGTTAAATGGGCTCAGAATTTTGAAGAGTCGGTTTTATTAGATACATGGGAGATAATTTGGGTGAGGAATGTTAAATTTACTCAAGCTCAAAATTTACGAAAAAATTTTTATAAAATGTTTTATAGGTGGCATCTTGTTCCACAAAAGTTGTCTCGTATGTATCCGAATGTACAGCCCAAATGTTGGAGATGTGGTTGTCTGGATGCAACATATTATCATATTTGGTGGTCATGTAGAAATGTAAAGGCTTTTTGGATTAAGATTTGGTGGAACATTCAGAAGATTTTTAATAGAAGGATAAAATTTACACCACAATTATTTTTGTTAGGTATTATTGTAGACTGTGATGGTAAAGAGATTACCTTAATGTTAAATTTTATTACGACGGCAAGGTTGCTGATTGGGCAATATTGGAAGAAGGATTCCTTGCCTACTATAGAAGAATGGTTTCTTAAAGTTTCTCATTTATCAGAAATGGCAAAAATTTCGGCTTATCTGAAAGACCATTCACAAGAGAGATATATCTCGGTGTGGAAAAGATGGGTAAATTTTGTACAGAATAAATATGGGATTAGGAAGTATTATTTAGCTTTTGAATAATTTATAGTGTAAAATGGGTATGGTTGGATTTGTAGTTTCTATGTATTGGAGTTAAAGTACTTTAAATTTTTTGGGATGTATGTATAGTGGATTGATGTTCATTTAATTTGTATGTTTTTTTTTGTTTCTTTAACCCTGTATTCAGCTCTGGGAAGGATGGGGGAGGGTTATGGGGTGGGAGGGGGGGTATTTTATTGTAAAAAGTTTATAAAAAATTTCAATTAAAAAAAAATAAGCATATAGACTAATCACCTAAATATCATATTTATGGGGGGACAATGAAAATGATATTGATAATATTATGGCAATAATATTACATGAAATACAATATATAAAATGTATATAAACTCCAGTCTGTGGTAAGCTGTAAGCCTATTATCATTCTAGAATAATTGTTAAAAACATTGTTATTTTTTCAAGAAGAGGTAGCAATAAAAGTTTGAAATCACATTAATTTATGCAGCTACCATATATTGGTCACAAAAGAATATGTGTGCATACTAAAGATATGCACTTGACTCAGTTCAAGCTCATTCCAAAATGGAACTGGATAATTAAAATATACCACTTCCGAATTGGAATACTGGATTAATAATGAAAATATTGCAGCTATAATCTCTTGGATGGGAGACATAATCATGAAATCAGAAAAGTTTTTCAGTTACAATGCAACCTCCAAGCAACCCAATCCTCATCCTGAGCATATACTTTTTGAACTGGCTGACCCAACCCAACCACAACTGATTAAAAGAAAAGATCAAGTTCTTTTCTTATATTTCCAACAGAGACCTCAAATAATTCGTACAACTGCATTCGGGAAGGGGTATTATCATTCTTTATAAATTTTCCTTCTCTTTACACAAATTTCCCTATTTTTTTTCAAATTCATGTCAGGTATTATATACTGTGTTTCCCCGAAAATTAGACCTAGTCTTATTTATTTATTTTTGCCTCCAAAAGAGGCACTAGGTCTCATTTGGGGGGGTCTTTTCCACTCACTTCGTGCCGGTGGCACTGACAGCTCCACCTAGCTGGCCCACTTCTTCTGTGGTCAAAGGAGCAGCTTCATTCTACAGCTAAGAATGGAGCTCCGGCCTGCATTTCACAGTCAGAGGCCTTTCCAGAAGACCTCTACAGCCGAGAACTGAGCTACAGATTGAATCCGTAGCTCAGTTCTCAACTGTAGAGGCCTTCTGGTAAAATTCTGACTGGGAAATGCAGGCTGGGGGATGCCGCAGAAGTGTGCAGGTGAGGAGAGGCAGGTATCGATTCAGGGGAGGCTTGGTAAGTGGCTTACCACCCTAGCTTGATTTTTAGGCATGTGCCTCACCCCAAAACTAGGATTTATTTTTGGGGTAGGGCTTACATTAGGCCCACCCACAAAAATCAAGCTAGGGCTTATTTTCAGAGAAACAAGATAAGTAGATGCTGGATGGAAACCAGGAGCTTCTTGAAGACCATACCAGATCAGCCATTCTGAACAATGTGAGGAGATGTGTCCACAGCAGCTAAAATAGTCAAAAATTGCAAGGCAGCTCCCATCCTTAATTGAGTTAGCAAATATGTCATCAGTGAAACATTCTAAATCAGGCATGTCAAACTCACGATATCACATGATGTCACGTGACATATCGTGACTTTTTTCTCATTGTCAGCAATGGGGAGGTGCGGTTTTGGCATGACACATCCGGCCCATGGGCCGACAGTTTGACATGCCTATTCTAAATCATATTCAGAGCAAAACAGCCTGCTTTAAATTGCTTTAAGAATTAAACAGCCAACACTTCTGTTAAGCTGTCTCTTTATGGGTTAGACCTGAGATAAAAGCAATGTTTTGAGAGTATGTTCATGCTGTACTGTCAGGAGAGTTAAAGTATTCTTACTGTAAAATGTTTGAAACACAGTACATTGGCATTTAAATGAAAACATCTGTCAACTGAACTTTTTAAAATGTGCAATTGTATACAAAAATGTTCTACTCCAGTGTTCCATACATATTCAAATCATGCTTTCGGCTTTTAATAATATAAGTCTAAAAAATGAATTGAAGTTCAAACACAGAACCAGCCCTTGATCAAAGCATACCCATTTGTTTCTCACCCCCCCCAAAAAAAACACATTTACTATATGTATCTTTGATGGCTATAGAATTTATATGTATATTTCCAGAAGAAAAGATTATATAGGGGTACCTTTCTAACAAAATGTGTGAAACTGTTAATTAAAAAAAGTTAAAAATATTCAATATCACTTTTTTTTTAAAGAAGCTTTGCAGTGTTTTGGGGTGGCACTTTTTCTAATTTTATACATCCTTTATTCAAAATAAAATTTTGTGGATTTAGAATACCTCTTGCCCTAAATTTAGATATAATATTTTGAATTATTAGCACTGTCCAATGCCCATTACAGGTTCTTAAACTGTTTTTATAATCCAGAGTCATACAAAAAAAAGTGTTAAAGAAAATGAAAGTTTTAGAAGATAGTCATAAATTCCTGAAGAAACTAGGTTAAATAGCATTAAGATGGTATATAAAAAAGAGTTAGCTTGAATATGATAGATTTACTCATCCCTAACAATTTATTCTTAAAATTATCTTTCCTTGTCTATAGTGATTAATAGCCCTTTCTTAGATAGTTTATTGTAAATGGTTTCTTGTCATAAGTATTCATTATTCAGTACCCAGCAATGCAACAGTTTATCTCTCAATCTTAAATCATTATAAACTAGTTTCCTACGTATGCAACTCTGCTATTTAGCATAAACTTAAAGGCTACACAATTCTGAGCCCAGAGGGATCCCAAATATGTCAAATAAGTCAGGATGGTGGCCACACCATGAAAGAACAATCCCATGTAAAAACAGACAGAAGCTTGATCACCCAAACAATATTAAGGTTGGGATATAAAATGAACTGCCCAAAGATTCAGATATCTTTAGAACTGATTGTTAACATTTTTTCTCAAACAAAAGAGGGAATACATACATACTTTGTAGTTCAGAGACTACACAGTTTTTCTTCTTGAGGAAACACAACTTTTCTTAATAAGAGACCTCCTGTTACTTTGCAGTCTTGATTTTTATTCAAGTCTGTTGGAAGCCTCTGCAGCTACTGGAAACATTTCTGCTTCAGTTGGAGTAATTTCACTAAATCATCACTGACATTTATTCACTACATCAAAAGTTTGCACAGCCCTATGATTTACTCCACTGGTTATTAATTGTGGCATCTGATTTGCAAGAAATGTATATGTGTGAATTCTAATGATTATGTGAGCCCTGCTCAGTGACCATCTGTGACATAAGTGGAGCAGATATCGAGGTCCCCATGCATCCTGCAAAGGTTCTGTAATGATAATCAATACTCCTATATAAAATAAAGGGGAAGGCAGCACCTACTGGATCAAAAGGTTTGGAGCTATATAATAGATACTGTAAGGTTAACAAACAGATAAGAAAACTTGTTAATTTTTTTCCGTCCTTTGAAAACAGATTAGTTTTCTTTTCCCTCTCAGATTACTTTGTTTTCCAAAGATAGTATTACTGGATAAGATCATTTTTTAATCCATCATTAGGGTGAGGGTAGCCTGAAAGCTGGAGACATACATTGTGTGTTTCTAAGAAATACTCTATATATTAAAACTGTGCAAATCTTTCTACAGAAGTGCTTCAGAATGAGAGTGAACATGGATGAAGCATCTATTGTTGGATCATTCAAGAAGAGGCTCAGTTGTGGCTGTAAATCAAAGACTACATGTATCAACATTCTGGATTGTGTGGTTCTATTTGACAGGAATGGATCCTTCCAGAACCTTCTGCTGAAATTCTCTAACTCATTAGAAATCTAATAGTAAGTTATGTGACAGGTCCTTCCTACAAAGAAAGTGGGGCATACAGTTCTCCTGTTACAGAAATGAAGGTTGCTATTAACATATCTGATAAGGATGAAGGACAGAATAACAACACATGAGAATGCATGAAAATGAAACTGTATATGGAATAGGCCTCTGCACAGTGGTCTAACTTTCCATGTCCCTTATATATGCTCATCCACTGAGATTTCCAATACTTTTGAACAGGAAAAAGGAATCTGTTATATAATTCTATAGGAATGTTCATGTACTGACACAGTCTAAATTTGCATTTCTCTTTCGGGCTTTCTTACTTTTAACTGAACAAATGATGAGAATTATATAGTTCTTTAAGCAAGATATTCAAGCATGTTCAAGAGAAAGAAAACCATTTTAACAAGAGTTTTTTTTTTCTTCTTCTCTTGAATTTCTGGATTTTGAGGGATTGGCTTGGAATTTTTTATGGCTGGACCAAATCCTGCCTTTGTCAGTAACTTTGTTTACAGGACATTTGGGAGAATAAACTCCTGGGGGGAATGTGGAGTAATACCTGCCATTTTAGCACAGTCATCTAACATTTGTGCTCTGTTATCTTCAATCATACATATAATACCTCCATTCATAGAATTTTTGCATATTTTAACTGAATCTAATGGAAGTTGGAAGTAGAACTTTGAATGGAATCCCATTCTCCATCTTTCACACTGTTGTAAATAGAGGACAGGAAACTTTATGCAAGTAAATGGAAAAGCAGAGAGGTCTAAAACGGAAACAAAAGTAGCCAATTAATATATTCATTTTCAGAGTTCAAAATGGAGAGAATGAAACTTGCTCTTTTTTCAAAGTTGCAAGAAGAAGGGGGAGATGCAGGAAATTAAGTCTAGTTATTAAATCCAATTCTAAAATATTTGGTTTTCTACAGATAAAATATTCTCTTCTTCTGACAGCTGAATTCTTAATTGAATATAGAAGTCAGGCAAACTATTTCATTAAATTTCACCCATATCCAAAAATTATAGGTTTGCTGCCATGTAGTGTTTTTTATAATATTGCTTATTAGGTATTTATGACATACAGTCTGTAAATATAGAAGCAATTACTTCCTTAGAGAGACTCATCAAGGTGATAAATGTTGTTTTAGCTGTTTTCCTGTTTTTTTACTTGCAGGACTAGAGCATTAATAAATTTGAAGGCATATCTGTTTCACTGCCATTTTCCCAACAACATTAATACATGCTTTCCTTTACGCCAAGAATCAGTCCATAGAAAGTTTATGAGCTAGTTAAGTATCATAGAGGACATCTAAGGGTCATAAAATATTCCTTCCTTAACAGCTATTTATTCCAGGATCTAATCTGGGGTCACCAGGACCAAAGGTTTTGTCTTCCAAGCTTTTGTACTTGTGCTGCAGCCCATCTTCAGGGAACTTCTCTCTAGCAGAGTGTGTGCTGTTCTCTCTGTGTGTTATTTATATGGTACCTATTGTATTTATTCAGTGTTATTCAGAATAATTATTTATTTACAATCAACTTAGGGCTCTTGGCAGCACTCCTGCATTTACAATTGTAGTGTGCACTTCAATTCACCCCACCTCCCTATCTTCCCCCCATCTCTGCCCCCATTGCCTACCCTTTTCCCCCCTCAGTCGATCTTCATTATCATCTTCCTCCAACTGCTAACAAGTTATGCCCAGCCATGGCAGCTGATGATCCTTCACCAGGTTCACCTCATCAGTGACAGGGGGGAAGATGGTGAAGGTTGCTAGGGTAGATATGTGTATATGTTGGAGGTGCAGGGTAGTAGCAGTAGGGTGAATGGCACCCAAAAAGACAGACATAAGGGGAAGATAGGAGGAGGAGAAGTTAAAGCAGAGGTGAGCAGGGCAGAAAAAGGATG
This sequence comes from Crotalus tigris, assembly GCF_016545835.1. Classification (NCBI taxonomy): domain Eukaryota; kingdom Metazoa; phylum Chordata; class Lepidosauria; order Squamata; family Viperidae; genus Crotalus; species Crotalus tigris. The sequence goes on from NW_024100450.1 coordinate 188,791, forward strand.
AGATAGTTGCCCAACAAAGGCAGAAGTAGAGTAGCTGAGCAGAGGGAAGCAACTGGCTGAGCAGCTGGCTTAACTAGAGATGGGAGAGGCACAGATGCATGTGGGAAGTTCAGAGGCTTCAGGTGGAGAGGGCACACAGCTGCAAGTGACCAGGGAGATGAAGAAGAACTGCCTCCTCCTCCAGATCTGAGAGCACCTAAGCCTGAGAAGAGGCAGGCACAAAAAGGTCATCCAGACTACTTGTGAGGAGGCAACCTCACCCCTCTTGATGAGTTGCACCAGGAAGCAGTTATTTAGCTCAGCAAGGGGAGAGAACTGATGCTGGCAAAGTGTCCCTTTCATTGCTGTGTGTTCTTGCCTTGAATCTTGGGTTGTTTCTCTTCAACTGTAGTCTTGCCCTTGTTGATTTGCCTTTGCCTTGAGGACTAGTGTTGGCTTCTTTTGAGTAGCCTGTGGAACTCATTGGAGTGGAGCTGCTGCTGGCACAGGGAATTGCTGGGGGATACTAATTCAGGGTTGGAAGCCTTAATGAAGATTTCTAACACCTGTGGTGTATGGGAGAGTGTGAGCAGAAGAGCACACAATTACAACCTGAACTACAGAAACTGCTATTGCTAAGTAATGCAGTCACATGATGTTTTATCCAAAGACTGCCTCACTTAGCAACAGAAATATTCATTTCATTTAGAGTCATTAAGTAAAGACTACCTGTATAATTTGTAGCAACTTGCAGTTATGGTACATGTATGTGGTAATAGAAGCATCAATTAAGAAATCATCTTTCTTTGGTTTTACAATATGGACTAGTTTCATTATTCTGTGATGCCTTCTAAACTATTAAAGAATATAGTTACTATAAATACAGTCTAGACTAAAATGTTAAAAAAAACCCCTTAAAATATTAGCAGCAGTAGTAGTAGTGCCTACTATACAGTATTAAGACTATATAGATAAAAGATACAAGATATCTTTTGTAGATAGAAAATTGTGTTCTAAATATTAGTAAATGTGTAAAATAACTTAAAAAGTGACTGCTGTACACTTTTGGTCTGAGTTGTAAAATAAAGGAAATTACTAGAACTTTGCATTACTAATTTTATTTTAAAAACAGTAGTTAAAATTAATATAAATACTAAGACTAACAACTGTCATATAAAGATAATTAGCAATGAGTATTAAAGCTTGGATGATTTAGAGTAGCTCACAGATATAAAAGTTTAAGTTTGCATATAACCATTGATTGCTACAAAAAGGTTGTAAAATTGTGTGTGATCGTGTGTTGACCTGCTCAAAACTTTCTTATGCCTGTAATTGTGAATTCAATTATGGTTGCAAGTCAAGGATTACCTATACTATAGTTTTCTATTCTCTAGCTTCTATTTTCACTACATTATAGTCTAGATCAGGCATGTCAAACTGCTGGCCCCTGGGCCAGATGCATCATGCCAAAACCATGCCAGCAATTGGGAAAAAGTCATGATACATCGCGTGATGTCACGTGATGTTGCGAGTTTGACATACCTAGTCTAGATATAGGCCAGCATTTGTCATATAATGAGACATCTGCAATGCAATTTTAAAAAAATGTAGATTAGACTTGCTCTTACAGAACAACTTTGTTTTTGCTTTAAATAACTTGGAAACAACAGGTATATAAGCACCCCTTTTGTTGGCAAACAGTTAAGGATGGCAGATATATTTATTTGAGCACTCTGGACAGAATAGAAGGCATAGAATTTCATACTACCAGATATATGAAAAACCACTACCAAAAATGTAAAAAGATGTTACCTGCTCATTTGTGTGTTCATCTATATGGCAGGTCTTATGGTTTTGATCTCTTAACAGTACATTTCTAACTTATCTTCCTTGCATCAAGAAATCCTTGATGAAATAACTATCTCATCTGAAACTGACAGAGTGGAAACAAAATTTTCTCTTTCTTAATTTAGAAGAATGAAAATCCAAATTTGTTAGGTAGCCAACAACTACCAAATTGTTTCTGTAGACAAATGATAAAGTTAAACAATAAGGACTTGGATGCAGTTTAGTTTAGTTTCCATTTTGTTGGTAGAACAGATGTTAAATGACCCTGGAGATTACATTTGACCTTAAGCTTTTGTGTTTTCAATTATGAATTAGAAGTAGCCAGCAATGGTCAACTGAAGAAGCATCCAGTTTAGAACAGGTAGAATATTTCTCTATTAAGTACTGGAGGATTAGATATTAGTCAGTGTTGGCCTTCTGGAGGCAGGTTGTTCTACTGATTAATTATTCTAACTGTCAGGAAATTTCTCTTTAGTTCTAGGTTGCTTCTCTCTTTGATTAGTTTTCATCCATTGCTTCTTGTCCTGCCTTCAGGTGCTTTGGAGAACAGCTTGACTCCCTCTTCTCTGTGGCAACCCCTGAGATATTGGAACACTATCATGTCCCCCCCTCATCCTTTTCTTCATTAAACTAGACATACCCAATTTCATACACACACACATATACATATATGTGTGTCTGTGTGTGCATGTATGTATACAAGTATATAAGTATATATGTGTACATATACCTATACGTATAGATATAGATATACATGCATTCCAGCAATCTAATATTTTTATCATTTGTTGAGGGGGGTCTTTCCTCCATTTTTTTAAAATGAGGGTTGAAATATTTAGAGATGCAACTATGCCTATCTATGGCTGAAAACAGCAAAGAGAAGTGGCCATCAGGCTTGGTTATTCTTAATTAATTTAGGAGCTATGAAATTATTGTCTGAGACTTTCTATTATCTTAAGTGGGTAATTAAATCCTTAACATCTGCAACCATTACTGGAGGCCAAATCAGCAGGTCCTCTACAGAGTACCAAGATCTGTTTCAATCCACTGCATCATTGCTGTATACACTAATTGTCAAGAATAACTCTCCCATGTCTGAGTTAGAAGTTATAGGAAGCTGGCCATTTTCCCGGTAATCTACAATGATGTACCAAAATAAAGCTGAACTGTTATTATTTACAACTTGTATAAGACATGCCTATGTATGTATGCATGTATGCATGTATTTAATATTTTTATATAGCTGTCCATCTTCCAACCATCTCTGGATGACTATGATACATTCCACTGTGATACATTTCTTATCTTTGAGAATTTGCTTAAAGAGCCACTTTTGCTTAAGTTCCTGCACTAACATTATACCCATATTAGCTAGCTTTATGAACTATATTGATGGCAATAAATATGAGGTTTTTTGGTGTCCACATATTCTTTATCAACCTATAGCTTATAATAACATTTTTCTTATATTAGTTAATATTTTTATGAATTAATACTTTTTATAAATCCTGCACAATTGTTTTTAACATGACTAAGATTAACTTGAGATACTCTTCAGATATTAAAAAATAATCAAGATATATTAAAATCATTCTGAAGATAATAGTTGTGCTATTGCCTTCCCAGCAGGGGAAATAATTTAATTTAAATCCAAGTGACTCCTCCCCATAGATATTCCAGAAAGCATTGAAAACTTGATTATTTTCCCAGATCTTCAGATAGGATGGTGGTGAGTCTCTGAAAGATTTGGTGCTGCTTGGCATGGTTTTTCTTTCTCTGGATACACATCTCTTTGTTATTTTACTTATCATTGTTACTTTTTTTTCTTTTTGGTAGCGTAAAGCAACTAAGTCAGTGATATGGAACCTTAGAGACTAAGTGCCCCATTGAATTAAAACAATGGCACAGCAGTTAGAGTGCAGTTAGAGTGCAGTACTGCAGGCCACTTTAGCTGACTGTGTTCAGCAGGTCAGTGGTTCAAATCTCACCGGCTCAAGGTTGACTCAGCCTTCCATCCTTCCGGGGTAGGTAAAATGAGGACCCAGATTGTTGGGGGCAATGTAAATCTATATATACATTGCTTACTGGTATATACCGCTTAGAGAGTGCTTGCACTTAAAGCGGTATATAAGTCTCATAAATAAATAAATAAATAAATAAATATAGCCCTTCTGTTCTGAAAGTGTGTGAATTAAAACCATTAATTATAAGCTCAATTAATATCCAGAGTTTCACAACAATTATAATTATCATATTTTGAAATGAAGGTTAAGAAGGAATTTTCTCACCCAACATATCAGGGAAATCTTTTAAACTTCATCCTGTAATTTAGTAAATACAGAGTCAGACGAAGGATTGATCATAGGGGATGCTGAGAAATTACAGACCACTTTTTTTCTAAAATATTTTTCCCCTTGAGTTTCAGTGCTACCCTCCAATAACTCATTATTAATTGCGAGTGGTTCTACTCTTTTATGTTGATCATCAAATTCATAGCATTTATCTAATGCCTACCAAAAGGATCTGTTGATTATGTTGTCAAATTCACAAGCACTATGGTTTGTTGCTTCTCTTGAATAACTCTTGTCATTGTTGCCTCATCTTGTGCCACAATCTCCTGATTGTTACCTTTATTCCTGAGACTTGGAACTAAATTATTATTATTTTTTTAAAAAAATGGTGGCCATAAACTTGGTCCACTTTGAATCTGTTATATTGTTCAATAAATCAAATGATGCTTGTTGCTCTCAATATTTTTATTGGTGTTTAAAGCATTCAGTAATTCTGTGGTGGCTGCATTTGCTATCAACATCATTTATACTGCCTTTGGGCTATATAATATTTTTGTTTTATTCAGTGTAATGGAAGATTTTAGAGGAACAAATTTCCTTCAGGGTCCATTTCTAACACTTTTATTTCTTCTGTGAATGCCTTCTGCCCCTTCTTTTTTTTCCCCCAGAAGAACTGTATTTCATATTATTTTGATCTTGAGAGTGATTGAACAATCCATTTTTTTGTATCTCAAGTGAATTAATTATGAGCTCTGGCAATTTCTTGCATTGTGTTTTAGCATGGTACAAACATAATCCTCTCTGAAAATCCAAAGCAGAATAATTTGAAATCTCCTCATATAGCCTCTCATTCTAAGAATCATTAAAGCAAAGTGATGTACCTAAAAGCAATTCATTTATTTTATTTCCAAAATAAATGGGAAGGCATACAATCTTTTTAGATTGGTAGAATAAACCTGAAGCTGAGGGGGGGGGAGATAAATTGCTTGCCATTAATTTATTAATTGTATTTATTTATAAAATACAATTTATTGGCTGCCCATCTTACCACAGGGTAACTCTGGGCAGCTTACAGATATAAAAATATATTTATATTTATTTATACATGTACATTAAAAACATAAATAAATTAAATCCAAACATTAAAACCTAATGACACATGGGGCAGGTGGGGGCAGAATGGAGGGATGTGGGATCTGTTGTTACTCAATCAACCACCTCCACTATCTTGTTCTCCTGTTGGGACCCCAAGCCAACTGGCATAACCAGATATTATGAAAGGATAGGAGAATTGGGGCTAACATCACATAGGGGGTTAAGATATTTCAGAGGGCAGGAGAAACAGCTAGTTTAGGCGTTTGCTAGCCAGAATAATCAGGCTGATGGGACCCAGAGCATGTCTTTATATTAGGCCATATATCTTTATGGATCTCATTCAAAACAATCTACAATATCATTTGGGTTTTTTGCAAGATACAGAATTTATGAATGTCCCTCAGTCTGTGAGGGAGAGGGGAAATTCTTCCATTGCTTTATTGTCTCCTTTCTTTTCCCAACTTCCATTATGATTACATTTGTGGTTTTACTCTACCAGTAATTTTAAACATCATTCTTATCCCTTTGTCTCTCCAATGACTTAGTCTCCAATTTTTATTGTGATGTTCTTGGCTTATACTGCACAATAAGCTTTTTCAACTCATCTACTTTTTCTTAGCAGCCATTAGTGACTCATATATTTGAAATTACTGCTTGTATTGTTAGTAAACACTATTTTACCATCAAGACCAAGTGTGAGTCCATGTAGTCATTTATTTATTAGATTTATTTGCTTGAGGCGACTCTGGAAGGTTTATGCCATTAAAAGCCAATAAAACAAAAGAGTAAATACGTCTAGTAATAATAAAACTTACATTGAAAAAGATGTGGATGAAGAGAGCAGGATGCACCAGTGGGGGATAGGATCTTCTCTTGCTCTGTCAACCAGCTCCAGCAAGATCCACTCTGCTGGGGTTCCAAGAAATTGGCAGTGGCAGGTCTTCAGGTCCTTACTGAAGGTCAGAAGGGTGGGAGGAGTAACTTATTTTGCATCCCATTTTTTTCTATTGTATCTCATCTTCCAAGGATAAGAACTCATTGTTAACGGAAATAAAGGGATACAACTCACTTCACTTGGCTATAGCATTTCTCCTGTTTTAAGTTGAATATCTGGAATTCATCTGTGGTTCAGATATCTTTTTTAGATATATTATTATTTTTTCTCTTAATCTGATTATCACTTTTTACCCCATATTTATTTGACTATCCCCATTTCATTAAACTGTTATACTTTCCTGTGGTTGCTATCTTAGTAGCTGGCCCTGGTATAAACCATCATAAGAAAATCTAAAGTAATTACTGGTCATAAAGAGATGTCATCCAATTTAGGGCTATATAAATAGAGATCAAATTCCAAGGAAGGCATATAAATCAGATAAAGTCTAAACTTGTGGCAACTGCTCAGAGAACCAATTGATTTAATACCCTGCAATATCCATTCTATGTCATGTAGGTGTGCTTCACAACCATTACAAGTGATCTGTGAATAACCGCACTTCTATTTCATATTACTTGGCATTTCTAATCTGTAAAATAAATGTTTCTAAAAACTGGCATGTGAAACATGGAAAATTGCCACATGGCTGTCTATTACATCAGGGTTGTTGCCTGGCTGGAACAATCATCATAAAGTGTCACAGGTAGTCAGCGTGAAGGACTAAGCTATCATGAGGCCACCTTTGCAACTATTATTTTCACCTTGGCATTTTGGAATGCTAGAATGATTTAACAACACACACACCCCGAAGGTATCACTAGTGGCCTGAGCACCGTGACTAGAGAAATATCCTCTGCATTTACAAAGGAGAGTTTGGTGTGTGATGATAGACTGACTTTAGAATGCTCTTACAAAAGAGATAACAATGGGGTCTGTTTTCAGTGCCAAGTAAATATTCATTTTTTCCATAAGTACTGTAAATATTTAGGTTTTCATTAAAAATGTTGAAAGTTTAATTTCTCTTAATTTCTGTTTATTAATGTTATTATATTTACGAATAAAGGTGTCGAAGGATAATGTTGCAGGATCCAATCTGGATTGGTCACCGGGACTAGAGGTTTTCTCTTCTGAACTTTTGGACTCGTGCTGGAGCCCATCTTCAGCGATCTTCTCTTATTACGTTTACTTGGTTTATTATAATGTTATGTACCCTTTCCTATTTAGGAACACCTTGTAGATAGAATAAATTTGATGATAACAAAGGTTTCATTTTTTTTTAAAAAAATGAAAATACCATGTATCCTTGGGACAGGGAATTTTTGAAAGGAGCAGAATATGTGGAGTAAAAATGGTAGGTCCCTTTTTTTTCCATTTCTTAGCCAACAAAAAAATCTCATTGATTCCATGGGACTTTTTCCTAACACAAATAGCTATGCTGGGAAGCAATTTTGGAAAGGATCATAATTGGCTGTGAAAATAAACATCCCTTTCTATGCATTATGACTCCAGTGAAAAACGGTGTCCCCACTCATGATTCCAAAGAAAGGAAAGGAAGCTTATATTGATATGTATGATGAGTAGAAAGGACACTCTCATGGGTAATGCCAAATTGAAGACCTTTCACATTTCAACTATTATAATTTCAAGGCAGCTGGTGTATATTCCTTATCCTTGTTTGGAGACATGTAAGGAAAATGGCAGGGTACAGTTTATTTATTTATTTATGAGACTTATATACCGCTTTAAGTGCAAGCACTCTCTAAGCGGTGTACACCAGTAAGCAATGTATATATATATTTACATTGCCCCCAACAATCTGGGTCCTCATTTTACCTATCTCGGAAGGATGGAAGGCTGAGTCAATCTTGAGCCGGTGAGATTTGAACCGCTGACCTGCTGAACAGTCAGCTAAAGTGGCCTGCAGTACTGCACTCTAACTGCTGCGCCACCTCGGCTCATTTAATTTAATTTAGTTTAATTCTAGGTTTCCCCAATCTGCTCCCACAGAATGTATCCCCCTGTTTACAATAGAAACATTAACTATGGAGGAGCAAATGTGGCAGATATTTGTGAAATTGCAAAGAACAGAATCCAAAAGTAGGTATTTTTTTTAAAAAAACTTGTGGATTCCTCTCCATATGCTGAGAATATGATTGAAAGTTTCCTATGTCCACTACCCACATGACATATGACATTACTGTATTTCCCAAGACTAGATTGTTTATTGTAGGATAGAGAATTAAGGAGAGACCAATCTATACCAAAGTTTCTCAACCTTGACAACATTAAGATGTAGATTTCAACTGCCAGAATTTCCAAACTGGCAAATGATCTCTCAATATTCTCTGCTACTGTTTCTGTTTCTCAACAGTAAATGACTGAAACACAGCATTGCATCTTAAAATAAAATAATACAAAACAATCATTAATATTATTTGGCTGCTAAGAGCTTCAAGCATAGTTTTGTTCAGGAATGCCATTTATTTCATTATTAATAACAATACAACTATATCTTCTTTTCATATTCAAAATTTCAAGATATGAAACAAAGTAGAACACTATATATTATTCCAGATAGCTACCCTGGGAAATCAGAAAGAATTGCCAAGCTATGAATAACGCATTTGTATTTAAATAAAAGAAACAAGAAAGTTTTTTAAAATTCAGAAAATATTAGCCAAGGTTTTCAAGCAAAACCATCACTCTGTGGGCTTTACAAATAATCCTTGATTGATAACTATAATTAAGTTCACAATTATAGTCATAAGTTATGGCTGTTATTAAGCTGGTTGTTGTGTCCTGAGCCTGCAAAAGGAGGCTCGGGACATTGCAAGGTCCTGGGCAATTGCAAAAGCTGCCCAGACTGAGTGACGCCGGCCTTGTGCGCATGTGCAAGGTGCAAAAGCACTTGGTAATTGTTGCCATTTGGTCCGGGTCTCTGAGTTGTTAAGAGAGGCTGCTTGCCTGGTAGATTGCCAGATTGGAAAAAGCTGTTACTAATAAAAGACTGCTGTGTTCAAGATGAGGCTCCTCACTCTTCATTACTCTCAGGATGTAACGCTGGCGACAAAGGTGGGATTCTGCAAAACTCACCTTGAAATCCTGAAGAGGGGAAAGTTGGCGTTGGAAGCAGCGTCTCAGGACTATCAGTACAGCATCGCTGAAGGGTGAGCTTGGCTGAATAACCCTTTCCCCCCATATTAGAAAGAGTAGAGAGAAAATGGTGAAGATTGGGTGTATTTCTGAGTTCGACATTGCTCATCCAGAAAGATGGGACTCTTATGTTGCCAAAGTGGAAAATTATTGTAGAGTAAACCAAATAAGGGAAGATGGATCAAAGGCTGCAATGCTGTTGTGTGTTTGTGGTCAGGAGGCATTTGAAATAGCTGAGAACCTAGTGGCCCCTGCACTTCTAGAGTCAGTTACGTTTACTGGCTTGAAGAAATTGTTAAAGGAACATTTCCAGCCTAGATTGTCTGTGATAGCATGGAGACACACATTTGAGCAAAGAGACCAGAGGGCAGGTGAATCTGCTAAAGACTTTATTGCAGCCTTAAGGAGAGCAGCCAAGCCTTGTGAGTTCAAGGATCTGGAAGAGAGGCTGCGAGATCACTTCATTTGTGGTTTAACAAACAGAGACTTGCAGCAGAAACTTTTTGCCAGAGAAGATATTTCCTTCCAAGATGCTCTAAGGAAAGTGATGGCTGAAGAAGCAGCTGGAGGAACTGTAAGGTCTTTACGGCCTACCAGGAATATTCCTGAAACAGCAACTGTTCATCAGAAAGACATCAAAGATGAGTCAGAGACAGATCCTGAAGACCAGGTGAATAGACTTTAGCTGCCATCGGGGAAGAAGCAGAAGGGGCATCTGGACAAGGCCTCTACAGCCATCAAATGCTTCGGATGCGGTGGAAGCCACAAGAAAGCTGAGTGCAGGTTCTGGTCTGCCATATGCAGAGGGTGTGGAAAGTGAGGCCACATTGCAGCTGTATGCTTGAGTCAACAGAAGGTACAACCACCGGAAGAATTGCGTCTGAAAGGTACCAGGGTCCCCAGCCAAAACAGAGTGGGTTTCTGCGCATCGCGCAGGAGTATTTTGAGAACAGGAACACATAAACCCTTAAAGAAAAAACTGTCTTTAAAAGTAAAGCTGCAAGGGGTTCCTATAGCTATGGAGTTGGACACAGGGTCTGCTCTCTCTATTATTTCTAACAATACATTTAGGAAAATTTGCAATAGTAGTGACATTCGAGCCAAACTAAGACCATCAAACATAATTCTCACAGACTTTCAAAATTCTAAAGTGTGTGTTAAGGGCCACCCTTAACGTGCAGTATAAGGATTTTGAAGGTCTCTAGACGTGTTGGTAGTGGGGGGGGGGAACGCACGAGCCTTATTAGACTTGATTGGTTCGAGGCCCTGGGCATCCAAATCACTGGGCTGCACAGTTTGCAAACATCATGCCTGGCAGAAGTCTGCAAGGAATTTGCAGATGTGTTTAGTTCAGAGCTTGGATCCTTCAAGGGGCCTCCAGTCTCATTGAGGTTAGACCCAACAATCACCCCCATCAGGGTTAAGCCAAGGAGGGTATCCTTTGCCCTCAAGGCCAAGATTGATGCTGAACTGGACAAGCTGATACAGCAAGGTATTTTAGATTCAAGCCCATGGGAAACCCCTATAGTAACGCCTTTAAAGGCTAATGGGGAGATACGTATTTGTGCAGATTACAAATGTACACTAAATAAAGCTTTATAACAGCATGCTTATCCAGTTCCAGTGGTAAGTTACATTCTGGCATCTCTTAAGGGGCGCAGCATCTTTGCAAAGCTTGACCTGGCACAGGCCTACCAACAGTTACCTGTTGATGAGGCAGCTGCAGAAGCACAAACTATAGTCACTCATAGAGGAGCTTTTAAGGTCAAGAGACTGCAATTTGGGGTTAGTGTAGCCCCTGGCATATTCCAAAGCATCATGGAAAGCATGCTGCGTGGAATTCCAGGGGTCTGCCCCTACTTTGATTATATCCTCATTGCTGGGGAGTCATCTCAAATGCTAGCTGAGAGATTAAGAGCTGTCTTGCTTCGTTTCAGAAAAGCAGGCCTTAAACTGAAAAAGGAAAAATGCAAAATTGGAGTCAATTAAACTGAATTCTTGGGATTTATAATAGATGCCCAGGGTATCCACCCTGCTGAAGGCAAGCTGCGAGCTATACAAGAGGCCCTAGCCCTAAATCCAAGGGTGAATTGCAAGCCTTCCTGGGCCTCTTAAATTTTTATCATGCCTTCCTACCTCAAAAGGCGGAGCCATTACATAGGCTCTTGGACAAACAGGCTCCTTGGCAGTGGACTAAGGTCCATGAAAAGAGTTTCAATGAGGTTAAGGCCTTGCTAACTTCCAATACTGTCTTAGCTCATTTCAACGAGCAGCTGCCTATGTGCATTGCCTGCGATGCATATCCTTACAGGGTAGAGGCAGTACTCAGCCATCTGAAGGCTGATGAGACTCAGGTTTCTGTAGCTTATTATTCCAGGACCCTGTCTCCTGCTGAGTGTAACTATGCTCAGATTGACAGAGAGGCTTTGCCATAGTGGCTGGCATTAAGAAATTTCATGATTTCTTATATGGCCGCAAATTTACAGTCTATACTGACCATAAGCCTCTCTTGGGGTTGTTTACCACAAACAAACAGACCCCAAATATCATTTCTCCTCGTATGCTGAGATGGTCCATTTTTCTGTCAGCATACGACTTTACCTTAATTCACAAATCAGGAAAAGATATGGGTCATGCTGATGGCCTGAGTAGATTGCCCTTGCAGCAATTGGAGCCTGATCCGGCTCCAGCTGTTCATACTCTGTCAATTCAGGAATTAACAGAGTGTCCCCTCAATGCCAGGGATGTGGCTGCAGAAACTGCCACTGATCACACACTCACACGTGTTGCCATGGGTATTGTCAGGGTGGCCTGACAAGTATTCCGATACGGAGTTTCAGAGCTTCTGGAACAAGAAGCATGAGTTTTCCACTTTCAAAGGTTGCCTGTTATGGGGTAGCAGGGTTGTGATTCCTACCTTGTTGAGGTCTATAATCTTGTCCTCTCTGCATGAGGGACATCCAGGTATTGTCAGGATGAAAGCGCTTGCGCGCAGCCATCTTTGGTGGCCTGGTCTCGATAAGGCTATCGAGGCCCAGGTTCATGGGTGCCAAGCGTGCCAATAGTCCTGGCCTGAAATGCCTCAGGCCCCAGTACACAGGTGGGAGGAAACTCAATTCCCTTGGTCCAGGGTGTATATAGATTACGCTGGGCCCTTTCAGGGGCAATTCTTCCTCATTGTGGTCGACAGCCATTCCAAATGGCTAGAGGTTGTTCCTGTTTCCTCCAATACTACTGCCAGCACCATCCAGGTGTTGAGAAGCATTTTTGCGTCACATGACCTTCCAGATGTGCTGGTTTCAGACAATGGTCCTCAATTTACTTATTCTGAGTTTGTATTTGTATTTTGTATTTAATTTTATTTATATGCCGCCCAATCCCAAAGGACTCAGGGCGGCGTACATAGTTAAAACAATCATAAAACAATAAAATAAAGCAGTCATACCGCGAGTCCAATCATATCCCGCCCCCCCCGGGGACATCAGCCCCAGGCCTGCCGGAACAGGAGAGTTTTAACGGCTTTCTTAAAGGCCGGCAGGGTGGGAGTAGTTCGAACCTTGGGGGAAGTTGATTCCACCAGGTCGGAGCCACCACAGAAAAGGGCCTTCCCCGAGGGCCCACCAGCCGACATTGTCTGGCCGACGGGACCTGAAGGAGGCCCAATCTATGGGACCTCACCAGTCTCTGGGAACTGTGCGGCAGAATGCGGTCCTGTAAGTAACCTGGCCCTATGCCATGAAGGGCTTTAAAGGTGATAACCAACACCTTGAATTGCGTTCAGAGACCCACAGGAAGCCAGTGCAGCTCGCGGAGGATAGGTGACACGTGGGCGTACCTTGGCGCACCCACAATCGCTCTCGAGGCTGCGTTCTGAACCAACTGCAGCCTCCGAACGCCCTTCAAGGGTAGCACCATGTAAAGCGCGTTACAGTAATCCAGTCTTAAGATGACAAGGGCATGAGTGACTGTGAGTAAAGCCTCCCGGTCCAAATAAGGCCGGAAATGGTGCACTAGGCGAACCTGTGCAAAGGTCCCCCTGGCCACAGCTGATAGATGTTGTTCCAAATTTAGCTGTGAGTCCAGGAGGACACCCAAGTTGCGTGCCTGCATTGAGGGAGGTAAATTTGCCCCCGCCAGGACTAATGATGGACCATCCAGTTGGCCTTTGGGAGGCAAGACCCAGAGCCACTCGGTCTTGTCAGGGTTGAGTCTAAGCCTGTTCACCCCCATCCAGACCCTCACATCTTCCAGGCACCGGCACATCACGTCGACTGCTTCACTGAAAGGACACGGGGTGGAGATATATAATTGGGTATCATCCGCATACTGATGATACCTCACCCCGTGTCGCCGAATGATCTCACCCAGCGGTTTCATGTAGATGTTAAAAAGGAGGGGGGACAGGACCGAGCCCTGAGGCACCCCATGATCGAGGCGCCTAGGGGTCGATCTCTGTCCGCCCGCCAACACCGACTGCGACCTGTCAGAGAGGTAGGAGGAGAACCACCGCAATACGGTGCCGCCCACCCCCACCTCTCTGAGACGACGCAGAAGGATACCATGGTCGATGGTATCGAAAGCCGCTGAGAGGTCAAGAAGCACCAGGATAGAGGAATAACCCCTATCCCGGGCTCACCAGAGGTCATCGGTCAGTGCGACCAAAGCAGTCTCAGTGCTGTAGCCGGGCCTGAAACCAGATTGAAAAGGGTCCAGATAATTAGTTTCATCCAAGGATCGCAAGAGTTGGGACGCCACCACCTTCTCTACAACCTTCCCCACAAAGGGGAGGTTGGAGACGGGACGAAAGTTCTTCAAAACAGCTGGGTCCAGGGAAGGCTTCTTGAGGAGGGGCCTCACCACCGCTTCCTTTAAAGGTTGCGGGAAAGACCCCTCCATCAAGGAGGCATTGATTATCACCTGGAGCCAGCCTCGTGTCACCTCCCTACTGGCAGAAACCAGCCAGGAGGGGCACGGGTCCAATAAACAGGTGGCAGCATTCATTGCCCTCACGGCCTTGTCCACTTCATCAGGAGTCACAGGCTCAAACTTGCTCCAGATAACATGACTAAGACCAGCCCCTGGCAACTCGGCTGGCACTGCCCAGTCGGAGTCCAGGTCTCTCTGAATCTGAGCGATTTTGTCCGAAAGAAACTGAACAAACTCCTCAGCTGTCCCCTGCAAGGGTTCCTCTGCCTCCTCCACTTAAAGAAGGGAGCGGGTCACCCTAAGCAAGGTGGCTGGGCGAGATTCTGCGGACGCAATAAGTGCGGAAAAGTGAAAACGCTTTGCCGCCCTTATCGCCACTAAATAAGTCCTAAGATAGGCTCTTAATAGTGATCGGTCAGATTCAGAGTTACTGGCCCTCCAACAACGCTCTAGACATCTCTTGTGGCGCTTCATCTCCCGGAGCTCCTCAGTAAACCAAGGCGCCCTCCGGGGACCACCACCACAGAGAGGTCACAAAGGCGCAATTCGATCCAGGGCCCTGGACGCCGCCTCATTCCAGGCCGCAACCAGGGACCCGGACGAGTTGTGGACAAGGGAGTCAGGTATTTCCCCAAGGGAACCGATTTGGGTCCATTAGGCACCTGGGGCGGAACCACCTAGTCGGCTCCCTCTCCCTGCGATGGGAGAGTGATGCTCTGAAGTCCAGCCTCAATAGGAAATGATCTGTCCATGACAAGGGCAAGATCTCTATTCCCCTTAATTCCAGATCATGTCTCCATTGCCCCGAGTGAAACACAAGGTCGAGTGTGTGACCACCCCTATGAGTCGGATCCTGAATTTCCTGGGTCAGGTCCCTGGTTGCCATGGAAGCCATGAACTCCTGCGCCGCCTCTGAGCGATCGCCAAGTGATGGTAGGTTAAATTCCCCAGTACTATAAGTCTGGGGAACTCCACCGCCAATCCGGCTACTGACTCCAGCAACGCAGGCAGGGCTGTTGCAACACAGCTGGGAGGTAGGTACATCAGCAGCAAGCCCAACTGAACCCATGAACCCAAGTTCAATAGGAGGGACTCACACCCAACAACCTCCGGGGCAGGAATCCCACAAGGACTCAAGGACTTCCGAGCGATGACTGCCACTCCCCCACCCCTGCCCTGATGTCGAGGCTGATGAAGCACCACAAACCCGTCCGGGCACATCTCCAAGAGGGAAACACCCCGCTCAGGGCCCAGCCAGGTTTCGGTTATACATGCCATGTCCGCCCCACTGTCCAATATTAAATCACGGACAAGGGGGGGTTTGCTGACAACGGACCTGGCATTAAGCAACAGCAGCCTACAATTAGGGCCCTGTACTCCCCTGTCACCAGTACTACAGGATGAGCCTTTTGAGGGGCCGGAACAAGGAATCGCTCTAACATAGCAAGTCCTCGTTCCCCAAAGATGGCTTGCCTCTCGGCTCCTGCCATATCTGCCCATCCCAGTCATAACCGGGATGCTCCGACCTTCTCCCCTCCCCGGAGTACCTCCACCCTCACCAGCCTTCTCCCTTCCTGACCGGACTTGCTTTCCATACAGACCAAGCCCAAGGGTAAGTCCTGCCCCCCCACTTTTGCTATTGCACTCAGCAGAGGGGGTACCAGGCTCCGCCCCCGAGTCCACCATTCTCATACCCCAAACACTCAATACACATTCACACTCAATTTATATACATAAAAATAAAAATATTCACATTCATACTCCCTAAATACAATAATAAAATTTATACATAACAGGGCCACCATTCATCTACATGCATACACACACCCACAACAAACATTCTCTAAAAAATAATATTGCCCCTCTGTGTCCCAGGCTGGTCCAATGTGGCCGGCTAGGTGATCATTAGGTACTTATCTTGGGACAGACCGTACTTGGCCTTATGCTCCTCAAAGAGCTGGGTCAACTTCTCCAAGTACCTCTCGTGCAGCTCATCAATGGCTTCTCCGGACATCCAACAATTGTGTAAAGTCAACCCAGCCACGGCGGGACGGCTAGTCAAACTGAGGCTCCTTAAAGCTGAGTTGGTTTCAATTGCTGGGACCGCAGCCGGGAATGGAGAACGTAACAACACCTCTGAGCATGTACAGAGTAGATTTCTAGGCCACAAGCTCGCCTCTCCCACTCCTTTCACGATGTGGCACTCGATGACGGGCCCGAACTCCTGGAAGAGGACGCGCAGCTCGCCGCTGGTGCAGGCGGCCGAGACGTTGCCCATGAAGGTCTTGACGGTGTGGGTGGGCCTCGGGCGGGAGAACTCCACGACCACGCGGTGGCAGTGCAGGAGGTGCCCATTGAGCTTCTGGATGGCGCGCTCGGCCGCCGCCTCGTTGCACAGGTGGATGAAGGCGAACTGCTTCATGAGGGCCACCTTCACCACCACGCCCGGCACGGCCGCCTTGAAGAGGTCGCGCAGCTCCACCCGCGATGCCCCCCCAGGCACGCCGCCCATGAGCACCTCCACGCCCGGCTGCACCGGGCCCGCCCATCCCTTGGAGGCCCGGAGAGAAGGAAAGAAGCCAGATGACGTGGATCCACAAAATGGCGCCCGTGAGAGAGACGCGGCCCCCCTCCGGCAACAGTCCTTCTGCCTCTTGTGACCTGGCGGGCACGCTGGCTCCGAGGCTGCGGGGGAGAGGGTGGGGGAGAGGGCGAGCAATGCTGGCGGGTCCTCCACTGCCGGTGAGATCCGACGCTGGGCTGGGTTGTGCCGCGACTTCGCCTCAGAACCTCCAGACTGGCTGAATGTTTTAAAGATGTTTTAAAGATGTTTTAAAGATGTTTTAAAGATGAATATTGAAGCCAGTGGCACTTTTCCTTCTTTCCCGGAAAACCCCGCATTGCCTTTCCGGGCAGCGACCCTCTGCCTCGGGAAGAGTCGCCGCCTCTCCCAGGCCCTGGCGCTTGTCCTCGCTCACTAATTCCAGTTCCAGGCTTTCCTGCAAGCCAACATGATCTGGCACGTGATGTCGGCTCCCTTCCACCCGTCCTCCAACGGAATGGCTGAGAGAATGGTGCGCACTACCAAAGATGCCCTCAAGCGATTGGCTTATGGTAACTGGCATCACAGGTTAACATATTTCCTTCTTGCACACTGCACCACACCATGCACTGCCATGGGAAAGAGCCTTGCTGAACTCCGCTGTGGTCACCGCCTCATAACAAAGCTGGACAGGCTGCATCCTGACTGGGTAGCTTCACAGGTGTCACAACCATGGGCACCTAGGAGACTCCAAGTGGGTGATCCAGTCTGGGCATGCAGCTATGGACCTGGTCATCTCTGGGTGACAGCTGTGGTCTGCAAGGCCTCGGAACCATTGTCGTACGAAGTGACATTGGATGATGGCCGTGTCATTTGCAGACACATAGATCAGCTGCGTTGGAGATTGGACTCACTCTTCCGCTCCTGGCTCTGCTTTGGGGGGGAGGGGGATGATAATATGCAGTATGAAGATTCAAGGGATAGGGGGTTTCCCCACTTATCCACAACTACTCCAGACAGGGAGACATACCGGGGTTGTCCACATTACTCACCTTCAACAGATAATACTCCAGACAGGGAGTTTGACAGGGGGTATCCTCATATTTCACAAGAAAACACTGACCAGGAATTCCAGCAAGGGCAAGGGTACATCCCGGAAACTACCTCACAAAGGAAGTCCACAGGAAAAGGGGTGGCCAGGGAGGCGACTCCTGACTCCGGCACCTCAGGCACAGGTGGGAAAGCTCCAGAGCACTGGGGTAACTCTGATACCCAGCACCCAGAATCGGCTGGCCTTGGGTCCGAGGGACAGTGCTCCCAAGGAAGTTCCATTGTGGACCTGGGGACTACCACCCCTCCAAGGTATGCTGGCTTGGATGTAGAGGGTCTGGCCAGCCAGCTGATGGGCAGGTCGACCGGGTATGTGGGGCAACAAAGTCCTGGACTGTGGGGCCTGGCTACAGGGACATCTATGGTTGAAGAGCAGCAATGTACAGGCTCACCTGGCCTGGCAGGCGAACAGGTGGGCCCAGAACCCTCGCCAGGTCTGAGAAGGTCGCAACAGACCAAACACCCACCCAAATACCTGAGGGAATATGTTAACCTGCAGTCCAGTTCCAGGGGGACTGCGTAGGGGGCCCCAAAAATAACTGGGCAGTATTATTATTATTATTATTATTATTTGGTTTCTGATACATGTATTCCCAACACGATGGGGCGTTGCCCAATTCAATATCGGGTATTCCACATTCAATGCATTTGATTAATGGACTGCATAACACTCTCACTAGAAACATCGTGTGAGATTGGATAGGCATGTTTCTTCTAAGGGAGAGGGGTATTGTGTCCTGAGTCTGCAAAAGCAGGCTCGGGATCTTGCAAGGTCCTGGGCAATTGCAAAAGCTGCCCAGGACCAGACTGAATGACGCCGGCCTTGTGCGCACGCGCAAGGAGCGAAAGCACTTGGTAATTGTTGCCATTTGGTCCGGGTCTCTGAGTTGTTATGAGATGCTGCTCGCCTCGTAGATTGCCAGATTGGAAAAAGCTGTTACTAATAAAAGATTGCTGTGTTCAAGATGAGCCTCCTCACTCTTCATTACTCTCAGGATGTAACACTGGTCACCATAGGACCATGCCTGATTTTATGACTTTTTTTGTGGTGGTTCTTTGGTGAACATCTTAGTCATTGGGCAAACAAGTGTTTGTTAAGCAAACTTGTTTTACCCAATGAACATTTTTTTGCCAGAAACGAAAGGTAAATATTGGAAACCAGGAAAAAAAAATCATGGTTATGTGACAGTGAGAAACTGCAAACAGCCATAAATGTGTGCCAAGTACCCAAAATACAATTGCATAATTGTAGGATGTGTGCGGCAATCAGAACTCTGGAACTGGGTTGTAAGGCAGTTTGTCATAACTTTGAATGGTCACTAAGTGACTGATCATTAAGTAAGAACTACGTATATCTTTGTTTGATTTTTTTTATATTAACCTAGGCAATTCATTCTTATTTTAAAGTGGATGAAAATCTTTTATCTCCCTACTTGTAGCTTCTGGGAACTGAGTCAGCATTTCTTTACATATAGAATATGTGCTTTTCTTTGGAAGATTAATGTAGAACAGGTCATCTTGGAACAAATGGCATGGCTGCGATATTCATGTCTGGCATTATAGAGCTGTAATGTTAAGAACATAAGACCAATGAAGGTTTAGAATAATGGCTAATTAGGTCAGCATTCTATTCTTTCAAAGTCATTCATGCTCAGCTTGAAAACCACAAGGAAGACATTAAGACAAGAGTGTCCTCCTAGCCATACACCCTGTAATTGGCATTCAGAGGAGATTTCTACTGATAGAAGAGGTGAAATATAGCCATTACTATTAGCAGCACTATAGCAATGATGGTTTTACTGATAGTCTCTGTACTAATGGTCACATGACAGTAAAGCATTCCATCTTTTGTTTGGCTTTCTTAACAGCTTCATGATGTATTGCTTCTGTGATCATCTGTTTCAATTAACAATTACAGTCAAAGCACAAGCTTCGTTAAGAGCATCCATTCAAATAGTTGCATCCTTGCATATGCATTAAGTATGCTATCCAGTCATGCAAAGATGGAGGGTGGAGATTCTGCCCTTAAGATTAGATAAGCCATTTCATCACATTAAAGTTCCTTTTTTACATAAAGGTTAATTACAGGCTAGGTTTCTCCTGTATAAAATATGTATAAAATATAAGTATAAGTATATATAAAATAAGTAGAAGTATAAAATAGGATCTTTACTTTTCAATCTGTGTGACTATATTCTACTGACAAACCAGTGTCTACCATTTAAAGAGCTAAACGTCCTTGAATAATGCCCAGCAGAGCAGAGATTCAATTAAGAACTAGTCAGGTGTATTCAGGTATAACCAGATTTTGAAGAAATTTTGCTCAAAACAGCTTGGTATACTGTTTAAAATCCCAAACTAATAAAGTAATTTATTAGTTAGTAATGAAAATAAAGAGGCAATTACTATTTATTGGCTATGAAGCTTGAATTCCAGATGTTTGGTAATACAATCTCAATAATTCCTAACCTGTATATTGATTTGAGCTTCTGGAAATTATAGTCTAAAAAGGCACCTACTTTTCCATCCCAGTACAGGGGGGACTGTGCTTATCTAACACATATTGAAATATTTACATAAATGTTTCACTTCTTTCTATAAGCAGCAATGAACTGTCCCGTTCTATAGGAAGGGTAATGATAGCGTTGGTTATCATATTGTTTCCCTGTGGACAGACTAATAGTGGTGCACTTTAGTGCAGCATTAAATACATGAAGCATTGATTTTTGCAAAGAAAGAGATTGATATAGAATTGATATAATTAGCTTTTTCTACAGTGACCCCTTGTCCTGCACATGATGCTCTAGTTTCATTTTTTTCTACCTCTTCTACAGGACAACAGATGCCATTGTATAAATCAGTAACTTGTGCTGTCTGCTGATCTTCCTCATCCTCGTCTTGGAATTATGAAAACTACTGAAAGAGAGATGGAAGGGCAATAAATGACAAATAGGTGGTTTCACAATGAATATTGCAAACTTGGGTGTTGATAATTTAGTCCCTCTATAGCAGGGGTGTCAAACTTGCAAGGTCACATGATGTGTCGCGACGAACCGTGGCTTTTTTGCCATTGCCCGGCAATGGGGTGGGCACGGTTTCGCCATGATGCATCTGGCCGTGGGATAACAGTTTGACACCCCTGCTCTATAGTCAAGCTAGAGGCAAACCCATACAATCCAACTAAGCATCATTACATTATGGTAATAAATATCCTTTAAGGAGCCACAGAATATTTTCTCAAGGATGAAGGTATCTAGGGCAACTTTCTAAGAAATGAGGATATGATTACAATGGTCACTTATAGCTAAGGGCTGGCTTAGAATTCCAACACAGTTTCCTAGAGGGGTTATACAAATATATAGCAATATCAGATGATATCTGATAAACAAATGAATACCTATTTAATTTTTGTCTCTACACTATGAATACTCTTTCCTGTAGTATGAATATATGAAGTGAAAACTCCAAGCCTATTCTGAAAAGCATTCGCATTAATCTCACATAGAATCTGGTTCTGTTTGTTGCAAACAGTTAAAGATTCTAGTTGCTTTGCACCACCAAAAACTAGGAAATCCCATGGCTGTAGACTAGAGTAGAAATTAAAAAATCCAAAAACTCTTTAAAAGGTAATAGCAAACCATTTCTTTATTGCTAATGATAAAACTACTTTGACGCATCTATTAGAACTGTGTGTGTATCAAACATTATAAATTACTACAAAATATTGCTTTGGATCTTATACTAGCATGAGCACCAGACCTATCAGCCATTTATTAAAATGGTCTCCTTTTTATCAGGCTGTGGGGCAAACACCTGAAGCACCTGAAAAAAGATGAGAGCATTTTAAAGAGTTCATTCATCGAAATGAATGCATATACAAAAAAACCTTTTATTTCTAGATTCTCATGGAAGCCTGAAAACAGAAGGGGTATTTTATGTTCAGCAGAGAATTGCCTTGTTCCTGTGAGAATTGAAGCACTTATTTCACTTCAATTTTGAAGAGCCCTAAGAAATATGTACTATAACAATACACTTTATAAAACAAAAAATATATGGGATGGGTGTTAAGATGGAGTTAAAGGATCACTCTAAAAAAAAAAGAGATGTACTGAATGGATCATTGTACATTAGTGCTCCATTATGAAACAACCTTTGTTGAAGACCTGTCTCTTCACTCACATTTTTCTCTTATTCCGATGTATTAATATACATGTATTAATACCTGTATATGTATTGTTTCCAGATATATTAATAAAAACTGAATTACAATCCCATTTATTGTCCACTTTATTGCAATTTTTTCATTTTACTTCTTGATTCTGTTGAATAGAATAGAATAGAATAGAATAGAATAGAATAGAATAGAATAGAATAGAATAGAAGCTGTAAGGGACCTTGGAGGTCTTCTAGTCTAGCCCCCTGCTCAAGCAGGAGAACCTATACCGTCTCAGAGAGGTGATTATCTAGCCTCTTCTTGAAAATCTCCAGTGATAGAGTGCCCATGATTTCTGGAGGGAAGCTGTTCCACTGGTTAATTGTCCTCACTGTCAGGTAGTTTCTCATTAATTCCAGGTTGCTTCTCTCTTTGATCAGTTTCCAACCATTGTTTCTTGTCTTGTCCTCTGGTGCTTTGGTGAATAACCTGGCCTCCTCTGCCTTGTGACAGCCCCTCAGATACTGGAACATTGCTATCATGTCTCCCCTATTTCTTATTTTCTTTAGAATAGCCATACCCAATTCCTACAGCCGTTCTTCATATGTTTTAGTCTCTAGGCCTTTGATCATCTTAGTTACTCTTCTCTGAATTTTTTCCAGACTCTCAACATCTTTTTTTTATATGGTGACCAAAATTGGCTGCGGTATTCCAAGTGTGGTCTTACTAGGGTTTTATAAAGTAGTACTGATACTTTGCGTGTTCTTGATTCTATGCCTCTAGTTATACAACCCAGGATTGTATTAGCTTTTTTGGCTGCTGCTGCACACTGCTGACTCATAGTCAAGTGATTGTCCACTAGGACTCCAAGGCCCCTCTCACAGTTACTGTTTTTAAGCCAGGTCTCGCCCAATCTGTACTTATATCTTTGATTTTTCCTGCCTAAATGTAACATTTTGCTTTTCTCCACATTGAAACTCATTTTGTTGGACAGGGCCCATTGTTCAAGTTTTTCAAGATCTTTTTGTATCCTGAGTTTGTCTTCTGGGGTGTTGGCTATTATTGCCAGTTTAGTGTCATCTGCAGATTTGATGAGTTCCCCTTCAATTCCCTCATCTAAGTCATTGATGAAGATATTGAAGAATACAGGGCCTAAGACAGAACCTTGTGGTACCTCACTGCTTACTTCTCTCCATGTGGATGTAGTGCCATTGAGGACTATTCATTGAGTATGGTTTGCCAGCCAGCTACAGATCCATTTGGTGGTGATGTTGTCTATTCCACCTTTTTTTTAGCTTACCAAGGAGTAGGTTATGGTCTACTTTATCAAATGCCTTACTGAACTCTAAGTATACTACGTCCACAGAATTTCCCTGGTCTACTAGTTTAGTCACTTTATCAAAGAATAAAATAAGATTGGTTTAGAATGATCTGTTTTTAACAAATCTATGCTGGCTACTAGTTATAACGTTGTTTGCTTCTAGTTGTTTGCAGATCTGTTTTTTTATTATTTTTTTCCAGGATCTCCCCAGGTATTGATGTTAAACTGATTGGTCTGTAGTTTTCTGGGACCACATCAGCCCTTTTCCAATCCTTAGGTACTTCCCTGGTGCTCCAGGATTTATGAAGGATGTGGTGTAATGGTTCTGAGATAACATCTGCCAGCTCTTTTATTTCATTTTATTTAATTTTATTCAATTTAATTTTATTCAATCCATTGTTTAGGTATTTTTTAACAGCAATAGCAATAGCCCATAGACTGCCTCACGGTGCTTTACAGCCCTCTCTAAATGGTTTACAGAGTCAGCATATTGCCCCCAACAATCTGGGTCCTCCTTTTACCGACCTTGGAAGGATGGAAGGCTGAGTCAACCTTAATAATGCCTTAGAAATAAATAAATAATTTTAAAAATGGTCAAACCTTATTTTAACCTTAAAAACAAAACAAAATGAAATCCAATTATATATTCATCTTTCCCCCTTTCTATAATAATAATGATGATGATGATGATGATGATGATGATGATGATGATGATAAAGTTGGAAGGGACCCTCGAGGTCATCTAGTCCAACCCCCTGCTCAGGCAGGAAACCCTATACCATTTTGGAAAAATGGCTGTCCAGTTTCTTTTTAAAAACTTCCAGTGTTGGAGCATTCACTGCTTCTGGAGGCAGGTTGTTCCACTGGTTAATTGTTCTAACTGTCAGGAAGTTTCTCCTTAGTTCTAGGTTGCTTCTCTCTTTGGTTAGTTTCCACCCGTTGCTTCTTCTCCTGACTTCAGGTGCTTTGGAAAATAGCTTGACTCCCTCTTCTTTGTGGCAGCCCCTGAGATATTGGAACACTGCTATCATGTCCCCCCTCATCCTTCTCTTTGTTAAACTAGACATACCCAATTCCAGCAACCGTTCCTTATATGTTTTAGCCTCCAGTCCCCTAATCATCTTCGTTGCTCTTCTCTGTACTCTTTCTAGAGTCTCAACATCTTTTTTATATCATGGTGACCAAAACTGGATGCAGTATTCCAAGTGTGGCCTTACCAAGGCATTGTAAAGTGGTATTAATACTTCACGTGATCTTGATTCTATCCCTCTGTTAATGCAGCCTAGCACTGTGTTGCCTTTTTTGGCAGCTGCAGCACACTGCTGGCTCATATTTAAATGATTGTCCACTAGGACTCCGAGATCTCTCTCACAATTACTACTATTGAGCAAGGTACCCCCTATACTATACCTGTACATTTGGTTTTTCTTGCCTAAATGTAGAACCTTACTTTTTTCACTATGGAATTCCATTTTGTTATATAGCGCCCAGTGTTCAAATCTGTCTAGATCCTCCTGTATCCTAAGCCTGTCTTTTCTCTTTCCTTCTATCCACCCATTCCATATACTTTTTGTTTTGTAAAGTGTAATACCAGTTAAAGTAAAAATAAATGACTTATATTGTTCAATCATGAACCTTAGTATAGTATTAAAGCTAAAACTTGCCTCTTTATGGAGTAGAAGTAAGTAATAATCCAGTGACATTTATAAAAAGGTTTTGTATTAAATGGGTAAAAACTTATTTAATGGAAATCCTCTTTAGTGGAAAAAAATGCAAAAGCACAAATTAAACTAGAGCTCAAATAGTGATTTTAAAATTCAAATAATACCTAGACGTGCTTTTCAGTCACAAATTCGCCTTATGAAGGCAAAGTGTAATTATTAGAGTAGAAGTTGAAATCTTGTTTTCTTCTTCATTAAAACCCTAACAAAGACTTGTCCTACTTCTTAGTCATTTTGTTGATGAGGTTATTTAGATTGGTAGACTATTAAAAGGTTTTTATTACTAGATAAATACCCTTTAATAATAGTTCGAGCTTGCCACTGCATTGCCTCAGCTGTTTTTATTACTACTGTTGCAAACAAGAGAAGAAAAAATGAAAAGCCAATAGTAAGAATAAAGTGACATCTTTAATCATGTTTATGGGTATTTGCTTAATGAATTTAGCCTCCTTCCCTTTATAATTCTTAGTAACTACAGCATGTCACAGAACAAAGAGTGATCAAGGGTTCTGTTTAGCCCTACTAATTGATGGATTATGGTATTGATTGGGCTTTTAAAAATACAGTTTATAAACTTATAGTTTATGACTGCTAGAAAAAAAACCCCTTTAGATCTAGGAGACATAGTATTAGAATAATGTGGTTTGTACTGAATATATGACACTCAAGGAGGTGATATTGCTAATATACACATTCACCTATTTTTTGTATGCACAGGAGCAAAATTTGATTTTGTGTATCAACTATACATTTGTGTCTAGTAAGGAAGATTTAATATCTCTTTAATGTCAATGGGCATCTCAGTGAATCCCCATGAAACATCAAGCAACCACATCTTCTAAAGAGGATATAGATGGAAATGATGTATTTATGGAATCCAATAATTGTTTCAAGTCCATGTTAATGGGGGAAATGAGACTGATTGAATGGAGACATGAGGAAAGGAAGGAGGTGGCTTGAAGAAGGATGGAGTAAGCATCTGAAATTCAGGCATGACCAAATCAGAAGACTAACTTGGTAAAAGCTGAGGTGATACCTTGTTTGGCAGATACCTTGTTCTGTGATTTTTGAATCCCATCAGTGTTGCTTTCCATAGAGAATTTTTCTAAATTGTCTTGTGAATGTCTCAATATGCACCCTCTTGTTGCTAGATTTATTCTCTGTTTTTCTAAGCTCTTTCTTTTGGCTTTTTGTCTGTATTATGATATACCTATATGTGATTTATAACGATTCTGGACATAAAAGAGGGCAATCAGCAAGATGGTGAGAACAAGAATTGCAAAAATCAAAACCAAAAAATTTCTAGACATTTTCTCCCATGTTTCCAGCTAGAAAAATTCATGAAAATAGTTCAATCAATAAGTATTTCCTGTGATAAACAATATAGCCTTTATTTTTAGGCTTAATGTGTTTTTGATTACCCAATAGGGAATCTCTATCTTACGGTGCTTCTAAACTTCCCAGAACCATCTTTTAGATATCCTTGGTAACAAAACAGAACAAGACTGGACAAGACTGATCCAGAGAAGCAGATTTTTTTTTTTTAAATGTCAGACAGATTAAATATAGCATTATGTGACTAAGGAAACTTCTTGCCATTACATTCTCAGCTGAATTCTACTAACATAATAGATTTACAATAATATACTGTAATAATTGGCCACAATTTTGAAGACAAGAATTTGTGAATGCACAGATCTGTTGTCAACTTTCTTTCAACATTTTTGTTGAACTGTTGAGGTCCCAGTAAAGCAAATAAGCTATCTGAGACATCTATATTGCACCTTTTCTATTTATATATTTATTCAATTATTTTCAACTTGCCCTGTAGTAATGGATCTCAAGAAAAGAAAATCTATGACATTAGCTCAACAAAAATTCCATAATCTCCATTATACTGAACCTGATAAATAAGCTCCCAAAGCTTGGATAAATCATTTTTTTGAGTGAATAAATCTCAAAAGTTTGAATGAGAAGCTGTAAAATTTGACATTTTACAGTTGTAAAGTGAGACATTTCACCAAACAAGGACCAAAAATAAAGACCAAAATGAAAGGTATTAAAATGATATTCAAAGCTACACTGATCAGTACAGGAAGATCAATAAAGTCTTTCACTTGGTATATCTTATCCATTCAGTGCCAGGATCACTGACTCCTGTTTGGTCAAATGAAGACTAAAATACATCCATTTTTCCTAAGAACCCCTAAAAGTCTCTAAAGCAGTGGTTCTCAACCTGTGGGTCGGGACTCCATTTGGGGTCGAACAACTATTTCACGGGGGTCGCCAAACAACGCAGTCCACCATTTTTTCCCCTTTTCCTTAGCTGTGCTACTCCCTTTTATTCTATTGGCTTTTGAAAGCCAATAGAATAGACTCTCTTGAATAGAGTCTAATTCTATTGGCTTTCAAAAGCCAATGGGAATTGTCCAGGCTGTCTCTCCCTGCTGAGCCCTCCAAAAGTCCCATTCTGCAAACGGTGCTGCACCAGTTGAGTAGTCCTTGACTTACGACCAGTTGAGTAGTCCTCGACTTACGACCGGTTGGGGGGTCACGGCATTAAAAAGGTTGAGAACCACTGCTCTAAAGCTCCTTGTCCAAATAAAAGAGGGGCTTCATTGTCACCTTGTTTAAGAAATAAGTACCATCTCAAATACCACTTACAGTGGGGATACATTGTACTGAATGCACAAATACAATAAGGAGGATGTTTTTGTTTAAAGAGAATTATTTCAGATTATTGCAGGATGTACTATAGATAGGAAGAATACAAATATATATTACCTGTTAAATTGTGGACTATCACAAGTTCAGTGGTTGATGAGAGGGAAAGGAGGAAGCAGGTGCCTGATATCCTATAGTCCGACCAACAAAGTAGGGAGCAATAGATAATTAAGGAGTCATTTTTTGCAGGAACCTTATTTGCTTTTTTAAAGTCTTATGAGGTCCTGGTTAATTTATGAATCTTTCAAGTTTAGTCAGATTTATCTGGTAGTTTTTTTTTCCCCACTTTGCTCTGAACAGTTACAGTAGCTATTTCAATTTATTATTCAGGATTCACGTGAAATTTTCTTTTCATTTCCAAATAGCTGATCCCCTCTGACTTCTACAGCAGTGGTCCAAAATACATTTAAAACAAGGTGTTTAAAACAAATTACATTTTACTGGATTACAATTGTAAAATGAGACATTTCACCAAAGAAACCTGAGAACTCAGTGGACAATGGAGAACTTTTATGAGGTCTACTGCAGAAAAAAAAAAGTTTTTAACAAGACTTCCAATAGCCTATTAAAGCCAGGCAATTTCTTGCTGTCTCAGATGCTTTTATTATCCTCACTGCAGTATTGATTCTTTCTTTACACTCTCCAAGAAGAACGCAAGTTATCTCAGTCCCAGGATGTTCTTTTTTTTTTTTCCTATTCCATTTCTCTTTGGTTTAAGTTGTCAGCTCCTGAAGGCAGTGTTATGAATGTCCAGTGACAAAAGGCCTAAGCCACGAAGTCCCAGGTAGAAAATAGAGATTACATCTTCATTTTCACTAGTCAGCTTCTTCAAAGCATCAAAATAAGAGGGTGGAAAATATACTTTGTAATGATCCTACATTACTATGAATTATTAGAGTAGTGCAAAGATATTTCCAGTGGTCTCTATTTTTTTCTGTTTATTCTGTTATTTTCCTAATTCAATAGTAGTTCTATTTACTGAATTTTTAAACATACAGTAAGAACTCTGCTTCCATTTCTGCTCCAAGTTTATGCTGACAATGAAAGAAGATGCAAAATTACAGGTATGTTTCGATTCCTTGTGGGATATTAGATTATAATCCTTTTACTCACAGCTTCAAAAACTGCTGATGTGAGAAGACCGGTTGATTGCTAAATTTTCCTCAAAATAAAATCAGTTTGTAAGAAGTATTATGTGACACAGAATCTTATCCCCACTGTATAAATTATAAGATGCTCATTTGCATTCCTTCTCATTTCTATTCTGCTCAAAAAGCTTTTGTTCTTGGATCTTTCATTCATCTTAATAGGGCCTGAGTGACTGAATCTCACAAACAGAGTTGGCAAGATCAGCCTTGGGCAAATGCTGCAGAAGTTAAAAAGAAGTTTTCCACTAGTAGAAAAAGATCAAAATGATGTCTATAAAAGCTAGTTATGTTGTTCGTCCATCGATTTTGATGAAGACCTTGACATCTTGTGGGTTATGGGCCATCAACAATGTGTCCGTAGGTGGCTAATAAGACCAATGTTAGCACGAAATGTTCTGCCACATACTGAACAAAGAAATGTAGACATTGTTACTTCAGCATTTGTAGCTCTGGCTTTGCAGAGTGCTCGCTTTTCTTGTGCCAAGATTGTCCTTCTGTGTTCATATGTCTGGCAACCCTGGTACACCAAGGTGCGCCATGTCGGTCGATCATGCATCAGAAGTTCCCAAGAGATGGGACTTAAGAGAGGCTTTCAACGTGTCTTTGTATCGCTTCTTTTGTCCCCCGTGCTTCCCTTGGGACAGCTCACCATAGAAGAGCTGTTTAGGATGCAATGATCTGGCATCCTTACAACATGGCCTGCCCAGCGCATCTGGACTTTCATCAACAGAGTGTAAACTGATGATAGGCCTGCTCTGGAGAGGACATCTGTATCTGGTATCTTATCCTGCCACCGGATCCTCAGAATTCTACGAAGGCAAGTCATGTGGAAGTAGTTCAGTTGCCTAACATGCCTCCTGTACACTGTCCAGGTCTCACCAGCATACAATAGGGTAGTTAGCACTGCTGCCTGGTAAACTTTAAGCTTGGTAGCAAGACTTATTCCACGGTGGTCCCACACGTTAGTCCGCAATCTGCCAAATGCAAAACTTGCTTTGGCAATTCTACAGTTGACTTCGATGTCAATTGTCAATGCACGGGAGAGGGTACTACCAAGATACGTAAATTGGTCTACTGCTTGCAGCTTTTGTCCCTTTACTGTGATGGTAAGCTCTGGATATTGGGCTTTTGGAGCTGGCTGGTATATCACTTCAGTTTTGTTCGTGTTGATGGGGAGGCCAAAGTTGTCACAAGTGGCTGTGAATTTGTCCATGCTGGCTTGCATTTCCTGCTCCGATCCTGCATTAAGGGCACAGTCATCAGCAAAGAGAAGATCTCGTAGCACAGTCTCCTTTACCTTGGTGACAGCCTGAAGTCTTCTCAGGTTGAACAGTTTCCCATCGGTTCCGTACCTCAGATTAACTGAGCTGTTCTGAAAGGCGTCTGACAGCATGGCTGAGAACATTATGCTGAACAGGGTTGGTGCCAGCATACAGCTTTGCTTAATGCCATTAGTAACAGAGAAGCCCTCTGAGGCTCCACCGTTACTCAGAACACAAGCCGCCAGGCCATCATGGAACTGTCGAACCATCAGAATAAACCTGTCAGGGCACCCAAACTTCCACATAATGTGCCATAGTCCTTCACGACTAACTGTGTCAAAGGCCTTGGTGAGATCCATGAAGGTGGTGTATAGTTCACAATTCTGCTCCTGACATTTCTCCTGGAGCTGTCAAGCTGCAAATATCATGTCCACTGTGCCATGCTCTTTGCAGAAACCACATTGTGTCTCAGGTAATATACCCTGTTCCAGATGCTCAATCAGGTGATTTAGCAACACTCGTGCAAAGATCTTGCCTATAATGGAGAGAAGTGATATTCCTCTATAATTACCTCAGACTTGTCGATTTCCTTTCCTCTTGTAGAGGTGCATGATGGACGCGTCTTTCAGTTCCTGAGGAATGGAACCTTGTTTTCAGAAAGATCGAAACAACTGGGTAGGTTTTTCAACAAGCACAGCACCGCCAGCCTTATAGACTTCCACTGGGATTGCATCAGATCCTGGCGCCTTACCACTGGAACATTGACTGATGGCCTGTGAGGTTTCAGCCTCTGATGGTAGGGCATCCAGGCTATAGTTCATATCTACCTGGGGTATCCTGTCAATCGCTTCATTATTGATGGTGGATGGGCGGTTCAGCACAGAGTGGAAGTGCTCGGCCCAATGCTGTAAAATCAGGGTCTTCTCAGTGATAAGAGTTGCACCACTCGAATCTAGTAGAGGAGAGCTTCCTAAGGGC
This sequence comes from Crotalus tigris, assembly GCF_016545835.1. NCBI lineage: Eukaryota > Metazoa > Chordata > Lepidosauria > Squamata > Viperidae > Crotalus > Crotalus tigris. The sequence goes on from NW_024100450.1 coordinate 219,979, forward strand.
TGAGGTCCATACAGGGATCTAAGGGCTTCATAGAATCATTTGGCATTGTTTCTATCAGCAAACTTCTGGATTTCATCTGCTTTGGCATTCAGCCAGGAGTCCTGCATCTTACAGAGCTTGCTCTGTACAATCCTGCAAGTGTTTATAAAAGCAATTTTCTTTGCAGTTGACGATGGGTCGTTCTGATGAGCCCGGTAGAGATGGTGTTTTTTGGCAAGCAAGGCTTTAATCTCTTCATCGTTTTCATCAAACCAGTCCTGCTGCTTCCTATATGAGGGTCCAAGAAAAAAGCTAGTTATAGAATGTAATTGAAAGCATATATTTAAAAAGCCATGTGAATTGAATAAGAATAAGGGGTCAAATTGCCATATCAATGCATCTCAATTTTCAAAACAAAATGAAAGATTATAATGGGCTGAACAATTTTAATTAAAACATTTTCTGATTTTTTTCCCCTGACATGAGATCATTGTTTTTCCCACCTGCCATACTCTGAAGTAGCTTCTTTTCTAGTTGTTGCTTCTTTCCCCTTTTGGACTACCTTAATTAGATATATTTTGAAAAGAATATTAACCACTGTGCTGCATAATCAAGTTCTTTGGGCTACAAGGTGATAGAATGGAAACAAAAAAAGAAAACTGAAGTAACAACAAACATTGTAAAACTGACGAATAAAACAAAAAAAAATTTCCTATTCAGAAATTAATTATTGCAGTCATTTTTTTTTTAAAAAAGAGTATCGATTGCAACAACTATTCATAAAAGAACTCTATATTTATTTTATTTTGCTCTAGTTAAAAGCCCTAGTGACAATTTGTCTAAATGATATATGATATACACTCCTTCATGTCCCCCAAATCTTTCACATTGATCTAAGTATTTATTTGGATGCCAAGATATATTACAATTATATTGACTGAGAAGGAGGAAGGCATTTTTTTTCTCATTTGGAATTGTTAAAGCAGAATCATTCCTTAAGTCTAATGACTTACGCAGTAACCAAATGATTAGTGATAAATAAAGGGAGAAGTGGAATAAAAACATTTTATACAATCATGATTTCTATTACGACACCTACCTTTAATAATCAGTAAGGTATGTGAACAGTGTAAATGAAGAAAACTTAGCATGTTCTGAGTCTTGCACTTTTTCATACTTGCCTATACTATGTGAATGTTGATTTTCCTATGATGCTTAAGGCAAGGTCTCAGCTGGTGGTTATTCCACTTTACCATCCCTCTTCTTACTGCTGCTATTACTGAGTTTTGTAAAATCATACTGCTTTTACATTTTTACATTTTACATGAGTGGGTGTTGATGATACTTTGGTTCTAATCTAACTTGATTTCCACTCATATTTTAGGTTTTTATTCCACCCCCCAGGAGTTCTGTACTTCACAGTTCTTTTTCAGCTTCTGTTTCCCCTTCTTCAGATTGTGCTATTTTCACCAAATAGTGGGCAATGCTATGTTAATATTCAAGGTTGTTCTAGACTGATTATTAATAACTATCTCCGAAGTTGAGAAAAGAAAAGGAGAAATAGAAAAGCTGACTAAAAGAGAAAATTCAAGCCCATAGGAAACAAGATACTTAATCAAGGATCTCTGTAACCTTAAGGTCAACAGAAGTTGTCAAGCAGCAATTTATATGCGAGAAGGGCACAGTGTTTTCCGGTTCTTTTGGTGTGGAAATGCCTAGCAGACTTGTTAGATACAGGAACGACTTTATTTACTTCTGTAACTTGGATTACAACACAATGCCCTTGATTCTCAGAAAAGAAACTTCGCTTTAAAAATTTTACTTTTATTCCAAAAAAAAAAAGAGTCCATTTTTATTTCCTAATGGGAAAAATAGTCTCTACACCAAGAAAATTATTGTCTTTGATATATTTTTTTCTACCCTTGTTTTTAATTTTTATCTTTAAATCTGGCTTACCAAATGATCTTCAAAATGACCTTGGATACACTGCTTTTAGAAATTACTCAATAAACGTAGGAGAAAAGAATGGAAACATAGTGACTTGCCATAATGACATTCCATTCTTGTCAGGCTGTCCATGTCTGTATGCTCTAAAATCTCAAGATTGATTAGGTAAGATGCAGCCAGTAAGAAGTCTCTTGTGAACAGAGTCTGTTTTTTTAATTCATACCATATTAAAGACAGAGAGACATTAGTTTCTGTAATTATTAGTCAAATGATTATGCAAGGGGAATTCAGCATACAAATACAGCTTCAGGTCCCCCCCTCCTCCCTCTCTTCTGTATTCTGCCTTTGTTCCAAAGAAAATAGGTGACTTTGTGGCCTAATTATGCTATCATTTTGAGACAAACTTTTTGTCTGCTTCAGCAGCATCTCCAAAGTCTCCCTACTTTCATCAGAATAATAAGAGCAACATGACAGTATTGTGCTGCAACCTCATGCCTTTTGGCATATTTGTGATGTTACAACATACCTAGAAAACAGACAGGACTTAAACCACGATCTAGGACACTACATGCATGACTTGTTTCCCATTTCTCTCTCTGAGATGCCAGTGCCTGTCTGCCTGCAGTAATATTGTTTAACATTCTAATATGAGATATGCATAACCTAAGCTCTAGGTTGGTGTGTAATGTAACCAGGGCTTTTTTTTCTCATAGAACGCCCAGAACGGAGTTCCGGCACCTTTTTTGGATTGAACCTTATAGGATAGGCAAGACGGGTTGCATGACATGAATGAGTTCCGGCACCTTTTTTTTTTTTTTAGAAAAAAAGCACTGAATGTAGCTATTAATAAATTCTCTAAAGTGTTAGTTAAAGACTTAATTTAAAACTCTGTTTTAAGATCTCTGTTGGGTAGTCTGGAGTTTGATCCTGACAGGGCTCAAGGTTGACTCAGCTTTTCATCCTTCTGAGGTTGGTAAAATGAGGACCCTGATTGTTGGGGGCAATATGCAAATAATGCTTCTGCATTGTAAACCATCCAGAGTAAACCATAGTGTAAAGTACTATGAGGAGGTATATAAGCTTAAATGTTATTACTATTGTTAGACAAACATTATTTCATTCTCTCTTTTACATAGCCAAATCCCCTTTGGTGATTTGAATCATCATTGATCCTACTTTTTTTTGGCAATCTAAAATTACCAAATTCCATCTTTATGTATAGGCCATTTTGAAGGTGGAACAGAGGGAGCAAATGATCACATGGAAGACCACCCATATTCTCCATCTTGGCATGTTCCCAAGGGCTGCTTCCCTTTTCCAGGAAGGAAGACAGCTTGCTTGTTGATCTCTGACAAACTCAATTGGTCTTACCTCACCAGTAAATATCCAAGCTGCTCCCTCATCCTCCCCTCACAACCCACTGCTGTTAAGATATTTCTAAATGCAGCCTTGGTTCCAAAGTAGCCAATCGCTACTTGCATTGAGCTTTTCCACCAGCTATTATGTGCAGAGACCAGAGGAGATAAGAAAGAAAGTGGTGATATTCCCTTACACTTTACAACATATGCGTTCCAGGGAAGTATAGTTAGAAGGTGCAGTGGCAATGAAGCGGCCACAATTTTCCCAGATTTCATTTCCATGGAAGTCATTGGTCCCAATATTTTGCAAGTTAATCTGTTCAGACACTTATGTCTGAACAGATTAGATAGCATCCAATTTTAAAGAAGTATAAAGCTTGTTAGGCTTCATGTTTAACCATAAATTGTTTCTCAGCTGGTGGTAGTAGAAGACAGTTATACTGCTCTAACCCCTACTTGCATTTAGCATCTGACAACTAAGAAGCAGTAAAAAATATTAAAGGTTAGTCTTAAATATTTTCACTACTCATAATAGTACATATCATATGAAAATTGAGGTTATAGCCAATATCCTCCAGTTTTGAAGTTAACGAATATTGATTTGATATGAGCAGAGTAGGATGATTTCCCCAAAAGCAGTTGCTATAGCCATTATCTTTTAAAAAAGTTAGGTGTTGCTATTTCTGTTCAGCACCATTTCAGAGTTATTTACCTTTCCTTTCCCTGCATTAGTCACATAAGTGATCCATTTATTTAGGGATCATGTGACCTTTATTCCATCTTTGTAAGTCCTTGCATGCGATCACAGATACGCACAGCGAGACAAGATTATAGTAAAACAATGACAAATGTGCAATGTTATGATATAAACTCCAGTACTTACTTAAGTAAACAAGTCACAGTTTTGGATCATGAAATCAAAATGAATGTTCCTTTACTTCTCTCCATTCCTAGCACTTACATATGGACTGCATATTAGGATGAGGTATGTGTTCTTATTCTCAACTGTCTTACTTGCCTTGAATGTAATTGTGTCCTGAATACATCTTCCTCTCATTACAGAGTTGAAAACACTGGAAAAACAAAGCTATACATCATAGGCATGTTGGACATCCAATAACTTTCTTATATAAATAGGAGTCTCTAATAGAATATTATGTACATGATATATTGATACTAGTAATACTCTCTTGTCTATTTGTTTGTAACCTTCTACTGGTTGAAATAGAGAAAGAAATTTTTAACCAAATAAACTCAAAAGCATAGCCATAGTACTTAGACTTATATACCACTTCATAATGTTTTACAGTCCTCTATAAGTGGTTTACAGAGTTAGCATATTGCCTCAACAATCTGAGTCGTCATTTTACCAACTGCGGAAGGATAGAAGGCTGATTCAAGCTTGAGCTGGTCAGAATCCAATTTCTGGCAGTGGGCAGAGTCAGCCTGCAATACTGCATTCTCACCACTGAATCAAGACAGCTCATAATGAGCTCACTTGTAGAATGCCAAGACCCATGATTCTCATTGGAGTGAAATTTGGGAAAGTAATGGCTGCTTCAACACCACAGCACCTTCTGACTACACTTCCCAGAAACGTATAGGTTGTATGGCTTGAAGGAAGATAGAAGGAGTATATCCATGTCCTTTTTTTCACCTGTCTTTGACCATTGCACCCATTCAGTTGGTGGCAAAGCCCAGCAGGTAACTGTCAATTGGCTGCTTTGGAAACAAGGCTGAAATTTGAAATCTCTTAATGGGTGGTGAGGCAGAATGAGAAAGCAACTCCAATACCTACTGGTGAAATAGAGTTGGCTATGGGATGATGCTGATCAATGAGACAGCCCCCTTCCTCCCTAGAGGGAGGAGGTCTTTGTGGACACTCCAGGAGGGAGCTGAGTGTGTGTAGACCAAGCTAACATGCTGGGGCAATTTTCTTGCTTGTAATGAATTCCAAGTAGGAAAGACACTCAGAGAGAAAGTGTAAAAAAATAGATGATATACTAAAATAGATACTAAACATATGATAAGGTTACATCATGAAAATAAATAGTGCAGTAAAAAAAATATGGAAAACATACTTAAAATACAGAACCCAAATCAGATTTTTATTTTTTTAAAAAAGATCAAGATGCCAATTATCAAAGGAGCTTAGGAGAAAATTATGATGTTAACTCCCACATGGATCAGTGAAAATTAATAAATATTAACACTGACAAGGAGATAAACATTATTAAGATTATGCAGTTGATATGTGGAGAGAGAGTTAGATGGGATTTTTTCTCCATTAAAAATACTTTCTTGAAGGGACAAAATAACCGTGGAATGCTTTCTTCTGGGGAAGGTGTTGAAAATAGTTTTCTTTCTTCTGAAGTTCCTTTGAATCTATGTTTTGATTGTTTACTTAGTCTGTACAAAAAATTCCATTTATTTATGTTGCTCATTAGCTTAAGTGGATATTTTTAAATATATATTTTGTTAATTCTTGTTTCTATGTCTCAAGAATTTTAGGAAATGATGATATACAACACACAATTCCAAATTCCAAACATCATAGTATGATAACTGTGAGAGGTTGCATTTAAGAATAAAGAAATAGAAATAATTCATTATTTTTTTCTTGTAGATATTTTTTGTTTTTGCTTTGCTTTATTTTTTGATAGTCATGATACATGGATAGTTCCCTAAATTTCATATTTTGTATACTATTTTTCCATATGGATTCACAAAATTGCAAAGAAAAAGAAAATATTTGCTTGCTCAGTGTATATTGTATGTAGAGGGACTCATATGGCTAGGTAAAAGAAACAAAGAGGAAAAAGTAAAGGGAATATACCTGATTTATCTTAGAATGGGAAGCATCCATAGTGAATTTTCTTTAAAAGAAAATCAGTGTAAAATAGACTATTTGTGTTGGCAAAATTATGTGAGCTAAAGAGATACATATATGTGAGCATACCTAAAAATAACGTATATTTGGTGTCATAAAGCTGTTTTTCATGAACAAGGTGCATTATATCTGTCTGTAATTATTATAACATGTATTGACAATCAATATTCTTAAAATGTTTTTTTTTATTTTGAAATTTAAATTTGAATGTGTTTTTTAAATATGCTTAAAGTTTTCTTTTCCTTCAGACAGCCTTTACATTTGATATGCCAATGCTGTCTCCTTCTGTGTTATAAATTTTACTTGTGGTTCTCCACTGAAGAGGAAAAATGACCAATAAATGTTGAGACTGTTTTTTAAAAAATATTTTTTTAGAATTAATATACTCTCAGATGTCTTGTTATACAGAATCTATTTCCTCTTTTTCAATTTGCCTGAAATGTCTTTTCACTCATAAATTTAAGCACTACTGTTTTACGCCAAAATAAATGATTTCTAATGTTTGACAGAAAGCACTTTTTTACTTCTACTGATTTATTATATTCTCCATGCAAATTAATCATTCATTCATATCCTATAAGTTATTTCAAAAAGAAAATATATATTTCAAAAATGCAAAACAGGTTGCTACTCTTTACCCTAATGCATTTATTATGCCTGATTAAGTGAATCTAAAGTAAAATAAAATCTCATATTACTGTAATATGATAACACCATTATATATTTCAAAAAAGGTAGGGAGCATAGGTTAATTAAATTTATCATTCAGAAATATTAATAAACTTTTTTTTTAAAAAATGTATGTACAACATTATGAAACCAGAAATTAATAAGGCATTTTTCAAATTAAGACATTGTTGGGTTTTTCCCCACTGCCAAGCTACAAAGCTATCTAACCAATCTTCAGCTGGCTGAAAGCTGTTCAACCTAGCATCTGCATGAAATAATTTAAACAGGGCTAATCCTGGTCTGGGGATACAGCCAGGTTTTTAAGATTTGCTTAAATAAAGGCAGGGTATTTTGATTATCTGGCCTGAGTGTGAGTTTTCTATTTTCATTCTACAACTGAATTGTAATTGCATCTATAAAAGCTGATATTCCAGAGCTTCCAAACTGATCTTCAAAAGCAGCCTCTTGAGGAAAGTAACACAGCAGTCTGTTTTAGAGACAACAAGCAAATGCACAATAAAGGCTAAACCTACTTTTTCAAGGGAAAAGCCGAAGCTATTTGTCATCTTGATCTTTCGGCAGGCACAAGGGCCCACTGGGATCACTTGTGCTTTTAGAGATAGTACTTACTTAAAGAAAGTCCCCAAACTCTGAACTTGGATAACAAGAGCCCAAGCTCTGAATGCTGACTAGCATATTGGCATGCAAATTCAGATCATTGCCTCTGCTGCTGACCATAGCCAAGGCTACTGCAATTCCAACAACTCTTCAGTGCTTAGTGAGCTTTTTGTAGATTCTTTGCATAGTTTTTAAAGTCGCTAGGTAGTTTCATTTCACACAATTCTGTTTAAGTAACCTTATCATAAAGTAGATTTACCACTTTGACATGTTGCCTTCTGCTTTACCCAGGAGGAATGACATCCATCTTGACAGTCTGAAGGTACAAACTTCCTGCCATTATTTTTAAGTGTCTGAACAATTAAGATGGGTCTTTCCTAAGTTTCTTTCTATGACTAGTAAAACCTTGAGGGCTCCTCTCTCTCATGTCTGGTTGTTACTTAGGCAATATCTTTTTCCATTTTCCCCAAAGGTCATCAACACATTTTATTATAAGTAGCTATGGTGACACATGTATATAAGAAAGAGTGCCTGTTAATTGCTCACACAGATGTATTTTGAAGCAATTGTAGCTTCCAGGGTAGCAGCATAGTACATATTGCATAGTACATAGTCCAGTTGTGAGTGACTAAGATGTGAGTCACTTTTTGAAGGCTTTCAAGTTGGAAAAAAAGTCACAACTGGCACATAAGATGAATCTGTGCAAGGGCCCTACTGGCCATTGCTGCCACTTGGTCTTTTAGTAGTAGCTGTGAGTCCAAGAGGAACACACACACACTCCAAGACAATCTAATCCTTTAAACATATACATGCATTATATAATCTTCCCTGGGCACATTTGTCTGTGCCTTATCCTTTCTACCAAATATGTGTAAATGGCTTCGTGCTAGGAATGTTCATTATTTCGTTAATGCAATTGGAGCATGTAATGCCAATTAACCTTAATGGCAGGTGCTTGTGAAGCCTTAAGGCAAAATTATATTCCTGCTAATTTAATTCACTCCTGGCGCAGAAGAACGAGCAACATTAAGGAAGAAAAAGTTCTATGAGTGGCTGGCTGCTTTAACTAGGAAGTAATAGCAGCTAGAACAGCACTTTGCAGTTTTGACTATAAACAGGGAATGAACAAACGAGATAATAGCAGCTCAAGTTTATTTCTAACCTGGGGACAGAATGCACTATTTAAGAACCACTGAAGGGCGAGATTTTTTTTTTAAAGGCTTCTCCAAGAAATGGGTAAGCATTATGTGACATTTAGAGATGTTTCTCAAGGCAATTTTGTCCAAATGACCTCCTATGTATGATGGTTCATATTCCAGTGTTGGGGTTCGGGGAAAAAAATATTTTAAATAATTATTATACTCTTAAGTAGCTCTCTTCCTGATAGAACATACCTTTTTTCAATATGACTCTTTTGATCTTTTCTAACCCTTACCAAACTAGGACACAGTGAATTACATTACTTAGTTTATATTCGCTGGAAAAAAAATTCCAATCAAAGGTGAGAAGACTCTGAACAGTACAAAGCTGCTTCTCTCTCTCTTTTTTTTTTTTTTGAAAAAAAATTATTTAAATTTTCAATACATATAATACTATCCATACATTATATAAGAAAAAAAAATAAAACAGAAAAATACCTTTAAAATAGAACCTTAAGTGTCTCTCGTCTATCTCCCCCCGACTGCATCCGCCCTCTCAACCTTCCTTCCTTACTTCCCTACTCCCTCTCTCCTCTCCTCTCATCTCTCCCCTCATCCCTTCCTCCCAACCAACTTCCTTCTATCCTTTCTCCTCCCCTCTTATCCCTCTTTGGATACAGTTCAGGGGAAATACCCGAGCGGCACCTCCCTCTAAAATACTCTATCTATTTTATACATTAATATTTCTATATAACTAACCTACTTAATCCCACCCATCCCCTCCCACCCTACCCCCCCCCCCACTTCCTGGAGCAAAATACAGGGTTATTGTAAACAAAATAAACACAATCTATAACTTTTAAAACAAAAAAAATATATACAATAAACAAATTCATACAAAACCCTTAACTCCCTTTAAACTTTAAAAATAATAAAATAAACAAATCTACTATAAATCAAATATTATAAAATTCTATAAATAATAATTATTACTTCAAAAAAGTGAAAAAATTAATCATCAAATAAATGAAACTTTAAAATTCCATATTTATTCTGAATATAATCTATCCACCTTCTCCACACTATGATAATTTTTTCTTGTGTATGGTCCTTTAAATAAGCAGAAATCTTTGCCATTTCTGCTAAATTGGAAACTTTAAGTATCCATTCTTCTAAAGTAGGCAGCGAATCCTTCTTCCAATATAAACCTACAAGTAACCTTGCTGCAGTTATTAAATTCAACATTAAAATAGTTTCATTAACATCTAAATCCATAAAAATACCCAATAAAAATAATTGAGGAGTAAACTTTATCTTCTTTTTAAAAATCTTTTGAATGTTCCACCAAATCATTATCCAAAAAGCTTTAACTTTCTTACATGTCCACCAAACGTGAAAGTAAGTTGCATCAGTACTACCACACCTCCAACATTTGGGCTGTAAGTTAGGAAACATGCAAGACAATTTTTTGGGATCCAAATGCCACCTATAAAACATTTTGTAAAAATTTTCCCTCAAATTTTGGGCCTGTGTAAATTTAACATTTCTAATCCAAATATTCTCCTATTGATCCAATAAAATCGGTTCCTGGATATTCTGAGCCCATTTAATCATACAATCTTTTACTAACTCCGTTTCCGAATCCAATTTTATTAACTCATCGTAGATTCTTTTAATATGAGCATGATTCTGATCTTTAATCTGAATAATCAAGTTTTCATCTCCTAATGTTATTCCAACTTTCTTATCTACTGTCCACCTATCCACAATTTGTATGTATTGAAACCATGAGTATGAAATATTTTCTTGTCTTAATATGTCTAAAGATTTTAGCTGCCAATCATTACCTGACCAAATTAATAACTCCTTATACGAAATTTTATCGAAATTCATCCCCTTAGAGACTCCCTCAATTACATGTCCAGGAATCCCCCAAATAGGTATTTTATAATTTAATTTCTTAAAAGAAAAAAGAAAAGCACAGCAGTGAATTATCACTCCTTACCCTTGCTGATTTCATATTTGGTTAATTTATTTCTTATACAATTTATTTTGTCCAAGGATTCTCTTCAATGAGCTCATTAAATTCATTGTTCCCAATCCTTTACTCCACATATATGCTCCAGAAATTAATGTGGGAAGGACTCATGTAAAACTGTTTTGGACATGGTAACTGCGATGAGACCATAATATGCACAAAGATGGAAAGATTCCAAAATATCCATGATAGAGGAATGGTTGGAGAAGATGGCAGAATTTACAGAAGAGACAACATTATTTTGCTAGACTATTTTGCTAGAGCGGGGAGAAGACAACAAATAATTGATTACAGAATGAAAAACACTTTATGGACTTTTTGCTAACAATGAGAAAAAAATGAACTGGCCACTTACAGATTTGATAATTAGAAAGGATAAAATATGGGAAAAGGAAAATTATGATGTAATCTTAAAAAGGGAGAAGAGATGATCAATGTATTTGTATCCAGTAAAGAAAATTGAAAGCCTCTCTTCTCTTCTCATAAAAATGTGGGTTCAGGTATTCACTTGCACAGAATTACATTGTCTTTTCATATTTGTAAGTAGGCAGCTCTTCAGTTTTCCTACTTAACTTGTCAAATCTCAAGTAACTTTTTGCATTAAGATTTTGGTTGTCATTCAGATGTAAATAACACAAATTTTGTCCCAAAATGGTGTCAATCCTAATTGTCATAAAATCTGAAAGTTCTGGATATGGCTGAGGAAAGTCTATGAATTACCCATATTGGGAAGAGACTATATACAGAAAGCCAGAGTTTCTGGCAAGCTGTTGTGACAAGAAAAACATCATTTTGAGTATTATTACCCATCAGCAGCTGACATTACTCAAGAAGTATTGCTGAGAAAAAACCAAATTCTTTCTACATATTTGCAAGTCTTTGCTTATTCCAGACAGAAACTTCTTAGGACTACCTAAGAACAGGTTTTATTTGAAGATTGGACTTGAACCCAGCTAAGAAATAGGCAGAGGCATATTGGAATCAAAGTTGGATTTATTCCCTTAGCTTAAGTAAATTGTTGGGCTTCAAACATTGCCCCCTTAGATTTCTAAAGGAGAGCCTTCTTAATTCTTGGAGCAGCATCTCCTATTGATTTGGGTTTCACAACCTGGAACCATCCAGGTTCTTACTTGATGAACCAATCCAGTTCAGGCAAAGAATCATATATCAATGTCCACTTTCTAAACTGATGTGAGTATCCAGCTCCAGGGGAACTATTATTATTGTAGGTTTCTCTTACCTTCTACCCCCTCTTTCTGAAAACTTCTTGAAGTTCTGCCTACTGCTATTATTTTGAAAGCCAGAATTATGGCAATCATAGAATCCATCTTTTCTCACTCCCTCCTCCATTTATCATCTAGCTTTTCAACTCTTTCTTTCTTCCCTGTCCTCTATTTATTCATTATTGTTGTTGTTAGTTGCGAAGTCATGTCCGACCCATCGCGAACCCATGGACAACATTCTTCCAGGTCTTCCTGTCCTCTACCATCTTCTGGAGTCCATTTAAGCTCATGCCTACTGCTTCAGTGACTCCATCCAGCCATCTCATTCTCTGTCGTTCCCTTCTTCTATTGCCCTCAATCTTTCCCAGCATCAGGCCTTCTCCAGTGAGTCCTTCCTTCTCATTAGGTGGCCAAAGTACTTGAGTTTCAACTTCAGGATCTGACCTTCTAAAGAGCAGTCAGTGTTGATCACTTCTAGGACTGACCGGTTTGAATGCCTTACAGTCCAAGGGACTCGCAAGAGTCTTCTCCAGCACCATAGTTCAAAGGCCTCAATTCTTTGTCGCTCAGCCTTTCTTATGGTCCAACTTTCACATCCATACATTACAACTTGGAAAACCATGGCCTTGACTATACACACTTTTGTTGGCTATTTTTTCACAGACATCTCTATCTTCAACCAAACCATTGAAAGCTCCATGTTCTCTGCTCTCTCTCTCTTTGACAAAAAAAGGGCTTGTACAGAGCATATATTGCACTTGCTGTCTTCTCCAAAACATGCTAGCCTCCTGGGATTGTTCACTGTTTTTCCCTCAGTACCACTTAAAGACTTATCTTTTAATTGAATACTATTTCCCAGTTGTTGCTCATGCCTTCTTAATTGTCATTTTCCATTTGCTGTTGCTTTCCCCATGGGGGTTCATTACAAATGATTTCTATTATGTCAACACTGTTCATTATTTTAAACAGTGTGTTCTTATTGAATGTTATTTCTCAATGACCAGTACTTCCCTTTCACTGTCATTTCCCATTAATTTATTTTCATTCTGCTAGTTTTTAGTAAGATTCAACCTTCTTCTGTGAAGTGTTGATGGTTGCCATTTCAAGTTCCAAATCTGCTTGGAATGCAGAGTTTTTAAATATGATGTAGGGTGGTTTTTTTTTAAAAAAATGCTTGCTGATCCTTTCTAAACTGTCCTTGCAGAACCCAAATGTGCTTTTTCAAAACCCTCTTGGATGAGAAGCCAAATGTCTTCAAGCAAAAGCAAGAAGTCCAGTTGCCTTTTGAGAAAAGCACCATTGTCACAACCATGGCCTGGATGACTGAGAATCTCCATAGACCTTCTTTGCAGAACATTGTTCAAATATCCAGTTCATGCCCATTCTTTTGCCAGTGTCTGATTTGCAATCAGTCATTTTCTCATAACACAAAATAAATTAATGATGATCCCATGTACAACAATCTACTTGGAGCTTCTCTGAGAAAGATGGGATATAAAGATGGGATACATACTGTATATATTGTATATAGAGTGATTTGTAGATTTGTTGATTTATTGATTGATTTTCTTATATTTTGTACTGTCATATATTTTTATATCTATAAGATACATGATGCATGGTGGTATAAAACTATTAGTAAATCAATCTACCTAGCCCTTGATCTATTATATATAAGTGTCACAGCAATGCTTAATTTGTCACTTTCTTATTTTCTTCTTTCCTCTACTGCTTTTCTTGAGTTAGATTCTTGGAACAAAAATACATTTTCTTTCATACATGGCCAATGATCACATAATGAAAACAGTCAAAACAACAGTATTTTTAATAGAAGGAAATATAACTCTGTGCATATAGTAAAATATCATCTGTAGAGAGAAATCAGAGAGCATGGTGTGATTCACATTGTAATGTGAGTTGACCTAATCCTCATTTCCTGAATTAATGTACCTACCAGAGTTAATTTTCTACACTTTCCTGATTTTTTGTGAAGTAGTTTTCAGAGCTGAAATATGCACACAATATGCTTCATTAGAGAAATTGTCTACTGTATAAAGCATCCTTTAGGAAAACATGCATTAGTTTAGGGAAAAGAATATGAAAACTCTGACAAACTTAAGCAGAAATGAGGTGGAATGAACAAATGTTTTCAAAAATGCAAATATTGAGAAAGTCAAATACATTCAACGGGTCTGACATTTTCTGTGTTATACATAGTTCCTTAGTTTTTTATCTGGCTTCTTCTTTTCTTTATCCTGACAGGAAGGAAACATTATTTTCTCCCTGACAGCAGTAAATCCCATTCAGAACACTTTAAGCCTAAACCTAAGCTTAACCCTCTACTCAATGCTTCTACAGCAGTGGTTCCCAACCTTTTCTATAGCCCACAACCCTAGAACATTTCTGATGTATTCTCGCATCCCTTACAAAAGTTCGAAATAATGGCAATGAATTATGCATATATACTATAATTTTGAAAACCCAAGTTTTCACACCCCCTGGAATATTGTCTCGCACCCCTGGTTGGGAACCCCTGTTCTACAGTCAAATTATTTCTCTTTAAAATAGCTTCTTCTAGAAAGAAGGTATTCTTAGATATTTGTTAAATCTTAAAAAAGGAGCAAAAAATAAAGCACATCAATGAACTTTTTTTTTTTTTTTTTGCAATTCCAGAAAACAATGACAAAAGGCCATCTAATTCATAGGCTTTCTAATACTAAGTTCTTGTCAACAGCCACAAACTTGTGATTGCCACAAAGCTAGCATAGAAGTAAATAGAATTACTCACTTGAATGATACTCAATCATATAGTCCTTCTGACTCTGGCACCATGTATGTATCATGGCTAATAAACCCTAATCAGAGAATTCCAGAAGTTGAACTATAAGAAGTAATATTATATTTGTTCAGGTTGATTTAAGTAACAAGAAATTTCACTGGGTAACTTGGAACCTTAGCATTCTGAGAAGAAGACTAAAATATATTTTTCCTTCTTGCCCCTTTTTCAAAAGGGAAGTGGATTTTGTTTTTCCTTGAAGATGTTTTGCTTCTCATCCAAGAAATTTTTTCAGTTCTGACTGAATGGTAGAGAATGGAAGGATTTGTATTCCTTGCAGTCATCTGGCAGGCTTTCTGAGAGTTGTTGAGGTTCAGTCTTTTGAAGACAGCAAAGTCCACATTCTGGACAAAGAGGAGTGCTGGTTTGAAAGAATGGTCAAAGAGGCCATCTACATTGATATTAAGCAGCGCTCTCTCAACAGAGGAGGAGGGATATGATACCACCTATCTCCTGTTTACAACACAGTCCTTTCAGCAGTTCCAAGAAGGTTCCACACCCATTTGCACTATTCAGGTGACCCTGAGGGCACAGATAAACCTCCAAGTGGGCTCAATGACTCTCAGAAAGAGTGCTAACAACCAGATGACTGCAAGGAATATAAATTCTTCCATCCTCCACCTTTCAATCAGAACTGAAGAAGCTTCTTAGATGATAAGCAAAATGTCTTCAAAGAAAAACAAATCACCTTCCGTACCACCATGACCTGGATGACAGAATCCCCATAGACTCTTTCCCTTCTTTTTCATCATAGGCATAATTTTAAAAGCAAGATTCACATTCAGAGTACTCTTTCTCTTGTGGAAAATGAAAAGACTCTTACGAATTCCAGAGGGTTTTTAGCAGAGAGATTTATTGTGCAGGTTCAGAAGCTATAGCAATCCTGAACCCCGAGGGCAGGTTCAGACTTCAGTTTTATACTTTCCTTTCCTCAGGAACAAAGGAATACACATTGAAATACACATTGTAATACATTAGATTTGTTTCTCACGGGTATACAATGGAGAGTTTGCTACATACATTGTATCCAAGTGCAATGCACATTAGGTTAGTCACATACTACTAACAGCACTATTTCAGTAATTATGCAGACACATCATTATTCTAGTGATTGTTCATCATTCCACATTATTTCCAATGAAAGAGGATATTGCTAAGCATTTATAATTGGTTTGAATTTGTTATTTATTTGAAAACGTTGAGGAAAAAAGAGAAATGGTTTTGGACCACCTGCACCTGAAAATGCAGCTTTAGGTGGGTACTAGAATCTATAGGGGAAGGAGTGTTAAAACTCATTCCTCCCAGCAGAAGTGGAACTTTGCTCATGGATAATGCTAGATTTAATTGTACCTGGGGCTAGGGTTCTGTGAGTGATGGGTGGACCACTAGTATATTTCAGGAGAAAATAAATGATCAGGAGATCAAAAATGCAAATAATGGGAAGCTGACTTCAAAGGACAAACCTTGGACATCTGAGAAAGGAAAAACTAAGTCTTCTTTGTAAAGGAAGAAAATGGGAGAAGAGCATGCTGAATTCAAAGTAAGCTAGATATAAAATTTGAACCATTTTTCTCTCTTATACAAAGACTGCAGACTTTCTGACACTGCAGCATTATAATCAAGGTTTAGTTCCTAGTCATGTTAGCCCAAATTTTAGAGGGATTACTGCCTAAAATTATAGCAAAATAGCCTAATATCTGGTTCCCAGCATTCTCCTTCCTGCCAAAATAAAACAAACAAACACCCTTTGAAACAACTCTCCACTTCTCATTTGAACAGACTTTTCAAGCTTTTTCAACTCTGTGCTTTTCTTTTCTAAACATAGCAACAAGAACAGGACATAATATTCTACAAATATGGTTGCTAAGCGACAACTTAGATTGTTATAAATACATCATATTGCAAGCCATTTTATTTCTCTCCCAATAATCACTAACCTGTATTTTTAATCACTAGCACAGCACATATTCAGTTGAAGATATAATGACTCTAAAGTCTCTACCCTAATTACTCACTAATATTCTATGCACATAGTGCTAAAATTATCAGTGTTATTTATTGTTCCACGTGCTGTTTTTACTTATTTACTTACTTATTTACTATATCACTATATTGGTCTTCCCCTCACCTTGCAGCTTAGGGTGGCTAACAAAAATACTTATCTTTATGATCAGACATGATTTCTTTGTAATTATATTTATTACCGATTGACTTAAGTGATATCCCATTTGGATTTTCATGGTCACATACAGTATAACTTGAAACTATTCTCCCATTCTTTTGTTGTTTGATACTAGAGCCATCCTGCTTGGACTGTAAAATCCAGACAACCACTAAATGATTACTAAACAAAACAAAGACAAACTTTAATCAAATATGTTTTCTGAGATGTTTGTTTTTCTGAACTTTCTCCAAAAAAAAAAAAAAAAAAATCAAAATTCATTCAACTTTATTTTCATGTATTTCAGTATCATGTCATCTCCTAAACTCAAGATAGCAACTATTAATTTGAAATATTGTTCAAGGTGCAATTGTTTCTATACCCATTTGCAGTGTCAGGGAGAAAAAAAAAGTGAAGGGGAAAAAAGTGAAAAAAAGAAGAAATGATACAGTTGTGCCAATAATATGATGATATTGATCCACACGCTAACCAGAAAGCCTTGGTTTTAACTCTTTGCAGTTTTTAAATTTCTCTTTATTACAAAATGCAAAAATCATTAAAGTATGGATGACAGTGCATCAGAGCCACTGGATGTTGTAGAAGGAAAAGTCTGCATCAGGGTCCAGTCCATACTGAGAATAAACAACATGGCAACTGCTTTAGAAAGAAGGCTGTAGTTTATTGAAGAGGAGAACTAGACAGAAAGATGGCTCTGGAAAAACAGAGATCATATATAGTAAGGAGTGGGTTTTTTTATACCTTCTTGGGCTTTTGTTTGGAGTTGTTCCTGTGTCATGAACTTTGACCTGAGTCTGAGTGTGCCTTTCTGGTTTTCTGATGGTGGTAGGTTAATCCTATTATGTCCTGTCTTAGAGTTTGGGTGGGGTAAGGGTCTTTGTCTTCCTGATCTTTTCAGCTTCTAGCTGGAGGGCTCCAGCTTTCCTGAATGGATTATTACATCTGCATTTCTAAAAGCTGGTTTCTGCTGAGTTGTCTGGCTGGGGGTTTGTGTGGAGAAGTTTCTGTCCTTTTAATATTCCCAAAAATATTTCTTTTCTCTGTATTGTTCCCACAATGTGGTTGCCATGATACTGACTAAGTCTGATAAAGGGTATACCAGGGCTTTAATATCATAATCCCTAGAAATTATCAGAATTGCAGGTTGAGACATCTGGAATTACCAGCCTGGAGGAAGGCTATGCACCCGTGCATTTGAAATGAACAAGCTATGTAATCCAATGATACTGCCAGAAATGAACTGACAAAATTGAACCTGAGCATTTCTTGTCCTTTACCAAATTATTTTCAATGTGGATTGATGAATGGGGTATCCAAATCAAGTATATGGTTATTTTTTTTAATGAGCTTTTCCTATGATTTTATAAATATGGATTAAAAATATCTGAAGTATTGTCTGTGGACTAGCTCAGAAGACTAAAATTTTATGGCTTTAGAAATGCCAATTTTGCTTTAGTAGAACTGTTATTTTGCATCCCTCTCAGCATGCAAAGAAGGGCTGTTTATTTCAAATTCTCCTGAAAACAGCTGGAGCGATCTCAGTGGAAAACTTTGCTGAATGAGATTGAATCTAGATCATTTTTTTTTATTTTGCAGGAGAAGCTTTGCTCATTCTGCATGGCTGTTCATTATATCAGAGAGACTCATTCAGACACTGGCAAAAGAATGGGCATGAAATTAGGGTGGGAAAAAAAAACCTCTAAACTGAATACACTTAAGAGCCTAATTTCACAATTAAGTAAATCATGTTACCTACATCACAATATGAAATTGCAGAACTGGGGACACTTTAATGTTTTCTGTGGAAACGTGAAGGAACAGATTAATTTAACAATATACTAGCTACAGCATTTCATGAAATCAGCCTATTCATTTGGAATTGCTGGCAAATTAGAGTTGTTTCAAAAGGTGTTAGGGGACATAGCTATATTGACAGTTTTAATATAAACTTTAATTTAAATGGTTAGGGAGTTTGTTAATTGTATCTATTAACTGTACATGCACGGGTTGGGTTCCAAGTCATCCTGGAATTCAACTTTGCATGCACCAGCTATATGCCCCTATAAAACTATCGACCAATAGAAGCAATTAATAAAAAATAATTAGTAGAAGGAACCTGCCCTTTTATATCTTTCCTTGTCTGAAGGGCTGACTTTGCATGCCTCTGTGGAAAGTGTCTTCTCTTAGTTAGGGTGTTCCTCTCAAGGCTTTTATCATTTACTTCATCTATGAGTTCATTCTTCTTTGTCCTGTGCAGTTCGGAGATTTATCTGTCTCACTTTCTTACTTAACAGTGAGCACAATGCTGGTTCTTTGCTATAGAAAAGCTTATGCATCTCACACTTCCCTATTATCATGCTCTTACCCAAATAAAGCTTGCATTCATTTTTTTTTTCACACAAGCACCAGCCTCAAGAATACTTTCTTACTGAAGTTACCCTGCTAACTTTAGTATTTCTCTTTCCAGCATAGTTTCCACTATATAAAGCTAACTACTATCCAATTAGTCAACTGTGTTTAGAAAAGACTTATAGAAATTAATGTCACAGCGTGAGTGATTCCAACAGATCTGCTCTGAATATGACAAGATCGGGATCTAGTACAATAAATCAAATTTATTAATCTCTTAAAATAATATGGTCTTAAAATGATATTCAGTTAAAAAAAATTGCTTACTGATTAGTGGGCAACCTCAAGGACACTCCGTTCTTCTCTTCTTAGGATATTTTTTTTTCTTTAAACTTTTCTGCAGAAGGAAAAAAGTGCTAATTAACAATGCTATTCTCTCAACTGTGGTAACTATTCATTATCTATGGTACTAGGGCTTGGGTGTTTCAAATCTGTCACTGCAATGTTTCACAAAGAGAATTAGCTCCACAACAGATACATATAAGAACAGTTGGTAGTATATCATCCGGCTGTCAGTGAAAGAGATGAAGTATTTTTTCTGCTTTTCAAAGCACCAAATTAATGTTGCAAAGAAAGTGATGAGGGAGAAAGCATTGACAATATAGCTTTTCCTTGTTTCCTTCTGACCTTGATGAAGCTCTTTTCCTTAATACAGAATTATTGATATGTTGATTTTCCCCATGATTGACTAATGTAATGAACTCTCTCAATACATCTAAAGCTAATTAATCTATTCCAAGAATATCTACACTATTATTTTCCTTGCATATGATTGAAGTTAATCTGCCTTTTTCACTTTAAGAAGTATACTTTAGCTGTGGAAACTGAATAGTAAACAGAAAAAACATAGTCTATAAAGGAAAACAGCAGGACAATATTTTAATCATCATCCTTAATGTTACAGCTCAATTTTAAACAGATGAGAAACTGATTTTGTAGAATGTGATAGAATCTGGTTGATACATATGTGAGCATAAAATTATATTTTCCAATAAAAGTATTATATCTTGTCACATAAAATAATTTTGAAATTTAATACATTTGTTAAAAAGTAATGAATCAGTGAGTTATACACAAACACACTGATAAAATAAAATAAATGTATTTAGTATAAGTTAGTATAACTTATAAGTTAGTATAAGTGGCAGAGGATATAAATGCATGTCCATAAGTGGATAAATAAAGTTTATAATAAAAGGATGAAAAATCATCACAATAATTAATATTCTTTATAGACTTTTTTTTTAAAAAAAAGAATACAATACTGGTAATATCATTAACAAGCTTTATTATTTCAGGACAGACAATACAACCCATAATCAACTTATGATAATATATGGAAAGTATTTACAGTATCTGTAGATTTCATGGTACATACTCTCACTATCATAGGTAAAATATTAATTTATTCCTGGAAGTATCTCACATTCAATAGAACCTTAATATAGAACATAAAAGAGAATGTTTCCATATTGTTCCATCCTTTTTAATGTTGTAGTTTAAAATAATTATTTTCCAGCTAAGACGTATAAATTGTATCATGATAGTATTAATTCAAGTAAGCATTACATACATGCATCTAATTTAATATCAAGAGTAAATTATAGGGCTATTTGCACAAGTTAACACTGCAACTAATATTCAGATCATCAAATCATTGAGTCTTAGCTCTGACCTGTAAAGAAACATAAATCCACAATTTATCACATTAGAAGAGGCAGTATTAACTACTGTTGGGCATGACTGATAGAATAGCCAAGTTTGCTGATGACTCTAAATAGTTTAGAGTGGTTAAAACCATAAGGGATTATGAAAGGAATCTCTGCACATTAGTGGAATGGGTGTGAAAATGGCATATGTCATTCAATTTGAGCAACTATAAAGTGATGCACATTGGCACCAAAAATGTTAAGTACTCCCAAACTAATGGAATGAGAGTTTGGTAGTTTGCTTGCAGATGTTTCATTATCCCCATTCCCTATCCCCTAAACATTCTGATAAATCAGCTATCAATAGACATTTAGAGATAAACTATATTTACATATCATTGCAAAGTGACAATAACAACCTAAGAAGTAAACACACATTCTCTCCAACAACTTACATCTAAGTAACGGGACTAGCACCAGACAAACAAACAACCCAGCAGAAAACAGTATTCTAATCAAGGTACTACCAAGAAGAAAACCACATACACCAATGCACAAAGTATGAACAGCAAACAGGGTGAACTAGAAATTCAGGTTAATGAGGGCAGATACGATATTGTTGCCATTACGGAAACATGGTGGGATGAAACTCACACATGGAACACACAGCTAGAGGGATTTAAATTATTTAAAAGAAACAGACCAAATAAAAGAGGAGGTGGAGTTGCTCTCTATATAAGAAATAACTACATCTTCACAGAAATAGAGTACAACAATGATAAAAACTGTCTTGAATGCATTTGGGTCAATATAAAAGGGGGGGGGAATGACATTGCCATAGGTGTATACTACAGACCACCCAACCAAACAGAGGAAATAGATGAACTTTTTGCTAGTCAGCTAACTAAGGTATGTAGGAAGCACATCACAATAGTAATGGGGGACTTTAACTACCCTGACATCAACTGGGAGACAAACTCCGCACCAAGTGGAAGATCAAACAGGTTCCTGGCAAACCTAGCAGACAACTTTGTCTCCCAAAAAGTAGAGAATGGAACTAGGGGATTAGCCATTTTGGATCTAATTCTCACTAACAGAGATGAAATGATAGACGGTGTTGGAGCCATAGGAACCCTGGGAGGAAGTGATCATGCAATATTAGAATTCAACATTATAGAAGCACAACCAATAGAACACAGTCAAACTAGAGTCTTGGACTTCAAGAGAGCTAATTTCAATAAACTTAGAGAGGGCTTGGGAAGGATTCCATGGATGAGAATCCTCAAGGGGAAAACAACTCAAGAAGCTTGGGAAATTTTGAAAAATGAGATAATAAAAGCACAGTCTAGCACAATACCAACAAAGAGGAAAAATAACAGCTCTCAAAAGAAACCAGCATGGCTGCATAAAGAACTCTCTGACAAATTGAAAGATAAAAAGGACAAGTATAGAAAGTGGAAAGAGGGGAACATAACTAAGTCAGAATATCAGCAAATAGCCCGAGCCTGCAAAGATGAAGTGAAGAAAGCCAAGGCTCAAAATGAACTGAGGCTTGCGACCAAAGTCAAAAATAACAAAAAAAGCTTCTTTCAACATGTAAAAAACAAGAAAAAAGTGAAGGAAATGATTGGTCCATTAGTGGGTGGAAGTGGCAAGAAGGTGACAAGCAACAGGGAGAAAGCAGAACTATTTAACTCATTTTTTGCATCTGTCTTTACACAAAGGGAAAAAACAGACCAACCTATCAAAAATAGTGCCACAAAAAACAAAACAGAAACACAAGTTAAGATAGGCAAGAAAATCGTTAGTGAGCACCTGTCCAGCCTAGATGAGTTCAAATCGCCAGGACCAGACGGATTACACCCCAGAGTTCTCAAGGAACTGGCAGATGTGATATCGGAGCCACTGAACTATATTTTTCAAAGATCCTGGAACACAGGGGAACTACCAGAGGACTGGAAAAGAGCTGATGTAGTTCCCATCCTCAAAAAAGGAAAAAAAATGGATCCAGGAAATTACAGACCTATCAGCCTGACCTCAATACCTGGGAAGATCCTGGAAAAGATAATCAAACAACGAATCAACGAACACCTAGAGGCAAACAAAGTCATTACTAAAAGCCAACATGGGTTTGTCAAAAATAGATCATGCCAGACAAATCTTATTGCATTCTTTGACCAAGTGACAAAATTAGTGGATCAGAGGAATGCTGTGGACATAATTTACTTGGACTTCAGTAAGGCATTTGATAAAGTAGATCACAACCTACTACTTGACAAGATAGAAAAATGTGGGGTAGACAGAACCACCACCAGATGGATCCGTAGCTGGCTGACCGGCCGTACTCAGCGAGTGGTCCTCAATGGAACTGCATCTATATGGAGGGAAGTGTGTAGTGGGGTGCCCCAGGGCTCTGTTCTGGGCCCAGTACTCTTCAACATCTTCATCAACGATTTGGATGAAGGGATAGATGGGGAACTCATCAAATTTGCAGACGACACCAAGCTGGCAGGAATAGCCAACACTCCAGAAGACAGGCTTCAGATACAGAAGGATCTGGACAGACTTGAACACTGGGCACTAACTAACAAAATGAAATTCAATGGTGAAAAAAGCAAGGTTCTACATTTAGGCAAGAAAAACCAAATGCACAAGTACAGCATAGGTGGCACCATGCTCAATAGTAGTAACTGTGAGAGGGACCTCGGAGTCCTAGTAGACAATCACTTAAATATGAGCCAGCAGTGTGCTGCAGCTGCCAAAAAGGCCAACACAGTGCTAGGCTGCATTAACAGAGGGATAGAATCAAGATCACGTGAAGTATTAATACCACTCTTCAATGCCTTGGTAAGGCCACACTTGGAATACTGCATCCAGTTTTGGTCACCACGATGTAAAAAAGATGTTGAGACTCTAGAAAGAGTACAGAGAAGAGCAACAAAGATGATTAGGGGACTGGAGGCTAAAACATATAAGGAACGGTTGCGAGAATTGGGTATGTCTAGTTTAACGAAGAGAAGGACAAGGGGGGACATGATAGCAGTATTCCAATATCTCAGGGGCTGCCATAAAGAAGAGGGAATTAAGCTATTTTCCAAAGCACCTGAAGGCAGGACAAGAAGCAACGGGTGGAAACTAATCAAGGAGAGAAGCAACCTAGAACTAAGGAGAAACTTCCTGACAGTGAGAACAATTAATCAGTGGAACAGCTTGCCTCCAGAAGCAGTAAATGCTCCAACACTGGAAGTTTTTAAGAAGAGACTGGACAGCCATTTGTCCGAAATGGTGTAGGGTTTCCTGCCCGAGCAGGGGGTTGGACTAGATGACCTCCAAGGTCCCTTCCAACTTTACTACTATTACTATTACTGTTGTGTCCCGAGCCTGCAGAAGCAGGTTCGGGATGTTGCTATGGTCCCGGGTTGCTGCAAGCTGCCTGGGACCAGACAGCGTGGCGCCAGCCTCGCGCACATGCGCGAGGTGCGAAAACGCGCCAATCAGCTGTATCGTTTTTGCCCGGGGATCCGGGCAACTTAAGAGGCCTGCGAGCCTCTTAGTGACTGCTGCTTTTGCTGTAGAAGTGAATCAAGAGCTGAGCTGTTGCAGAATGAGTCTCCAGGCTTCTGATTACTCAAGGGACGTAACACCCACCAACTGGCAAGGCAAGCTACTATATATGAACAAACAAACTTCATACTCCCTACTCTACACTAGATGTGTAATAAAATGTCTGCAAACAAACCAAGTTCAGAAAGGACTTCAAAGTATATTACAGTATAAGAGAATAACAGAATAAGCAAGTTGGAAGGGATCTTTGAGGTCTTCTAATCTAACCTCCTGCTCAAGCAGGAAAGACAAATGGTCAATGAAATGTTATTCACAATTAAATTTAGATACAAACTGTCTGGGCTGTTTCTGAATACCTGCCTTTATCATAACTTTGAAAAATTATATGCATTTTGGGGGGGTTTACTATATCCCCTACTCTTATTTCAAGGATGTCTTTGAAATAGTATTGTACTTGTCTCTTTCTTTTTCTCTTTTTATGAGCTTATAAATTAACTTTGCGTGTATAAAGTTAAGCAAAATTTTTACACTACAACTTGAACCAGGAAATTTGATGTGAGAAGAAAAATAAATTATGGTTCCCTTTGATATGCTTTAAACCTTTCCTTAAAGTGCTGCTAAATGGTCAAAAAAAAAAAAAAAGTTCTGAGACTACAATTTTCAGACTGCAGCAGTTTGTCATACCATATATCTATAAAATGTGAAAAAAAACACCTTAAATTCATATTAGCTGCTGTGCCACTGTGCCACTGTGTCATATAATTGTTCGCTGATTCTATTTATGTCTTGAATTACTCCATGATAACAGAACTAGGTTTTGCTATCTGGACAAATAAATGGTTTCATAATGTATACATTTTTCAGCCATAAAATATGTCCATTAATTAATAGACATGTGAAATTCTAGAATTATCCTGCAATTCTTCCCTCCCTTCCTTTCCTCCTATTTACAGTTTAATTTGTTATTTCACAAGCTATTAGAGAAAGTAGGAATCAATTATATATTTCCATTACAAAGCAATAGCTAACTTAATTTTATCCCCATCGTCTCATGAAAAAAATCCTACTGTAATAATATTCAATGTTGCTAACAGATTTTCCATGAACTCTAATGCATCATTTGACTCATCCCCAAAGGAAATAGGTTGGATTTTAGAGTTTATAGAAGAAATAAAAGATTATTATGAACTTTCTTTACACCAAAGCTCTGCTATTAAAAAGAACTGAAAAGGATAAATCTGTTGTGAATTCTGATCTTTAGCAGGACGGCCTATGTGAAATACCTTTAGAGAGAAAATCTGCTTGATATTTTCCACATGGGTATTTTCTTCCTTTAATACAGAAATGCATGTCTATTAGAGTATTGAATATTATAGCTCAGCAGATGCTTAAGGATTCAGTATGGTTTGCCTCAGTGTGATTTTCAGCCTGCAGTCTTTCTCAAATTCTTCCAGACAAAGAAAGACTCTTAGGACTGATTGACTTATTTGCTCTATTTATTTATTTATCCTTCACATTTCTAAAATTGCCCAGTTTCTCAATTATTCTGAATGGTGTACAAATTGAAAACTAAAGAAATACAACAACAGGAAGGAAGGAAGGAAGGAAGGAAGGAAGGAAGGAAGGAAGGAAGGAAGGAAGGAAGGAAGGAAGGAAGGTGGAAAGGAAGGAAGGAAATGGATGGTTGATGGAAGACTCACAAAGGGATCTCAACACATCCTTGAAATCTATCCAAATTTCTCTCTGTCCTATCTAATACTATATAAAAATAGAATGGGGTTATTCTGAATTTGTTTTCCATGATTTTTTTCAATTCTTTTAATCTCATGTCCATGCCTTCTTAACAACTCATTCATTCCTTACCCAATCTCAGCTTTAATTTTCTTCCTACCACTTTTTCCTCACATGTACTAAGATGGGCAAGGCAGGTTGGTGAGGATAACAGATACAGACCTGCTCCCTCCCCCCTTGCTTCGTGATGGGTTCAACGGCTTGCTAAAGTCAACAGAGAGCCTGGCATCAATGGTCAGATAGATCTGGAAAATGCCATGTTCTATTCTTTTGAATCACAACCAGCTCCAGAGAATACACAGTCTCTTTCTTCCTGATTGTATATTATTACTGGCAGCAGGTCTTGCAGACAAGGCTTGTGTAGGAATTTCAGGTGAAGCATGCACAACCATGCTTCATCTAAAGTCCTTTCTCTGTACAAAATCTTGTCTGATTCAGTACTATGGAATCTATGAGAAGCTGATATCATCATCATCAATCATTACCAATCATCATCATTGTCTACCCACTACAGGATGAAAGCCTCTTCCTCATATTTCCAATCAATACGGTCGTGAGCTTTCTTTTGCCACTTGGGCCTGCAATATTGCTGATGTCATCAATTCATCTTGTTTTAGGTTTAATAAATTCATCAAACTGGTATATGAACATTAAATTTGGAAACACCGGGGTTTTATTTTTCTTGTTTATTTTTTTAAATTGAGGATTCCACTGTTCTGAAGTTTCAGAATTGGCTTCTTCCAAAAGAATCACAATGTTTTAAATAATAATAATAATAATAATAATAATAATAATAATAATAATAATAGGTAATAATAATAATAATAATAATCCCCCAGTGAGGCACTACCTTGACCCCCAGTGAGGCACTACCTTGAGGTGGTTGTGGGGCTTGTGTACTCTGAGGAAGATGAGAGCTATGCTAGAGGTTCAACCATACTGGACAGGTCTCATCAGAGGAGTCAGACAAAGAGTGTCTCTCCCATAAAAAATATGGTGAGACGTAAATTTCAGAATGCCATACCGGCTCGGACGTCGCCTGGGTTAACAAGGTCCGCGCTAGATATTGGAGTTCCTGGATATCTGGTGAAAAATGGGTTACAGGACTCAGGACTGTTGGCTGAGCAACCAGGGCCAGCAGCTGCAGAACTACTGGAAGAAAAGTGTTTACCCGTCGCAGATACACAGTGATGGAAAACAAAGAAATAATGATCTGTTACTACAGATCAAGTCCAACAAGAAGAGGATATCTAAAACGAATGCACCAGTTCTGGAAAGAACAACATCCAGAATCAGAAATAACAGAACAGAGACTAGCAGATCAACGCCGATTTATAACACGAAATAAAGTATTCACAGAAACAGAATTGGACGAACTGCAAAGGTTTACCCAGGGCAAAGAAATCAAAGCCTTACCAGAAGTAATTCAGAATGTAGAGGCAAACCAGGGGGAGTTGGCAGTGAAGGAATCCAGCAGAGATATACAACTGTTCTCATTTGGAAACCAGGCACCTCTTCCTCAGGAAGAACAAAACCCTCTAACTAAAGAAATAAAAGAATTGAAACAAAGAATAACTGAGCATCTAGAACAGCACAAAAACAACAGAATAAGGCTACCTGCATTGAAGCTTGTTCCAAAGAAACAGCTAGCACAAGCATTAAAAGATGCAAATACTGCAATATCAAGTATAAGCACCAATTCACTGCAAGAAACAAACCAACTAATGTACAGCACAGCTGCAGTTATAACAGAATACCTGGGATGCAAAATCAACAAAGAAGAAAAACAAACAAACAGTGCACCAGAAAAATGGAAGGTTAGACTAGAAAATAAGATCAGCAAGTTAAGATCACATGCAAGCAAGCTAGAACAGATGAAAGAAAAGAAGCTGAAGAACAAGAAGACCAAAGAATACCTAATCAAGAAATACCACTTAGAAACAAGGAAGATCAAGGAAGCACTGGAAATAATAAAGCAACAAATAACAGCTATAGCCAGGAAAATCAGTAGATATGAAGCTCGAATTGCAAACTATAGGCAGAACCTCCAATTTCAATCCAATCAGAAACGTTTCTACCAATCCATCAATGGAGAAACTGCAAGGAATCAGTCAGTACCTGACAAGGAAGAAACAGTGCAGTTCTGGAAGCAGATATGGGATAACCCAAAGAAATACAACAAGGATGCGGCTTGGTTAAAAGAGGTGGATGCAAATAAAACAGAAGTTGAAATGAAAGAACTAGTAATAACAACAAAAATGGTAGAAAAAAGAGCAAAGAAAATCAAAAATTGGTCAGCACCAGGTGAAGATGAACTGCATGGGTTTTGGTTGAAACATCTAACTGTTATACACCCACTCATTGCCAAGCAGTTCAACAATATACTACAAGGAGGAGAAATTGAAAAGTGGCTAACAACTGGGAAAACCTACCTAATAATGAAAAATCCAGCAAAAGGGGCAACACCAGGTAACTACAGGCCAATTACCTGCTTACCAACAACTTTCAAATTACTAACTGGTGTAGTAGCTGATGCAGTACAACAGCATCTAGTTGAAAACAATCTCTTTCCACCTGAGCAGAAAGGAAACCGCCCCAATAGCAGAGGAACAAAAGATCAACTCCTAATAGACAAAATGATCTTGGAAAACTGCAAGAGAAGGAAGACCAACCTGAATGTGGCATGGATTGACTACAAAAAGGCATTTGACTCTCTGCCACATGATTGGATAATAAAGTGCCTAGAAATAACAGGAGTCAGTAGAAACATCAGAAAATTTGTGCAAAGATCGATGGCACAATGGAAGACACAGTTGCAGATCAATGGTGAGAAGCTGGGAGAGGTTAATATCAAGAGAGGAATATTTCAAGGAGATTCATTATCACCATTACTATTTGTTATTGCACTGTTTCCTCTGTCAACAATACTGAATAACTCAGGACATGGCTATCAAACATCAAAAACATCTGCCAGACTATCCCACCTCCTTTATATGGATGATCTGAAGCTGTATGGAAAAACATCATCTGAAATAGAATCGCTGCTCAACACTGTCCGTATATATAGCCAAGATATTGTAATGGAGTTTGGCTTGGACAAATGTGCCACACTTACTATCAAACAAGGAAAAATAATGAAAACTGAAGGAATCAAGATGCCCCACGAAAATAACATTAAGAGTCTGGATGAGGAAGAGTACTACAAATACTTGGGTATCCTTCAAGCTGACAACATCAAGCACACTGAAGTCAAGAAAAAGATTAGAGGTGAATACATCAAGAGAGTGAAGAAGATCTTAAAGTCCAAACTCAATGGAGGAAATACCATAAAGGCAATCAACACCTGGGCAATCCCAGTCATTAGGTACACAGCTGGAATAGTGGACTGGACTCAAGCAGAACTAAAAGCAATGGATAGGCAGACCAGAAAAATAATGACAATGAATCATGCCCTTCATCCACGCAGTGACATTGATAGACTTTATCTACCAAGGCAAATAGGTGGGCGTGGAATGCTACAAGTACATCAGATGGTTGAAGAAGAAAAAATGGCTTTGGAAGAATATCTGAAGAACAATGATGAAGATGCACTGAAATTAGTATATCAGGAAGGCTTACTAACTACTGGAGAGACCAAACTGGCCTACAAGAAAGACCAAATGAAGAACAGAATAGAGGCATGGGAAGACAAAGCACTACATGGCCAATACATGAAAAAAATAGCTGGGAAAGCAGATAATAATAAAACCTGGCAATGGCTAAGAGCAGGAAAATTGAAGAAAGAGACCGAGGGACTAATTCTGGCTGCACAAGACCAAGCCTTAAGGACAAATGCATACAAAGTCAAAATTGAGAAGACAGCAACAGACAGTAAGTGCCGCCTATGCAAAGAAGCTGAAGAAACAGTGGACCACTTGGTAAGCTGTTGCAAGAAGATTGCACAGACTGATTACAAGCAGCGGCATGACAAAGTAGCAACAATGGTGCATTGGAAGATCTGCAAAAAATATCATTTGCCTGTAAGCAAAAACTGGTGGGATCATAAAATAGAGAAAGTCATAGAAAATGATAAAATTAAACTGCTCTGGGACTTCAGAATTCAAACAGACAAGCACCTGCAACATAACACCCCAGACTTAACAATTGTCGATAAGAAAGACAAAAAAGTCTGGATAGTGGACGTGGCAGTGCCTGGAGACAGCAGAATAGAAGAGAAAGAACTGGAGAAGATAACAAAATACAAAGACCTACAAATAGAAATAGAAAGACTGTGGCAAAAGCAAGCAAGGGTAGTACCAATAGTCATAGGCTCCTTGGGTGCAATCCCAAAACAACTGGAGCACCACTTGAACACCATTGGCATTGACAAATTCGCTATTAGTCAATTGCAAAAGGCGGCCTTATTAGGAACTGCTTCCATCCTGCGACGATATCTGTAATACCATCAAACATCCACATCTGCCTATCCCAGGTCCTGGGTAAGGACTTCGATAGGTAGACAAAATGCCAAATCCAGTCTGAACATCTGGCTGACTGTGCGATGATCGATAATAATAATAATAATAATAATAATAGAGTTGGAAGGGACCTTGGAGGTCTTCTAGTCTAACCCCCTGCTCAGGCAGGAAACCCTATACCATTTCAGACAAATGGTGATCCAGTGTCTTCTTAAAAACTTTCAGTGTTGGAGCATTCACCGCTTCTGGAAGCAAGTTGTTCCACTGATTAATTGTTTTAACTGTCAGGAAATTTCTCCTTAGTTCTAGATTGCTTCTTTCTTTGATTACTTTTCATCCATTGCTTCTTGCCCTGCCTTCAGGCACTTTGGAGAATAGCTTGACTCCCTCTTCTTTGCTGCAACCCCTGAGATATTGTAACACTGCTACCATTTCCCCTCTCATCCTTCTCTTCATTAAACTAGACATACCCAATTTCAGCAACCGTTCTTTATACGTTTAGCCTCCAGTCCCATAATCATCTTTGTTGCTCTTTTCTATACTCTTTCTAGAGTCTCCACATCTTTTTTACATTGTGGTGACCAGAACTGTATGCAGTATTTCAAGTGTGGCCTTATCAAGGCCTTATAAAGTGGTATTAACACTTCATTTGATCTTGATTCTATCCCTAGATAGAATTTCAGTTTTCTTCTTTAGTTATTGGTTGAAGTTTGCATACGAAGGACTGTCATATTTTTTGTATATTTCTTTATCAGCACAACCTGTCATCTCCTTTTCCTTTCTACCAACTGAACACAATCCCTTTTTACTACCCCTCCTTTTAAGAATATATGAATACAGCAATATTGTAGTATCTTAAGAATTGAGAGCCAGGTTGATATTGTGATTAAAAGCCTTGGACTAGAAGTGGGGATATTGTGAATGCCAGACCTGCCTTAGGTATGAAAGTCAATTGGAGGACTTTGGGCCAGTCATTCTCTCCAAGTCCTAGGAAGACAACTGCGGCAAAATATTTCCAATAAAGTTGCATAGACTTGCCTCCTAGAATTGCTAAGTGTCAAGAATGACTTGGTCATTTGGAGAAGAGTTGTTGACCATATCATACGACAACACAGATGAAGTTAATTGTTAAAGATGACAGGCTGTTCAATGCTGCATTCAAAGCCTCAGATTTTGGGGGGATGGTGTAAGGACCTACCTCAGCTAAGCCACCTAAGCAGAACTCTTGAAACAGGCATTGTCTCAAAAGGAACTTTTATTAGGGGCTAGTGACAGCAGGGAATCAAGGCGAGGTCTGAGAGAAAAACCTGTGAAGCAGTATAATAAAAGCAACATTCAATACTCTTCCCCCCAGAGTCCCCCCAGAGTCCCCCCAGAGTCCCAGCCAATCCACAGGTGGCATGGTGCGAAGCAATTCCCAAAACTCTTCCCTCCCAACAGAATGGTAGGCCACAAAGAAAAGCTACAGAAATGTAGAAAATAGGGAGAGGGTTAAAATACATTTCTTTGGGGACAACCTGACAGGTGGTGACTATCCTTCCCAGCTTTAATTTTCTGCACTTAAACCCTGAAAGGGCTACATAATATTTAATAAGTGATCTGACTACCTCTTGCCCAATACTTAACTGTCAAAGCCTGTTATTATTTTTGTCATAGATCTGCTTCCTAATAGCTTTTGCTGTCATGATCCCAAAATTAAGAAGCCTGTACACTGATGACCTGCTGAAATATTATTACCAGATGAGACCAAGCCAAATGCTTGGTGAAGCACAATTCTCTTTAACCAAGTTTCCATTTTATTTTTAATGACTAGAATGAATGTAATAGAATCAGAACTGTCACACAAAATGATAAAAGCTTAGTTCTTTCACAAGATACAATGCAGAAAATGTGCACTGGTCTAATCAGTTGGAAATAGATGAACATATTATTTCTTTTATGCAATAATTATGTATGCATGCTTCATTTATATTTTCTTTCCATTGCTTGATAGAAGAAATAACGAAACTTGCACAGTCCAAGTGCATTTTAAGATGATGAGTGCAAAAATGGGATAATAGAAATGCTACATTAAGAAGAGTCTCAGAATTCAGCAACATAAATGTTTATTAGGGCTGTGAAAGACTAAAAAGTGCTTTGGAGCACTTATGAGTGTGTGCTGCAACCACCTGCAATACCTTAATTTTTTTTCCTGATTTACAATAATGCTGCAGTTGTCGAGATGATGCTAGGAAAAGACTCAGCTGCTTTAAAGAGTTGCAGACAGCTGTTGCACAAGCAGGCTCCATTTTGCCTTTGAACCTGAAGTGCTGCACAATTCATAAATGAAATATATCTTTTCTTTAATCAAAATCATTTTTTTTACATAGAAAGTCAGGGCAGAAGGAAGAGATGCTCCTAATTTAAGAATAATAATCAATTACCTATTAACTTTAAAATCCACATTTTTTTTCTTCAAGATAAAAATCAAAAGACAGCAACAGCAAATTCCACTGTAGTTCTGAAAGTCAACAGTGGAAGTGGCATATTTGGCATGTATTTTAATTCAGAGAGAGAGAGAGAGAGAGAGAGAGAGAGAGAGAGAGAGAGAGAGAGGAAGGGGGAGAGAGAGAGAGAGAGAGAGAGAGAGAGATATTATATATATATATATATTGTTCAATGATGCAATCCTCGATCTCCGGGAAGAGTATACTCCAGTTATTTATTGTTAAAACAACATTTAAAACAATAAAAACAGTTATATACAAGATTAAAACAACTTAGCTTTCGCTGGTCCTCTGCCAGCGTCCTCAGAGTGGGGCTTAGGGGGTGGGAAGTTCTTTTTATCCCCTTGCTGATCTAATTGCCTACTCATTGCCCGCGTGACAGGGCCACTCTTACTGACTGCCTGTGACTGCCTTAATTGTTCCACTTTCTCTTTTTTGCACTCTAACATTGTATTTTTCTGCTCTGTCATCCTTGTGCTGTCTCCCCCTCCCTGCGCTGTTATCATTAACACACTCCTCAATCCCTCCTCTCTACCCAATGCAAGGTGCCTCCTCCGATTTGGCACTACATGAGTCCTGTTGGGATGCTGGTCTGCCTGCCGTTTTTGCATTCCATTGCCAGTTCCTATCTCATCTCCCTCCTCCAACTCCCCTCCTCTCCTAGCCTGCCGATTCATACACCCTTTGTTGTCCATTCCTGTCATCCTTCCCCCCCTTCCTTCAACCCTCCCACCTGTTGATTAACATATTGCTCCTGCCTTTCATCAACCATTCCTATTGATGTCTTGGATTTTAGTGGGGGTTTCTTTTTGGATTAGGTTTGTAATCTTATTTCTATGGAATCCATTGGATGTCATTGCCAACCTCTACATGGAACACTTTGAAACCCAAGCTCTAGAAAAATCGGATCACAAACCCAAACTCTGGCTCAGATACATAGACGACACCTTCATAATCTGGCCACATGGGAAAGAAAAACTGGACAGCTTCCTCACACACCTCAACAGCCTACACCCCAAAATACAGTTCCCCATGGAAACAGAAGCTAACAACCAACTTCCCTTCCTGGATGTCTTAGTCTTCAAGAAATCCAATGGCTCCCTAGGACACACCATCTACCAGAAGAAAACACACACAAACCGCTATCTGCACGCTCTCTCACACCACCACCCAGCACAGATCAACTCTGTAGCCAAGACACTCATCTCCAGAACAAAACGCTTAGCTGACGAACAACACCTAAAACCCGAACTACACACTCTCACCAATGTACTAACATCCAATGGATTCCATAGAAATAAGATTACAAACCTAATCCAAAAAGAAACCCCCACCAAAATCCAAGACAAAGAACAAGAAAACGGCAAAGCCCTCCTCCCATACATAAAAGGCACCACAGACAGAATCAGTAAGATCCTTCATAAACACAACATCAAAACAGCATTCTGCACAAACAGAAAAATATCCACCATCCTTAGAAACCCCAAAGATAAAATTGAATTAGAAAATCAAGGAGTATACGAAATCCCATGCACCACTTGTCCCACCACCTACATCGGACAAACCAACAGAAGAATAAGTGCACACATTGAAGAACATAAGAATTCAGTCAAAAAAGAGGAACCAACATCTTCCCTGGTCCAACACCTTAAAGCCACAGGACATGAAATTGACTTTAAAAATACCAGAACCATTGTCAAAAGTGAACATTTTAATAACAGAATAATCAGAAAATCCATCGAGATAGAAAAACGCCCACACAGCATGAACAAGCAAGATGATACTTTCCGCCTACCAGCCATTTGGAAACCTGCCCTTATTGACAAACGACTCCCTAACACAAAAAATGATACCAGACCCACATTCACAAAAACCACACAGGAGGTCACCACCACACATCCATGCAAAAAACAATCCCAAAGCCACACCGATGACGAGGCACGACCACAAACCAGAAGCCAGACCACAGCTGCATCATTAACCACTTTAAACCCCTCCAATCCATACATGAAGCAAACTGACACCCTCCATGAAGAGCAGGCACGACCACGAACGCGAAGCCAAAAAATAGCAAGGCAGCCCAAAATCTTAAACCCCTCTGCAACTCAGACTAACCTGAGCACAACCAAACAGAACACTCCCCCAGCCAATCAGAGCACAACCAACCCCCCAACCAATCAGAGCACAGCCAACCCCCCAACCAATCAGAACACACCTCCACCCAATCAGAACACAGCCAAGCTCCCACCCAATCAGTTCATACCCCCACTGGCAGTTAAAAGGAAGAAACAGCTAAGACCACACATTGCTGCTCGAAGCACGAAGCTGATGGCTGGTAGGTGTTTTTTCATGCTGTGTGGGTGTTTTTCTATCTTGATGGCTTCTCTGATTATTCTGTTATTAAAGTGTTCAGTTTTGGCGATAGTCCTGGTCTTTTTAAAGTCAATTTCATATATATTTACCTTCGCTAGTCCTCTGCCAGCGTCCTCAGAGTGGGGCTTAGGGGGTGGGAAGTTCTTTTTATCCCCTTGCTGATTCAATTGCCTACTCATTGCCCTCGTGACAGGGCCACTCTTCCTGATTGCCTGTGACATCCTTGCCTGTTCCGCCCTCTCTTTTTTGCACTCTAACATTGTATTTTCCTGCTTTGTCATCCTTGTGCTGTCTCCCCCTCCCTGTGCTCTTATCAGTAGCACGCTCCTGGGCTGCTGATCTGCCTGCCGTTTTTGCATATCATTGCCAGTTCCTATTACAACTCCCTCCTCCAACTCCCCTCCTCTCCCAGCCTGCCGATTCATACACCCTTTGTTGTCCATTCCTGTCATGCTTCCCCCCCTTCCTTCAACCCTCCCACCTGTTGATGAACATGTTGCTCCTGCCTTTCATCAACCATTCTTATTGATGTTCTCTTCCTCAATATCTTTTCCTTCCTGATCCGCTGCTCTACCTGCTGTTCCTGTTTACCCTCCTCCCACACTGTTCATCTTCCCCTCTCCAATGTCTTCCCCATCATTTGCTGACTTGCCTGTTGTTCATCCATTTCTGTACATCCTCTCTTTTCTAGCATTCCTCCTCCTCTGACCTGCCATCCTACATGCTGTTCCCACATGCCAACATCCATTCCTGTTAAACCCTCCTTCTTAAGCTTTCCTCCCCCCCAATCTGCCGTCCTGCCTTCTATTCTTATCTGCCCTTCTCCTTTCCTGTCAGTCCCCCCTCTCCTGTTTCCTCCCCCCCTCTCCAATCCACTGCTCTGTTTGCTGTTTCTTCCAGCATTCTTCCTTCCCTTGCCTGCTGTCCTATGTACTGTTCCCATCTACCGACCTGTGTTCCTATTGGACTCTCCTTCCCAAACTTCCCCCCCAAAAAACTGCTTTCCTACCTATTATTCCTACCTGCCCTTTTCCATACCTATCAACTCCACTCTCTCCTGTTTCCTCCCCCCCTCTAATCTGCAACTCTACCTGCTGTTCCTGACTATTCTCCTCCATTCTTACTCCCTTCTCAAATATCCCCTCTCCACCCGTGAATATGCTTCCAATCTTACGTGCCTCATCTTTTCTGTTCTTTTCTCTCTCCCCCTCTCTTTTGATCAGTCCCCTGGGGTCGGGCATACCCCTCCCCCGTATTCTGGGCCGTACGATCAATTCCGATGTTTCCAAGAGTCTTCCCTGGTCCCCTTCTCCTTGCAATCCTCCATCATATCCCCCTCCTCTTACTTTACTACCCTTACCTATCTGTGACCCTAATATTCCCTCATCTGTCTCCACCTGTGATGTGTCTATGGGATCCTCCCTATGTCTAGTCATGTAGTGAATACCCCCCCACCAGTCCTGGTTTCGCCTCTGACAATCGGCATCCATCTCTTGACATGCTCTTCCTTCACTCTTAGTGCCTGATACGCCGGGGGCAGTTCTATACATCGGTTGATGGAGTCTATGTTGGAGAACCAGGCCTCCTTTAGTAAGCGTCCTCCTTTGGAGTCGTCCTGGGCAATGGCTTCTGCCTCCTTAAAATCAAAAGAATGTCTGGTATTGATCATGTGCGTCCATATTTGAGAGTATTGCTCCTGCCTTCTGACAGCCAGTTTATGTTCATGTATCCTCGTTTTTATTCGTTTGGCTGTCTCCCCCGTATAATTACATTGGCAGTCTTTGCAATGCACTCTGTATACAACCACTGATCTTTCTTCCTTCGGCAATGGCTCTTTAGGGCGCATGACTTTCATCCGGAGTGTTTGATCAGGCTGGTGAGCAACTTTAATATTGTAAGGTGCCAATATGCGCACTGTTGCTTCTGATACTCCCTGGACATACGGTATTGTTGTTCAGACCATTGTCCCTGGATCATTCGGTGCCCTGCAGGGTTCTTGACATTTGCTATACCTCCGAATGAAGCTAGTTGGGTAGCCATTCCACTTACATCCTTGATAAAGATGCGCACGCTCCCTCTGCTTAGCCCTCCTGGTGTTACAGTGCGTGTCTATATGTGCAAATAATGTTCTAATGCATGAAATCTTATGGGCTGCTGGGTGATTGCTCTTATAGTGCAACATCCTGTCGGTGTGAGTGGCTTTTCTGTATATAACTGTTTTTATTGTTTTAAATGTGGTTTTAACAATAAATAACTGGAGTAACCCATTACCCAGGTCGTTAAACACAAAAGACTAATGGGCACAGAGCCAGCACCTCAACTACTCAGGATATTATGAAACAGCCAAACAATCCACAAACAATAGCTCCTACACAGCCAGCCAATCCACCTACAGCAACTAAGCCAGCACTCCCCACCTCCCCACCAATATATATAGAGAGACGGCAGCTCCGATCACACTTTGCTTGCAGAAGCATGAAGCCGAAGACCCCAGCCTGAAGATGACGAGTGGGACCTCATCGAAACGTCGCCAAGATACTCTCAATCTTACACGGTAAAAGACCCGAATACACCAAGACCTGCATACCTATGCCCGTGAAAATCTACGAAAACATATTATGGACGCTCAGCCAATAGACTTTGTAGCTGCATTAGAGCCAGTCATGCTTCACATGGGGACAGATGAGGATACCAGGAGTTCTATAAGACAACAGATCACAGGGCTGCTTACTAGCCATAGGTACCATCACACCCTGTCTAGGGAAGAAACTGAAGCCCTCATACAACTCAAGAGGGATGATACCATCATCGTACTTCCCGCAGACAAAGGTAGAGTGACTGTTGTAATGGATAGAGAGCTATATACAACTAAGGCATTAGAACTCAGCTTATAGAATAGTTGAGAAAGACCCCACGGTAACACTCAAAAATAAAATCAACAAATTTCTAGACAGCTTGAAGCGCAGTAAGAAGATTGGGGATGACATCTTGAGGAGGATATGCCCTTGTGATATGGCTCTCGCCCGTTTTTACGGACTACCAAAAATTCACAAGGGAGGTATCCCCCTTCGCCCCATTGTATCGTTCAGGGGCACCCCCATCTCGGGACTAGCCAAATGGCTTAGTACCCGTATCAACCATCTTGTAGATGGGAGCAGCACGATGGTCAGGTCTGCGGAAGAGTTTTTAACTAGAATCAAGACTCTCAGAGTGGAGGATGACGAGACAATGGTGTCGTTCGACGTCACCTCCCTCTTCACCTCCATTCCCCAGGACTTAGCCATCTCAGTCCTGAGAGAACGGTTGACGTGCATGGGAGGAGGGCATTATCAGGACTCCCTGCAGACAGAGGACCTCGTGAAACTTATAGAAATATGCCTCCAAATCCATTTTACATTTCAGGGCTCCATCTATGAACAGATCAAGGGAACTCCGATGGGCTCCCCCATCTCTAGTATTGTGGCTGAGGTGGTCCTCCAGCAACTTGAACATAAGGCTATGGCTTTATACCAACCCAAGTTTTGGGTGAGGTATGTGGATGACACGTTCGCTGTTGTCAAAAGACAACATGTAGCTGCATTTATGGGAATATTGAATTCCATCTACTCTGATATAAAATTTACTGTGGAGGAGGAAAAACATAACACCCTTGCCTTCTTGGATGTATCTATCCTTCGCCAATTGGATGGATCCTTACATACAAAAGTGTTCCGCAAACCAACTCACATGGACAGGATCCTCCATTATCAGAGTAATCATCCAGTTTCCCATAAAATCAGCTGCATTAAAACATTATTTAAGCACGTTGACTCCCACTGCAGTACGGATGAGTATAGGAATGAAGAGAGGAGACACCTCTTTCGCATATGCCGTTATAACGGTTACCCGTTAAGATTCATCAGACGGCATAGCGTAACAACCCATCTTCGGGCCAACTAACGTAGAGAAGAACCCTCCTTACAGAGAACACGCATATCCCTCCCATACATTAACAATATCTCAGAGGCCATGGCCAGATTGCTGGCCCTCCATGGAATAGAGGTGGCTCACAAGCCAAATCAAACTCTACGGTCTAAAGTCATGAGCCCAAAAGACCCCCTACCTCCTATGGAGAAATCATCTGTTGTCTATAAGATCAATTGTAGGAATTGTCAAGGCAACTATGTGGGGGAAACAACCAAACACCTGAAGACTCGTCTCCATGAACACCAATTGGCTATAAAATGGGGTGAGCAGCATTCACAACTTTGGATGCATATGGTGAAGGAGGGCCACCAATTTGACTTTGCTAATACCTGTATCGTAGCTAGTGATGCCACGAAGGGAGGCCAGCTACTGAAAGAGGCCTGGTTTCTCGAATGACAGCTCAATTAATTGTCGCATTGACTTGCATCCAGCGCAACAAGCGCTGCGGAAATGGGACTCAAATTATCACTCATTACATCGCAAGCGATCATACCAACACTTGCGGCGTTATGGACAGGAAGCCGCATCCCCCCACCGTTGGGAACACCTACATACGGATGTAAATAACTATACCATGAACACCCCCTTGCCAGGTGACCGGTGCCGGATCGTGCAGCGAGAGAGTCTCCCACCCCAACATGTGGACGCTGGAATAGAGGCTGCGGACTCCCTGTGCATGGAGAAAGAAAGGGAGGGGACGCCCGATACGGACGATCTACGTACCGCCCAACAACCCCATGTGAGGCTCACACCCCCCCAGGAGGGAGGAAGCGATATCAGTGGAACCAGAACACCTAAAAGACTTAATGTTAAAATCTCAGAGTGTATGGTTGACCATAGCAACGAGGAGGAGTGTCCCACATGGAGAGGGGAGAGAAAGCATAGAATGACAACCCGCTTGATCAGTAAGGGGAGGAGTAATGAGAGCAGTTTGAGTGCCAAACAATGGGAGGGAACGGATGTAAGGAAGACTGGGGTGGAGAATAAAGACATGATTGCTAAGGCATACAATACTCAGATAAGAGCTGTTGACACGACAAAGGAGGAGAGAGGTATACAATTGGGAAGGGATATTAACCCACAGTTAATGGAACCCTATCCCCATCATAAGACACAAGAAAACATCAGATCGAATCCTCCCCCCAATACGGCAGGCGTTGGTATTATCGGAAGAGAAGGGGATGTAAGGTTACTAACGCCTCCAAAGACCAACAGTGGAGGGATAGGGAAGGGCATCCAAAGAAAAGAACATAACGTTATAGACACATCTTGGTTGTCAGCTGGCCAATTAGGGCCAGTAACACAGTCTAGGAGCCGTGCGCAAACGTTACTTGAACCTACTTAAACCACCTTTATTGCAATGGCCTTTTAGCCCTGACGATGCTGGGGAGTTCCCCCAGCGAAAGCTTGGCAACTTTTTAGTATAAGTATAGTATATTTTTAGTAAAGTATTCTTACTTCAACCCTCCTGGTGATCGTGTTTTATTCTTTTATTCATATATATATACACACACAAATAAATAAATAACAATCACCAGGGGAATAAATGAAAAACATTTAATAAAATCAACCTAGCTTTCGTCGGAAGCTTCCGACATCTTCAGGGTTAAAAGCAGTCGTTGGGAAGAAGCTTATATATGATCACTGGATGCCTGCATCCAGCTTCTGGAGCGCGTCATCGGTCCCAGCTGATCGTATTGCACTCTAAGTATGTCTCCTGCACCAATGCCCAGCCCTTTCCTGTTTCTACTCCATTCGCTACAGTGCACTCCTCCACCGTTGGTTCTCAGGCTAAGTGGGGCCTTCCCCCATCCCTTTCGGGTGGTAGCTGTTTCTATTGCCCCACTCCCTTGTGCACTGTTCTCTTTATCGGGGGGCCTGGGGTGCAAGCCATTCAAATCTTTCCTAGTTTCACTGCCTATTCCAACTAAATTCCGGAAGGTGTTCCTCACCCCTTTTTGGGGCCGTAACGCGGGTGTTTCCCTTTGTTCTATATCCTGCGCCCTCTTATCACCCTTTGCGTTAGCCATCCCCATCTGCTCGCTGTCAGCGACCCCCTCCCTATCCTTGTGTGGGGCATCCCCAACAGCTGATACATCAAGGGTACTACGCCATTCAGTTTGTCGTTGGTAATCATCCTCTCCGTTGAACCTAGGTTTCCTGTTCTTGTTCCCCACAAGAGGATCCTTCTGCCGCAATTGCGGATATTCTTCATTCTTGGATCTACATTCTCGTGGTTGGACAATTGGTAAAATGTCTCTTTCCCCTCTCCAGCGGGATTGGGTCGTCATTGCATGCCTGCTGGTTCTACTTAGCGGCAATCTATCTCCTCCATTGTCTCTGGGCTCCATCTCCATTGGTCTGTCACTCGGTCCCTTAGATTTTATTCCTTCATTCCAGGCGCCATTCTTCCGTTCCTTGGGTGACGTTCTTCCAAGGCATAACGGGGAGCCCTGTGGATCGCCTATACTATCTTCCGTCTTCCCTTCATCCCTCACCGATTTCTCAGTCCTCACCGAATCCTTGTCATTCCATTCTTGTTGGTCGGGCACCCGGGGGTGTTCATAATCTGTGGAGGGTTGGTTAGAACTCCATTAGCTCGATCATGTGGGGGGATGGGCGCAATACTCTTTCCTCGCTCCAACGACTTGTAATTCGGTTCTCTCCGATAGCTGGGGTGTTGATTCCTACACCACATCCTTAAGCTTTGTTGCGCCGGGCCGAGGTCTATGTGGCAGTTGACCGAGTTTTTTCCCGAGAATCAGGCTTCTTTCAAAGTCGGCCCCCTTTGGTGGCATCACTAGATAGAATTTGTGTGTTGTCAAAATCAAACTGATGGTTGTATTCAGCTGTTTTTGCCTGCATCTTATACCCCGCTACCACATGTTGGACTGTCTCTGAGGCCTCTCTGCATAGTTCGCACCTCTGATCCTGTCTAACATGGTAGACTCCTGCTTCTATGGATCTGATACTTAGGGCCTGTTCTTATGCTGCTGTTATCAGTGCCTCAAGTGCTATCTTTTGGTCCAGCCCTTTTTAGCCACTGGTAGGATTTTCCAGGGTATGTCATCTGAGCTCTGTCTATGGTACATCCCATGTAGGGTCTTGTCTTGCCATGGCAAGTTCTCTGCTTGATCTTACTCCCACATCTGCTGCTGCCTTAGGCATTCTCCCAGCAACTCATCTTTGGTTGCCATCTAACTGATATGCTCCTAGATGCTCTGGGTTTCATCCAGAAGAGTGGCTTTGATGTATTTCAGTCAAGGTATAACTTGGACTGCATTAAGAGCACACAGAGGGCAATGGTCATCAGTGGATTACTGAAAATGGCACAATCCAGTCTCTCTTTGATTAGTTTGGTCTATTCAGGTCCTGGTTCTGGAATGTGATCAGCAAAAGAGAGCTCTTCCAATTTAGCACATAAAGACACAGATGGCTAAAATGTCTTTGTTTTTTTAACAGCATTTTGTGAGCTAAATCTAATCAAATTTTAAAAAAAACACTATGGGGATTTGTAACAGAATGTGATGAAATCTGCAGCTCTAATAACACTCTATATCCTTAACAAGTTTCAGATAGATATATTTAGAAGGGTTTGTGAAAATGGATATTTAAAAGGAGTGATGCTGTTCCTAAATGCAGGTGAGCTAATCATTGTGAGTTGCAGCAGGAATCTAAAGCAGGGATGTCAAACTGCCAGCCCATGGGCTGGATGCGTTCACGTGGAAGCCGTGCCCACCCCATTGCCGGCAATGGCAAAACCAGCCCGATACGTTGTGCGATGTCGCAAGTTTGACATGCCTGATCTAAAGGGTGACTTCAGCAGTCTTTTCCATAAATAAGGCAGCTGTTAATCCAATTGTCAAACTTTCGCCCACATCTGGACAAGAAATCACAACTTTCTCTTTAGAGTTCATGGCTTGACTGTCCAGAAGACTCTCAAATGTGACTTAGATCAGAATCTTATTTGCACATACAAATGAACTCTTAACATAATAGTTCATTGCCTATTGCAGAACAAAGGTATTCTGGAACCTTTATAGAATATACATATATTCTCCAGAGATCAAACTCTCAACTTTTTTTTCTTGTCTTTCAGGGTTAATGGATACTCAGATGTGGGAGTAAGATCAAGCAGAGGACATGATGGTCACCTGATGGTCTTATGCAGCAGATTTATTTTATTTTATGGTCTTTTTAAGCCTGGGAGTGGGTACATCCTGCCTCACCAAGTCTTATACCACCTCTTCTATTTCCTCCTTTGTTCTTCACAAAGCTGTAAATCTTAGCTTCCCAGACTCTAACCCTTTATTTCATATCAGCAGAAGGTTCAAAGAAACAACAGAGCTTCCTGACATTGGGCAGCAAAAAGTGAATGGGAAAAACTGAACTACAAGTGTTGCTTGCTTATGGTCCCAAATTTGAGGGATGCTATCTACTGGGTACCCCCTTCTCAAGCCCTCTCCTGCACCTGGAACAGCCTATCCCCAGGTCACCTTATTTCTATTATACTTTCAAATAACTGTAAAAAAAAAAAGGGGGGGGTGTCTTTAGAAAGGCATTTGAAGATTTTTGAAGATCTTGTTTGTTACATCGGAGCCTGCTTGCTGTTAATGGTTTTTTATTTATTTGTAAGTCACATTTACTTATTTGTAAGCCACTTGGGATCTTCAGAAACTGAGGGGGATATATGTCAAAATTATACATGCATATCTATATACATCTATATTGCTGGAAAATTGATGCAACCCAAGGAATTTATTCTCCTTTATTTAAATCCTCTGATAATATATTCACATTTTAATTTTACCAGGCAAACAAGTATCTCACCCCTTTGACCCTATCATTTAATGTCTCCCAAGGGAGTTGTAACCATATTGCTAATTTAATTCTATCACCTTTAACTGCTAGGAAAATATCCTATCTGATTCACAGCACATGTATAAGGTGACAAGTATATGAAATGTTTGTCAAGGAATGCCTACTCTGGCAAGATGTTTGAACAGCCAATAGCATGTTCAAATCTAATATAAATTTGATAGAAAAGGGCAAACAAAAACGTTGTTCTTGTTTATTTTTGAAAGTTAAAGAGTCCAGATGGATTTGGAATGAAATTATAAAAATCTTTTTTTTTTTTTATGTAGGAAACTGT
Organism: Crotalus tigris; assembly: GCF_016545835.1. Taxonomy (NCBI): domain Eukaryota; kingdom Metazoa; phylum Chordata; class Lepidosauria; order Squamata; family Viperidae; genus Crotalus; species Crotalus tigris. The sequence goes on from NW_024100450.1 coordinate 264,702, forward strand.
CATTGTTTGGGTGCTTTGGGTAAACAACAACTATAGAATAAGGTGAGATTTTGAAGGTTGGACACTAGAGGGAACTAGAAGAAACTAAAGATTCAATTAAAGGACAAGAATACTTCATTTTATTAGCAAAGAATAGAACAAAACACTGAATGTTTTGAAAGATAATTTTGAACAATGGCCTCAGAAATTAATTTGAAGAATAGGTAGATGCTGTGCTAATGATGTCATGGAAGAAGAACATGCTACACTACATAAGACTGAAACTGAATGTGGATTTAAATATAATAGGTTACAAGAATAATATGGAAAAAGAAGTAGTGGACGTACAAATGAAACCAGTTGATGTCTTAATGTTTGAAAGGGATATACAAATATTAACATTAAATATTAAAGGGATAAATGTATTAAAATGTACAATATTTGTACATTTTACTCTACAAGAAAGTACAAAAGATACATATTAAATTTTTGAAGGATTTTCTGAGAACAAAAAAAAAAAAAAGAAAAAGAAAAAAATCTAGTTCCATGACATTATTTGAAAGGATTAAGAAAAAAGATCTACAGGGTAAGTATATAGAGTTGACATTTGATCAAGGTTAAAATAGATATGAAGTTATCTCTGATAACCCTTAATGGACTGTTGCTGATAAGCACTGAATGATGAGGCTTTTGAATTTTCTTTATAATTAAGAGATGAGATATGGGAAGAAAAGAATAAATGCTCTGTATTTTAAGAGATAGTTATTAAAATTGTTTATATTTGTGATTGGACAGGGAGTTGCTTCTTTGTATATTTCCTTTTTTCAATTCCTTTTTTTTTCTTTTCAATTCTTTACTTTTATTTTGCTTCCCAATTATACTCTCTATTAAGAGGATTATATAAAAAAAGAAAATTAGAGAAACCAAATGACTTTTAAACTGTCATGAACATGATCAAAATCAAAAAGGACTAACATCTAATGGAGTAAGTAGATACTGTGGAAGTTTAATTTGATAATTTAAAGATGGTTTTTCACGGGAAGAGACTGGAACTGTGATCCTGGAATGGAAGCACAAAACAAAACCCAGACTGTTATCCTTCCTGGTAAAGTGGATAAAAATGTCAGTATTTATCTTCCCATATTATAGCCTATTTATAATGAACTGGATCTTTCTGGGAAAGATGGAAGTAGAGATTCACTTAAAGGGAGATTGTGAAGAGCATGCTATTTGTTTATTGAATAAAGTTGATTGGAATCACGCCAAGCTGGATTTTGGCCTTGAAGTACATCTCTTGAAAATGACTGAAACTAAGATAGCTTGGTTATCTGGATCAGTGTGATCTATGGGGATGGAAAGGATAAATGTTCTAGAAATCATCAATGAGACAAAAGAGGCTGTTTCTTGGTTCCACACAATGGCATTCGTTCATTCATTGGTAAATGGGAAAATTAAAAAGTTAAAATAAAGTTATAGGTTTTTGATAAATCAGTGCCTAATAAGGAAGCATCAGTTTTCTTATGATTAAAGAATTATCACCCATGTTACAGGCTGTGAACAACTCTTTGTTATTGCTGGATGTTTGCCTCCTTAAAAGTAATATTACAATATTTAGGATATTAGATCCTTAGAAAAATATCTGCCAAATTTAATTTTATGCTACAACTTGTGGAAAATTCTTGCAGACATTTGTCATTTCACCTACACAGGAAAAAATAATAATAAAAGCAACTTGTATTGAGTTTCAGTATGGTACTAAGCAGTTCCACCCTAGAGAAGGCACATTAAATTCTTTGATAAATACTCCTCAAATAAGAAATGTTCCCTGCCCCAGCTGCTGGTTTCTGTTAATTTAGGACATGGGTGTTAAAGCTGGCGGCCTACAGGCTGCATGCATCATATGTAGGCCACGCCCACCATGGATCCGCAAAGGCACGATACCTCATGATGTTATATGACACGATCGAGTTTGACACCCATGATTTAGGAAATCTCTAAACTCCAATATAGAATATGTGCCTGCTTTCACATGATGTACTCTTTAACTTTCTTTAGGATAAGTTTGAAGGAGATCACTTTGTGTATTAAGCATTATTATTACTTTTTTCTTGAAGAACAGAGAACATAAATTATAGAGTTTTTAAAGTCCTAATTTGTAGCCATTTAATTTTAAAAGCCTCAATTGTCTGATGAATCCTATCACATTTTTTTTTAGTAAACAGCTTGAGAATTAACAGCTTTGTTGAAAGTTTCAAAGTAATTTTCACATAAAAAGATATTTCTCAAGAAAGCTTGGTAACTGTAGTTTTGGAAAAACATTGAGATTCCTAAATAATAGCTACCCATTAGGGGAAATGTGGCTGGACAGAGTTTAATCCTACATACCATCTACAGATTTGGTATCATTTCAAGAAACCTGACAGCAGGTTTCTTTTCTCAAGAATTAAGGAGTTTATATATTGAGGGGTACCTTGCTCAATAGTAGTAACTGTGAGAGAGATCTCGGAGTCCTAGTGGACAATCATTTAAATATGAGCCAGCAGTGTGCTGCAGCTGCCAAAAAAGTCAACACAGTGCTGGCTGCATTAACAGAGGGATAGAATCAAGATCATGTGAAGTGTTAATACCACTTTACAATACCTTAGTAAGACCACACTTGGAATACTGCATCCAGTTTTGGTCACCACAATGTAAAAAAGATGTTGAGACTCTAGAAAGGGTACAGAGAAGAGCAACAAAGATGATTAGGGGACTGGAGGCTAAAACATATAAGGAACGGTTGCTGAAATTGGGTATGTCTAGTTTAATGAAGAGAAGGACAAGGGGGGACATGATAGAAGTGTTCCAATATCTCAGAGGCTGCCACAAAGAAGAGGGTGTCAAGTTATTTTCCAAGGTGCCTGACGGAAGGACAAGAAGCAACGGGTGGAAAATAATCAAGGAGAGAAGCAACCTAGAACTAAGGAGAAACTTCCTGATAGTTAGAACAATTAACCAGTGGAACAACCTGCCTCCAGAAGCGGTGAATGCTCCAACATTGGAGGTTTTTAAGAAGAGACTGGACAGCCATTTGTCAGAAATGGTATAGGTTGGACTAGATGACCTCCAAGATCCCTTCCAACTTTACTATTATTACTATTATTAAATACTGATAGAAAAGGGGAGGAGAGAGCAGCGACTAAGAACTAATAGGGATATAGTGGATGGCTGTAGATACATGAGGAAAATGACCAAAAGAAAAAAGGGGGAGGAGAGAGCAGTAAGCCCGAGACTCAATGGGGTGGAAGCAGACAATTGGACATGCACGAGGAAAGCGATTGGCAAAAAGAAGGGGGAAGGGAGAACAACAGCCTTAGAAATCAGTGGTGGGATAACAGACAGCGGTGTGTGTACAAGGGGGGGGGATTGGAGGAAGGAAAGTGGATAATAGAATGGCAGCCTTGAAAAACACAAAAAGACCAGAACTATCGCCAAAACAGAACACTTTAATAATAGAATAATCAGAGAAGCCATCGAGATAGAAAAACTCCCACACAGCATGAACAAACGAGATGATACCTCCCGCCTACCAGCCATTTGGAAACCCAATCTTATTGACAAATGAGTCCCTAACACAAAGAATGACACCAGACCCACACTCACAAAAACCACACAGGATGTCACCACCACACATCCACACAAAAAGCAAACCCAAACCCACACCAATTGCTGCTCGAAGCACGAAACTGAAAACACCAGCCTGAAGATGACGAATGGGACTTCGTCGAAACGTCGCCAAGACACTTCCAATTTTACGTGGGAGAAAACCCGAACAACCAAAGACCTACATATATATATATATATATAGGTCTTTGGTTATTCAGGTTTTCTCCCACGTAAAATTGGAAGTGTCTTGGCGATGTTTCGACGAAGTCTCATTCGTCATCTTCAGGCTGGTGTTTTCGGCTTTGTGCTTCTAGGAGCAATGTGTGATCGTAGCTGTTTCTTCCTTTTAACTGCCAGTGGGGGTATGAACTGATTGGATAAGGGCTTGGCTGTGTTCTGATTGGATGGAGGTGTGTTCTGATTGTTTAGGAGCTTGGCTGTGCTCTAATTGGATTGGGGGTTGGCTGTGCTCTGGTTGGATGGGGGGGTTGGCTGTGCTCTGATTGATTGGGGGAGTGTTCTCTTTGGGTGGGGGCTTTATTGTGCTCAGGTTAGTCTTAGTTGCATGGGGTTGTGAGATGGTGAGCTGCATTGCTATTGTTTGGCTTCGCATTCATGGTCGTGCCTCATCTTCATGGTGGGTGTCAGTTTGCTTCATGTATGGATTGGAGGGGTTTAAAGTGGCTAATGATGCAGCTGTGGTCTGGCTTCTGGTTTGTGGTCGTGCCTCATCATCGGTGTGGGTTTGGGTTTGCTTTTTGTGTGAACGTGTGGTGGTGACATCCTGTGTGGCTTTTGTGAGTGTGGGTCTGGTGTCATTCTTTGTGTTAGGGACTCATTTGTCAATAAGGGCAGGTTTCCAAATGGCTTGTAGGCGGGAGGTATCATCTCATTTGTTCATGCTGTGTGGGCGTTTTTCTATCTCGATGGCTTCTCTGATTATTCTGTTATTAAAGTGTTCAGTTTTGGCGATAGTTCTGGTCTTTTTAAAGTCAATTTCATGTCCTGTGATTTTAAGGTCTTGGACCAGGGAAGAAGTTGGTTCCTCTTTTTTGACTGAGTTCTTATGTTCTTCAATACGTGCACTTATTCTTCTGTTGGTTTGTCTGATGTATGTGGTGGGACAAGTGATGCATGGGATTTCATATACTCCTTGATTTTCTAATTCAATTTTATCTTTGGGGTTTCTTAGGATGGTGGATATTTTTCTGTTTGTGCAGAATGCTGTTTTGATGTTGTGTTTATGGAGGATCTTACTGATTCTGTCTGTGGTGCCTTTTATGTAAGGGAGAAGGGCTGTGCCGTTTTCTTGTTCTCTGTCTTGGGTTTTAGTGGGGTTTCTTTTTGGATTAGTTTGGTAATCTTATTTCTTTGGAATCCATTGGATGTTAGTACATTGGTGAGAGTGTGTAGTTCGGTTTTTAGGTATTGTTCATCAGCGAAGCATTTTGTTCTGGAGATGAGTGTCTTGGCTACAGAGTTGATCTGTGCTGGGTGGTGGTGTGAGAGAGCGTGCAGATAGCGGTTTGTGTGTGTTTTCTTCTAGTAGATGGTGTGTCCTAGGGAGCCATTGGATTTCTTGAAGACTAAGACATCCAGGAAGGGAAGTTGGTTGTTAGCTTCTGTTTCCATGGGGAACTGTATTTTGGGGTGTAGGCTGTTGAGGTGTGTGAGGAAGCTGTCCAGTTTTTCTTTCCCATGTGGCCAGATTATGAAGGTATCGTCTACATATCTGAGCCAGAGTTTGGGTTTGTGTTCAGATTTTTCCAGAGCTTGGGTTTCAAAGTATTCCATGTAGAGGATTGCAATGACAGGTGAGAGGGGTGATACAAACAAATAGAAGGAGCACCCATGGGATCACCAAATGGGTGTGAACAAATGGAGCAAACATTCCATTCATCCCCAAAATTGACCAGGAAAACACTTGCAGAACACGGAGGAGGCATAGCGAAGTATTATGCACTGACGCAGGTGAGATAATTAAGGCTCCACACGAACAGCTGGGTCCAGTGACACGAGCCAGAAGCCGGATGAAGGCTGCTAATATCCTATAAAAGGGTCCTTTCTAGCATCTGCTTTTAAACCCTGATGATGTTGGATGATTCCAACGAAAGCTAGGTTATTAAAACTTTTACTACTTTCTCTTGGTGATCGTTACTTATTATATATATCCTTAATGGTTATAAAAATACGAATCCTGGGCATATTTATTCAATGATGCAATCTTCAATCTCCGGGAAGAGTATAATCCAGTTATTTATTGTTAAAACAATATTTAAAACAATAAAAACAATTATATACAATTGATTAATTTTGTATATAATTGTTTTTATTGTTTTAAATATTGTTTTAACAATAAATAACTGGATTATACTCTTCCCGGAGATTGAAGATTGCATCATTGATTTTATATATATATATATATATATATATATATATATATATATATATATATATATATATATATATATATGTCTTTGGTTGTTCGGGTTTTCTCCCGCGTAAAATTGGAAGTGTCTTGGCGACGTTTCGACGAAGTCCCATTCGTCATCTTCAGGCTGGTGTTTTTAGCTTCTTGCTTTGAGCAGCAATGTGTGGTTTTAGCTGTTTCTTCCTTTTAACTGCCAGTGAGGGTATGAACTGATTGGATGGGAGCTTGGCTGTGTTCTGATTGGGTGGAGGTGTGTTCTGAATGGTTAGGGGCTTGGCTGTGCTCTGATTGGCTGGGGGAGTGTTCTGTTTGGTTGTGCTCAGGTTAGTCTGAGTTGCAGAGGGGTTTAAGATTTTGGGGTTAGGGAGTCGTTTGTCAATAAGGGCAGGTTTCCAAATGGCTGGTAGGCGGGAGGTATCATCTCGCTTGTTCATGCTGTGTGGGCGTTTTTCTATCTCGATGGCTTCTCTGATTATTCTGTTATTAAAATGTTCACTTTTGGCAATGGTTCTGGTATTTTTAAAGTCAATTTCATGTCCTGTGGCTTTAAGGTGTTGGACCAGGGAAGATGTTGGTTCCTCTTTTTTGACTGAGTTCTTATGTTCTTCAATGCGTGCACTTATTCTTCTGTTGGTTTGTCCGATGTATGTGGTGGGACAAGTGGTGCATGGGATTTCGTATACTCCTTGATTTTCTAATTCAATTTTATCTTTGGGGTTTCTAAGGATGGTGGATATTTTTCTGTTTGTGCAGAATGCTGTTTTGATGTTGTGTTTATGGAGGATCTTACTGATTCTGTCTGTGGTGCCTTTTATGTATGGGAGGAGGGCTTTGCCGTTTTCTTGTTCTTTGTCTTGGATTTTGGTGGGGGTTTCTTTTTGGATTAGGTTTGTAATCTTATTTCTATGGAATCCATTGGATGTTAGTACATTGGTGAGAGTGTGTAGTTCGGGTTTTAGGTGTTGTTCGTCAGCTAAGCGTTTTGTTCTGGAGATGAGTGTCTTGGCTACAGAGTTGATCTGTGCTGGGTGGTGGTGTGAGAGAGCATGCAGATAGCGGTTTGTGTGTGTTTTCTTCTGGTAGATGGTGTGTCCTAGGGAGCCATTGGATTTCTTGTAGACTAAGACATCCAGGAAGGGAAGTTGGTTGTTAGCTTCTGTAGTCTACAAGAAATCCAATGGCTCCCTAGGACACACCATCTACCAGAAGAAAACACACACAAACCGCTATCTGCACGCTCTCTCACACCACCACCCAGCACAGATCAACTCTGTAGCCAAGACACTCATCTCCAGAACAAAACGCTTAGCTGACGAACAACACCTAAAACCCGAACTACACACTCTCACCAATGTACTAACATCCAATGGATTCCATAGAAATAAGATTACAAACCTAATCCAAAAAGAAACCCCCACCAAAATCCAAGACAAAGAACAAGAAAACGGCAAAGCCCTCCTCCCATACATAAAAGGCACCACAGACAGAATCAGTAAGATCCTCCATAAACACAACATCAAAACAGCATTCTGCACAAACAGAAAAATATCCACCATCCTTAGAAACCCCAAAGATAAAATTGAATTAGAAAATCAAGGAGTATACGAAATCCCATGCACCACTTGTCCCACCACATACATCGGACAAACCAACAGAAGAATAAGTGCACGCATTGAAGAACATAAGAACTCAGTCAAAAAAGAGGAACCAACATCTTCCCTGGTCCAACACCTTAAAGCCACAGGACATGAAATTGACTTTAAAAATACCAGAACCATTGCCAAAAGTGAACATTTTAATAACAGAATAATCAGAGAAGCCATCGAGATAGAAAAACGCCCACACAGCATGAACAAGCGAGATGATACCTCCCGCCTACCAGCCATTTGGAAACCTGCCCTTATTGACAAACGACTCCCTAACCCCAAAATCTTAAACCCCTCTGCAACTCAGACTAACCTGAGCACAACCAAACAGAACACTCCCCCAGCCAATCAGAGCACAGCCAAGCCCCTAACCATTCAGAACACACCTCCACCCAATCAGAACACAGCCAAGCTCCCACCCAATCAGTTCATACCCCCACTGGCAGTTAAAAGGAAGAAACAGCTAAGACCACACATTGCTGCTCAAAGCAGAAGCTGAAAACACCAGCCTGAAGATGACGAATGTGACTTCGTCGAAACGTTGCCAAGACACTTCCAATTTTACGCGGGAGAAAACCCGAACAACCAAAGACCTATATACAAATACCCGCGAAAACCTCAGAAAACATATATATATGAGAGAGGAACCATTATTACAAAGAATGCGTATCTCTTTGCCATATATTAATAACGTCTCGGAAGCAACAGCCAGACTGCTGGCCCCCCATGGAATAGAAGTGGCCCGCAGACCCAATCAGACATTACGGTCCAAAGTCGTTCGCCCCAAGGACCCACTCCCTGCCATGGATAGATCAGCAGTAATCTATAAAATCAATTGCAAGAACTGCGATGGCAACTATGTGGGTGAAACAGCTAAGCGTTTAAGATCTCGCTTGCATGAACATCAGTTAGCTATAAGAAGGGGCGAGCAGCATTCTCAATTGTGGATGCATATGGCACAACATGGCCACCAGTTTGACTTTGTGAATGTTCGCATTATGTCTGAGGATGCCACTAAGGGAGGCCGGCTATTCAAAGAGGCATGGTATTCCAACAAAGATGCGGTGAATCGTCACATTGACTTACATCCAGCGCAACAAGCATTGAGGAAATGGGATTTTAAACACCATGCCAATCATTATAAGCAGTCTGAACAATGCTTGTACAGCTGTAAATGTGACGAGACACCTGGCCTCCATCCTGAACAGATAGATGGAACTTTGGCTAACCCTCAACACTCCAGGGGTACCCCCGTTTCACCCGATCAACACCAATACTGCTCTAATGAACGTCTGAGGAGGCCACCACTGTCAAACACACGTAATCATCCACCGATGGAAGACCTCCCCCTTCCCCAATAACCCCACGATAGACCCCCACCCCTGGAACTTAACAATAACTGTGGAGAGTGTGGAAGATCCAGCATGAGGAGTCTGCAGCCTGACACTGTGGGTAGGGGGGGAGAAGAAGAACGAAAGCACGGCTCAATTGCCTAGGCATACGGTGAAAGGGAGAGACACGATGTTCTTCCTGGACCCTCTGCAGACAAGGAATACCCCCACCAACAATACAGCCCCCCCCCCCGGGACGAACACTTTGAAGTCCCCCCAAAGACGAGCACAGGAGAGGAGAGTGAGAATGCGGGGAATTAGAATGCAGAGATCTGGAGACCTGGTGTCCGCCTAAATACTGTTCCTATCAGCAACGGGGAAGAGCATGCGATAGGGAGGAGGGGGGATGATGAATTAAGAGACGGAGTAAGCACCCGATCATGCAGCAAACAAATGGAACGGTGGAGAACTGTCGACATGAAGATTGCCAGGACGGAGGAGGAGGGCATAGACCCCAAATATGCAACACCCGTATGAAAGTTACTTATGACAGTGGAGGAGTGAGAAGAAAGGGTGCGGAGCAGGGATTGAGAGAAGCGTGTGTGGGGGGGAGCATCTGTGAGCCCAGGGAAGCTTGTAACACTGATAGAGGAGAAACAGATGCCCCCAGGGTGGAAAATGAAAACAAAAAGGGGAGGAGGGTCAGTACTATGGAAGGAAATAAGGTTAAAGGGGTGGTGGAGGAGATGAATGCCAGTAATGAGATAGTGGAAGGAACAATCCGGAAGAACCATAGAAGGAAGCGTAAGGAGAGTAATAAAGAAATATCTGGAACACTAATTAACCAGCCAGGACCGGTGACGCGGTCCATGAACCGGCTGCAGATGCCGGCAAAACCCATTTAAGTCATCATTGTTTACTGGCTCCTTAGCCCTGATGATGTTTGGAGCTTCCAAACAAAAGCTTGGCAGCTTTTAGTAAAGTATATTTTTATAGTTATACTCTCCTGGTGTTCGTATTTTATTTGTACCATTTGTTGCCAAGATACTTCCAATTTTACGCGGGAGAAAACCCGAATGGGTTTAACCTTAATGGTTATATTAATGGTTAATGTTAATGGTTATAAAAATACGAATCCCGGGCATATTTGTTCAATGATGCAATCTTCGATCTCCGGGAAGAGTATACTCCAGTTATTTATTGTTAAAACAGCAGTTACAGGCAATCAGGAAGAGTGGCCCTGTCACGAGGGCAATGAGTAGGCAATTGGATCAGCAAGGGGATAAAAAGAACTTTCCCACCCCCTAAGGCCCACTCTGAGGACGCTGGCAGAGGACCAGCGAAAGCTAAGTTGTTTTAATCTTGTATATAACTGTTTTTATTGTTTTAAATGTTGTTTTAACAATAAATAACTGGAGTATACTCTTCCTGGAGATCGAAGATTGCATCATTGAACATATATATATATATATATATATATATATATATATATATATATATATATATGTAGGTCTTTGGTTGTTCGGGTTTTCTCCCGCGTAAAATTGGAAGTGTCTTGGCGACGTTTCGACGAAGTCCCATTCGTCATCTTCAGGCTGGTGCTTTCAGCTTCGTGCTCAAAGCATGAAGCTGAAAGCACCAGCCTGAAGATGATGAATGGGACTTCGTCGAAACGTCGCCAAGACACTTCCAATTTTACGCGGGAGAAAACCCGAACAACCAAAGACCTACATACAAATACCCGCGAAAACCTCAGAAAACATATATATATATATATATATATATATATTCACATGCTTGCTTGCATAAAAAGTGTATTTTGTGTAAGCTTGCACAAATTTTCTAAATCTGATCTGCATTTGTGTAATAGGTTTTTATGTATTATTCAGTTTTGTTCCATCATTTTTATTGATTTAATTTTGCAAATAAAAGAAAAAATAAACAGCCATATAATTTTTACTTGCAATTTACCAGTTTCTTTAATATATGGACAATATTTTCCAACTACTGCAATATGTACTAAAAAAATCACCCAATATCTTATTTTCCTGTATGCAGCATTTCCAAATGTATTCTGGCTTCTGCACTGTATATTTTTACTTTTCTTTTTTTAAAGCAGAGTCTTATTCATGTTTGTAAATGCTATTAATTGATGTCTATTCCTCCTAGAATACAATCTGTTTTGTCCAACTGAATGATTTTGCTTCTGTGAATTTTTTTTACACACCAATGATTATTTTTACATAGGTACGCTTCAGTTATTGAATTTACTGACAAATGAGTGATATATTTGTAGTTACTACCCAAGATGTCCATCTCAATCTCTGTGAAAAACAGTGTACTGCAAGGTAAATAAAAATAATACAATGTGATTCAATACTAAAAAAAATAAGAGAATGTCTTAAATATGCATATGATTCCATATGGAGATGGAAACCATCTACAGAACTGTTGTTACCACTATCATTATCAATAGGAAAAAGAAAGGAATGCAGAGAGAGAAGCTTTTTCTTTGTAAGTTTCCCCAATAGCTTTTAAAAAACTTAAATATTAACATTTATAGCTGCAGTGAATTAATTAATTCAATGAAGAAGTATAACAGCCTTGTTCAGCAACCTGATGGATTCTGCAATGAGTGTGTATATTAATAGCTTTTTCAATATGCCCGCAGATGATAGGACATCAGAACTAAAAAAAAAAAAAAAAAAAGATTACTGAAATCTAGCTAGGGTAGGTATGTTTCTCTGGTTCCAAAAATGCAATTGTCAAATTTTCACATGGAATTATATTTATATTATTTTTTAATTATCCACCTCAAGAATGTCTTTTTCAGAATAAGAAATAAAGCTTCTTGAGCTAAAAAGCACTATGAGGATAACATTGTTGTCACAAATTTTGAGACCTAAAGACATCTGACTTTTTTTGGAAAGAAAAAATATTTAAAGGTTTGTCTTCTCAGAATATATGGAGTTTTTTCTGATAAGGATAGTAAATCACCCATACGTAGTTGTATAGAATGTAAGCAGCACATGGTACAAATTGAAATTTTCTTTTGTAATTGATTTTCTCCAAATAAGACTCTGCAGTTTAATAGAACACTCAAAAAAAAAAACCTTTCTGATCACCTATAACCAAATCTTGGACAGGTTGTTAATTTTAAAGAGATCCCAAATGACTGGATGGAACATAATCAATGCATTAATCAATCTGTTTCAAGAAGCTGGATGCTGGAACAGATTTAGTTCATGAGTTTATTTCCTGAGTTCTTCTGAGTATTTTGTTCTACTAAACTCAGAAAACTATTTTTCATGAAGATGATAGAGAAAATTATTTCATCTTGCAGGTCTAACATCAGTTTACACTCTGTTGATGAAAGCCCAGATGCGCTGGGCGGGCCATGTTGTAAGGATGCCAGATCATCGCATCCCTAAACAGCTCTTCTATGGTGAGCTGTCTCAAGGAAAGCGATCACACGGGGGACAAAAGAAGGGATACAAAGACACATTAAAAGCTTCTCTTAAGTCCCTGGATATTAACACCATCTCTTGAGAACTTCTGGCGCATGATCGACCAACATGGTGCACCTTGGTGTACCAGGATTGCCAGACATATGAACACAGAAGGACAATCTTGGCACAAGAAAAGCGAGCACTCCGCAAAGCCAGAGCTGCAAATGCTGAATTAACAGTGTCTACATTTCTTTGTTCAGTATGTGGCAGAATATTCCGTGCTAACATCAGTCTTATTAGCCACCTACGGACACATTGTTGATGGCCCATAAACCACAAGATGTCAAGGTCTTCATCTAAAATCGATGGACGAACAACAACAACAGTCCAGATTTTGGCAACTGAAATTTGGCAGCCCTAGAATCTCCAACAGAAATTTCCCTAAGGGCCAAATTGTATGAATGGTGATATTTCTGAATTCCATTTCACTTGATTACTGAACTACTGAGCATCAGAAGGCAGAGCTCAGTGGTAAATTAAATGCCATAAAGTTTGTCAGGTTTCAAGGAACCATAAGAGGAACACAGTGGAATTAGAAAAAGTTGAAGATGGCAGCTTCAAAAAATGGCATGAGTAATGTATCTCTCTCCCACGTGATTTCTCATCATGCCAGAATGAACCCACTGAACCTAAACTAACCTAGAAGTGGTACATTGATTTGGAAAGCAAATGCTCTGAATAAAAGTCCATTGCTACACTACTTTAGAAATTTTGAATTTACTAGATTGGGCATGCAAAGCCCATAAAAATTCTGTGACTTTTATAGAATTGTACTTGATAAACTTGAGGAACACTCTTCTTTATCAGAATGATAAATTCCAATTATCTTACTTATGCTCTATTTTTTAAATTCTTTAATAGATACTGTTCCTTAAATTTAGATTTACCACTTGCTTATATTTGGTTTCCAGCCAAATGAAAGGAGAATACATCAATATATCAATCAACAATATGTAATATTGCCATAGGGATACAGGATAAGGTCATAGATAGAGTCTGCAAATTATAAAGGAGAAATAACTTAGGTGAGTCAAGCTGCTTCCTCAATTACTTAGGAGTGATGGGAAGTATATGGCAACATGACCAAGAAGAGATGCCAAGCAAAAGGGATTATGAAGGATAAAGGAACCAAGAAAGGTATCTTGGACAGAGAAACAAGTGGGAATTTATCCAAAATGCTAAAGACGCAGTATATACTATTATTGGAGATGTTAGCTTAGTTTCCAACTCCTTTCCTCGGCTTATCATTTCTGAAAAAAACAGTGACATCAAATAAGCACTGATATTCCAAAAGTGTCTGCAATAAAGCAGAAAAACTGAACACTTCATGCATGGACGAGCTCCCTTAACCCTTCATCCTGCATCATTAGAACCATCCATTACTACTACTACTACTACTACTACTACTACTACTACTATTACTACTACTACTACTTCTTCTTCTTCTTCTTCTTCTTCTTCTTCTTCTTCTTCTTCTTCTTCTTCTTCTTCTTCTTCTTCTTCTTCTTCTTCTTCTGCTTCTCCTCCTCCTCCTCCTCCTCCTCCTCCTCCTCCTCCTCCTCCTCCTCCTCCTCCTCCTCCTCCTTTTCCTCCTTCTCCTTCTTCTCCTTCTCTTTCTCCTCCTCCTCCTCCTCCTTCCCCCTTCCCCATCAAACTTTTAGGCTTTTTTTTAAATCTGGAACACTATTTTAACTTACCCCCCGTTTTTATAAACAAGAAAATATTTAACATTCCAGGTTAGTGTCTTTCTTTGAGGTTTTCCCCCAAAGGTAATTTGATAGTTGCCTAAAAGTTCAAAAACTTTCCTATCCATCATTAAAATTGGAAGACATATTCAAGTGTTTCTGCTTTGTATGAACATAATTTCAAAGAGAAGCCAGGGATACATAGAAAGGAATTCAAGAATGTGATATATGTTTTCTTCAATTCTTTATGCTTTTAATATATTTTAAATTCCTAAATAAATAAATAAATAAATAAAATATTATATATTCTTGATGCCACAAAGAGATTTAAATTGTCATTTTTCATTTATATTTTTTGTTTTTCAGAAAAAAGTTGTTGAGTCAAATTTTTTGTAAGAAAAACTAGAGCAATCCAACTTATATTTTGGGAGAGAAATTATCACTCTATGTAACTTTTAGACTTTATAGTCTAATTGAATGCAAAGAAAGGAAATAGGTTTTGACCTAAGTAAATTGTATGTTTAAATTCAGTGACTTCTGTTTAATTTTGAACCCTAGATGACTGTTACGGTTTTTTTATATTACATTATTCTTTAAACTAAATAATGCTATAGAATTTGAAGGATAATTTATTCTGCATCGATGCTTGCTTAATTTAGACTTGGTTGAGTTAATTTGATTGGCTGAATTCTCACAGTGTTTGGTGTGGATGACACACTAATCTTTAAATTAACCCTACTGGCTGCACCAGGTTAATGTGTGTTTAGATGCTTTATGAATCAGTGTGTTGTGCAAATATTGCCATATCAATATTTTTGTCACCACTTTGTTCTTATGCCAGAGTAGCATCCCACAAACATTTTCTCATGTGAATTAGCCTTTGGTTTTTTATGACATAGGCTTGGACTAGACATTAGATATCAAACTCTAGGAAATAGCACAAAAATTCAACAGATTAACATTCTATAGGTAAAGAAGCTAGTAAGTTGCAAAAGCATCTGTTTCTGTTATTGTCAGTTGGTTTTCTATGGGATGTTTAATTAAGAGGTTGACAACATTTGATTTTAGTATGTAAAGCATAGTCCTTTCTGCTTTTCAGCCAACTTTGCATAGCAACCTGCCCTGGCCATACTTACTTCTCTACTATTCTTTTGAAGACCGCCAAATGTTAAATGAATGCAATCAAACCAAGCCTGGAAATTTAATAGCTATTAGAATGAAAAGGTAGCAAATTGAAGGAAGAGAAATACTCTCCAGCTTGCTAATAGTACCTTAGTTTTCTACAGAGCTATAAGCTTTAATTACCAACTAGCAATGGACCACAATTTGGAAAATTGTCCCCTATCAAATTGAAACTCCATGCCAATGTTCTACTAAAATTAGCCCCTATCCTTATGGCTATTTCTTTCCAAAGTTACTGTAGTATATAGCTTGGTTCTGTAGGAAGTGATTCTGCCAGTCACTCTTTGTTGAATAGTAGTCAGTTCTTAAACATGGAAATTGAAAAATGTCCAATTTTACTTATAGTTTGATTAGATCAGGTATCTTGTTGATCCTTGATTATTTGACACAGCTTTTTGACTAGATTTTTCTTGGCTAAAAGAATGAGCGGGGTAGCTGCATGTCTTATTTTTACAAAGAAGTGTCTTTTGTTGTTCTCAGACAGCCCTTCACATACCTGTTTGAAAACAACCAGTCTAAATGCAATTTAATGATAATGAACCACCAGAAGAAGAATCATGGTTCTTGAAGTTGTCCATTAGCACTAAAAATTGGGGTAGCGGACTCAGATATCTATCTATCTATCTATCTATCTATCTATCTATCTATCTATCTATCTATCTATCTATCTATCACTTTGACTCTCCCTGTGTCTTTTTTTATCACCCTTTGATATGTTTTTAATCTATATGGCCAATATATATCAAACTGTGATCATATTGTGTAAAACTCACAATACTTCTTTGACAAAATATAAGAATTAGTCTTGGACATAATTCTTTGCCCTGGTTTTTGATTAAAATTCTAAAATTTATTTATTTTATTTATTTATGAGACTTATATACCGCTTTAAGTGCAAGCACTCTCTAAGCGGTTTACACCAGTAAACAATGTATATATATATATATTTACATTGCCCCCAACAATCTGGGTCCTCATTTTACCTACCTCGGAAGGATGGAAGGCTGAGTCAACCTTGAGCCGGTGAGATTTGAACCGCTGACCTGCTGAACACAGTCAGCTAAAGTGGCCTGCAGACTGCACTCTAATCTTTGGATCAAAAAGTTAGAGTTTGTATATTTCTATTGGAGACTTATTTTACCCTCACCAGCAAAGATAAGGTAAATTTAGCCAGAGGGTTTTGCTCTGGCTAGATGTATTGCCACTTATCAGAGCAATATTCATAGTCTGTCTATCAAAATGTACTTTACACATGCCTATTAACACTTGCCTATGAACTTCAATGTGTTAAGATTAAAAATAATAAATAAAAAATATCTTCCAATGTGGTTTTTAATGAGCTATATCCACAGAGGAGTTGTGAAGATCAGGAATAATTTTAAATTTCTAAAGGGATAGTAGAAGTATTTATTATAAATCGAAACCAACAACCAAATAAAATGGAGATTCCACCTCAGACCAAATTTTAAGGAAAAAACTATGAGAAACTAAAAGGGTTTAATAAAGCTGAACTATAAGGCATTCAGAGTTAGGTTTCTCAAGTTTATCTCTGGAAACCTGATAGTTACACAGTTTTAAACTGAATAGCCACCAGTATTCAGAGGTAATCTGTTATTTGGTTTGATGCTGAGTGAGTTACTTTTTGTATTCTGTCTCCAAAATTCTGTTGCAAAAGAAAATGAAATGAGTCATCAGGCCTATATGATAGTTGTTAAGTGGATAACGTTGGATCCCTTCTCTTTGTTTCCACCAAAGTGACAACTTTTTGTCTTTATTTACATGGCATTGCTGTATGACTCAATCCTTCAAACAATTAGGATAAATCTTATAAAATGTGAAAGCATTTGGAAAAAAATAATAATTCAGCATCTACTTCTGTTGGGATGGATATATGTAGATCCAAAGCCATCAAACATTCAATTTCTTAAAATTAAATCTTGGGAATCCTGCTAAGGGTTATCCTAATATTAAAATATGTATGGAAAATGATATATTCAATACTTATCTATATTGTCATTATTTCAATACCAGCAATTATTTTTGTAGCATCTCCCTGTAAGCAATTGAAATAGTTATCATGGATATTCGAAAAAGTTATATCTGATGATCCATTAAAGCCACATTGTTGGCTAAAGGAGTTAATTTATCCTTTCCAAAATATATAGAGGAATAGAAGAAGGTTATATATATTTTCTACTTGTCAAAATAACATTTCAGTAGACTGAACCACAAAATAATGAGAATATCCTATTCTCTTATGGACAGAGGGGCCCTCAGCTGGTGAGAAATAGCGCTTCTTCAACTGATCTGGGTGAGATGATACCAGTTTTTGATGCAAAGTGGACCCTTGAGAAAATTGCCTGCTTTAATGATAAGCTGGAAGCCTAATGGGAGGAGGAGGGGGATTTTTTGCTTCTCCCCCTCCCAAAAAGTGGCAGTTTCAGGGTTTTAAAAACTTTTGAAAATCCTTTGAACTGAAGCTACACTGAAGGAACAGCTTGTCTCATTATAGAGGAGAAGAAAGACCTATTATTATTCTAATTGGGAAAAGCCACCTTAACTGCTATTTCTTAGAACTTTTTGGAATGTTAGTTTTGTGTATTGACTGATGGAACTTTCTCTTTTTTTACTGTCTCCCTAAGTAAATGGTGAGGGAAGAAGCAGCGTCCCCTGGTGGTTATTCTTGCAATTTCTTTCCTTTGTTCTCCTGCTACACTATTTTTTTTTTTTTGGTTACACTATTTTTGTTGATATAGCTGTGGTGTTTGGCTCAATGCCCAGACACTTGGCTGACTGCCCAGACATTCCTACCTTGTTTGAAGATTACTAAGAGAGACTCCTCTCTATTTTCTGGTGTTTTTTTTTTTTGTCCTTACTTGGTGTTTGATTCCCTTTGTGGATTGATTTTATTCTCTTTAAAATAAGGGAACCATAGAAGAAGTTTTTTTTATGTCTACATTTGGATTATAAATCAAATATTCTTTTTTTTTCTTTTTTTTTTCTTTTTTGTTCTTTTTTATTTGTTACTCTTTCTTGGTCAGCCTTGTTGTATGGATATAAACATATTTTTTTATCTTTTTTCTTTTTCTATTTGCTTTTTTTGCCCAGAGATCTGCTATCTCTTTTTATATTTTTTTCTACTTTTTGATATTACTATTGCTGGATATTTTTATTTTTATTTTTTTTCTGAGGGTTTTGGATTACATATATATTTTTGATTTTTTTTCTCCTCTCCTTTGAGCTTTTTGGTGGAATATAACTGGCCATCAGGCCCTACCCATGGATTACAATTAATTGGGCCATCAGGCTTGATGTTGGATTACAAATAGATACAATAAATACAATAATCAAGATGAGTGTTTCAAATTTGGCGAAAGTGGCGAGGAAGGAATCCTCTGCTCCTGCATCAACCCCAGTTAGTCCAGCGCTTCAAAAATCGATTACAACCTTTTTACAGCCAGACATACAACAGAAGGATACGCAAGCCATTCTCCAGGCAATTATGGATTCTAAAATGGAAATGAAAAAGGATTTTGAAGACTCTAAAATGGAAATGAAAAAGAATCTTGAAGATTTGAAAAATAATTTGCTTAAGATGGATCAAAAATGGAATCCTTTCAACAAGCAATATCAGATACTCAACAACGAATGCAAAATAGTAATAGTAATAGTAGTAAAGTTGGAAGGGACCTTGGAGGTCATCTAGTCCAACCCCCTGCTCGGGCAGGAAACCCTACACCATTTCGGACAAATGGCTGTCCAGTCTCTTCTTAAAAACTTCCAGTGTTGGAGCATTTACTGCTTCTGGAGGCAAGCTGTTCCACTGATTAATTGTTCTCACTGTCAGGAAGTTTCTCCTTAGTTCTAGGTTGCTTCTCTCCTTGATGAGTTTCCACCCGTTGCTTCTTGTCCTGCCTTCAGGTGCTTTGGAAAATAGCTTAATTCCCTCTTCTTTATGGCAGCCCCTGAGATATTGGAATACTGCTATCATGTCCCCCCTTGTCCTTCTCTTCATTAAACTAGACATACCCAATTCTCGCAACCGTTCCTTATATGTTTTAGCCTCCAGTCCCCTAATCATCTTTGTTGCTCTTCTCTGTACTCTTTCTAGAGTCTCTAGATATTGAAGACAAGTCAGTCATAGTAGACCAGAAATTAGAGGCTCTCCAAGATGAAAATCAGAGATTGGCGCAATCTAACGTGGAGCTGGAAGAAATTATGGCAATGATGGAGTTTGAATGCACATCATATTTTCTAAGATTCCAAAATGCGATAGAAGAGAGTGATGGGAACTTGTTACTATTGATGACTGAGTTATTGGTGGACTTGCTTGGAATGGAAATGGATCAAATCAAAAGAGAAGTTGATCAAATCTATAGAGTGAATTCAAATTATGCAAGAAGAAATAGAGTGCCTAGGGAAGTTCATGTTAGATTCAGCAAAAGAGCAGTACGAGATGAGATCCTGAGACTAGTGAGGGACCAACCTCTGAAATACAAAGATAAAGATTTGGTAGTTCTCAAACAGATCCCAAGAAGAATTAGAGAAGCTCGAAGAGAATACCAATTCTTAATAAAGAAATTGATCAGTAAAGGAGTGAACTTCAGATGGTTGATCCCAGAAGGACTATTAATTTTTTGGGACACAAAAAGATATAGATTGAACACCCCACAACAAGCAGAGGACTTCTTTAATAATCATAGAGACTTCTTGGAGAGAGGTGAGGTGGAACCTAAGAAATCAGAGGAAACGACTGCAGGAACATCAAAACAAATGGAGGAAGAAGCGCCTAAAAAGACTCAACCAGAGGAAGATGTGAGGCCTAAAGATCAGAGACAGATAACTGTCTAGAAAACTGAGATCTCGACACAACTGAAACTATGGAGGAAATTGGAATTCTTTCAATAAATATAAATGGTCTTAACTCCCCATCAAAAAGGAGTACAATATTTCATAGACTACAAAAGCTAAAAATGGATATAATTTGTCTCCAGGAGACACACATTAAGTTACAACATTCTAGAATACTTGAACAATCAAAACTTGGTAAACTTTATTTCTCCTTGACATCACAAAAGAAAAGAGGGATAGCTCTCTATATAAAAGAAAAGATGAATCCAAAACAAATTTATGCTGATGAAGAGGGAAGAATACTGATTGTCGAGATTACATGGAATCAAAAACAAATATTGATGGTTGCGATATATGCTCTCAATGAGAAGCAAGATCAATTCTTTCAGCAATTATATGATAAACTTGTGGACTTAAATTACCATAGCTTGTGTATATTTGGAGACTTTAACGCAATTGTTGATCCAGTACGGGACTATAAAAGTTATAAACAGGGGGGAAAGGAAGTAATATTCTACCTAAATATTTTCTAAGAATGAAAGATGAACTTTGTATAGAGGACATTTGGAGAGAGATGTACCTGGAAAAAGCACAATATACCTTTTATTCTAATAGACATAAATCGTGGTCAAGAATTGACATGATATGGACTTCTTTGGACTTAAAGGCCATGATACAAGAAATTGAAATAGAATCTAACATTTGGGCAGACCATAATTCAATGAAAATGACCTGGAAAGGACTTAAGAAAAGACCAAGATGGTCCTTGAATAAATCAATATTGAAAGAAAAGGAGTTTTTACAATTCGCAATAAAAGAAATGGAATTCTTTTTTAAAGTCAATAAAAAAGAAGAAACCTCTATTCAAATTGTATGGGACATGGCAAAAGCATATTTTAGAGGCTTGACCATAACTTATCTTGCTAAAAAGAATAAGGAAAAGAAATTTGCTCAACACAGATTGAAAGAAGCTGAATTACAATCAGACCCTCAAAAGAAAAAGTTTAAAATACAAATGGAATTATTAAAACATAAGTTAAACTTACCTGAGACAAATACAATGGCACAACAGATTAAAAGATCTAAACAGATTTTTTTTGGAAAATGCCAATAAACCTGGGAGATGGCTGGCATATAGATTTAAAAAAGAAAAAGAAAAGAGATTAATAAGTAAGCTACGGGATATGGACAGTGACTTATAATGTCACAATGACTTAATGAAAAAAATTATGAAGGAGTATTATGAGACACTTTATAAGGCGGAGACAGTTTCTAAAGATGTAATTCAGGCTTATTTAAAAGAAGCAAATCTCCCAAAGGTTCCTGAGAATATGTGTGAAAGGTTAAATGAGAATGTTTCAATGATGGAGATTACAGAGGCAATAAAAAAGCAAAAGAAAGATAAAACACCAGGACCTGATGGTCTTCCTGCTGAATTCTATGTAGCATTACAAGATACTATAACTCCAACTTTGAAAGACTTATGTAATGAAGTTTTTACACAGACAAAAATACTGGATTCATCGACTGAAGCTAATATTACTTTGATACCTAAAGAAGATACTGATCATACACTAATTAAAAATTACAGACCAATATCGCTACTAAATGTAGATTACAAAATCTTTGCTGCAATAATGGCAGAAAGAATGAAAAACTTTTTGAATGAATTTATACACCCAGACCAAAATAGTTTTCTACCAAAAAGACAGATAAAGAACAACTTGAGGATTATTTTAAATGTCTTGGAGTACTATGAAATTCATCCAAGGAACCAGATGGCACTTATATTCCTTGATGCACAAAAAACCTTTGATAACTTAAATTGGCAATTTATGTTTCAACAACTTCAAGAAATGGACTTTGGTGAAAATTTTAACAAAGCAATTCAAGCAATTTATAAGAAACAAACAGCAAGAATACTTTTAAATGGAGATTACACAGATGGATTTGAGATTTAAAAAGACACTAGACAGGGATGCCATTGTTTCCTCTGTTGTTTATTCTTACATTAGAGGTTCTGGCAATAAATATCAGACAAGATATAGAAATTAAAGGTCTGGAGATTAAAGACCAGAAATATAAACTACAGGCTTTTGCGGATGACTTGGTCTTCATTCTGGAGGAGCCATTGCAAACAGCTGATAAACTCTTACAGAAAATTGAGAAATTTGGCGAAGTGGATGGCCTGAAAATAAACAGGGAAAAGACTAAAGTAATAACAAAAAATTTAACAGACAAACAGAAAATTCAACTTGCTAAAATGACAATTCTTCAAATAGTTAAAAAAGTCAAGTATTTGGGTATTTATTTAACGGCGAAATATACTACACTAAAAGAAGATAACTATGAGAGATTAATGAAACAAATAAAAATAGACTTGGAAAGATGGGAAAATCTTCAATTATCACTTCTAGGAAGAATAGCGACGGTTAAGATGAACATTTTACCAAAGCTAATTTTCCTATTTCAAACAGTGCCTATTAAACTTATTAAGATTTTTTTTTGATGATTTAAATGCAATGATTTTAAGATTTATATGGCAAAAAGAGAAAGCGAGAATCAAATGTAAATTGTTACAAGAATCTAAGGATAAAGGGGGTTTTGGACTTCCAGATTGGAGACTTTACTATCAAGTGGCTATTTTGCTTTGGCTTAAAGAATGGATTGTATTGAGAAATAAAAGATTGCTTTACTTAGAGGGACACGACCTTCAGTTAGGTTGGCATGCTTTTATATGGTGCAAGAAATCTAAAGCACATAAGTACTTTCAAAATCATGTGATAAGAAATGTACTATTTTCAGAATGGGAGAAAATTAAGCATAAAATATATATGAAAATACCTGAGTGGCTCTCAACAATGGAAGCATTTGCTTATCTAAATCTGATTAATTATGACAAACTGGTTAGTTATAAAGACATTTTAGAGAAAGAGGGAAAACTTAAGGACAGGCAAACTTTACAACTACAAGGTATTGACTTGACATGGTGGTCCTATTTGCAAATTCAAACAAGATACGAAAAAGATATAAAATCGACAGGCTTTTACAAAGAACAGACCCCATTAAATAAAATTTTGTTAAAAACAGATGAGAATTTGATTAGAAAACTCTATAAATTTCTTTTAAACTGGAAAATGGAAGAAAAACAAGTGAAAGAAACAATGATAGTATGGGCAAAGAACATTGGACATTCTATAGATCTGGAAGACTGGCAAAAACTCTGGGATAAAAATATTAAGCTTACAAAAGCAGTAGCATATAAAGAAAATTTATATAAGATGTTTTATAGATGGCATATGACACCAGTTCGCTTAGTGAAAATGTTTAAAAATGTTTCGGATATCTGCTGGAAATGTAAACAACAGCCAGGCACTTATTACCATGCCTGGTGGATATGCCCTATCGCTAAGAAATATTGGTCTAAGATCCATAGATGGTTGGAAAAGATGGTGAAACTACAGATAGAATTTAAACCGGAATTGTTTTTGTTAGGAATATTAAGACCTAATTATGGTAAAGAGAATGGCTACTTGATATTGCATGTTTTAACAGCTGCAAGGATAGTATTTGCCCAATTTTGGAAAAATGAGAATTTACCTTCTGACCAGATTATAATTACTAAAATTTTAGAGTGTGCAGAAATTGATAGACTAACATTAGAAATGTAAGAAAAAGATGATTCAATTTATTTTAGAACTTGGGAAAAAATTATCAATGGTTAGAGACAAGTTAGAACTTGAAGGATTTAATATTTTAGAATAGGTGACTGATTTTTAATCGTGTTCTAACTAACATTTTGATGATATGATTATTTTTCCTGATTTACTGATTCTCATTTGTCACTTTTGATTGTTAGGATTTTTTCAGATTTTATTAGTAGTGTTTACTTAACAGATTAACGTATTTGTTTACTAATTGTTTTTAATATGTTACAGTCTAAGCTTTGGTAAAAATGGTTGAATATGATATTTACTCATTATTATGATCCGGACAGTAGCTTGTTTGTTGAAATATGTGATTGGTCCTACCCTTATTTTATCTTAATGCCTTATTCCTTTCCCCTTCCCCTTTCCTTCCACCCCTCCCTTTATCATACCTGTATTGTTCCTATTTTTCCTCATTTTTGTAAACTTAATAAAATTTTGTTTAAAAAAAAGAAATAGAGCTCCTTCAAAGCTTGTTTCTTCACACACTTGCTGCTCTAATGATGATAGTGGGAGAAGGGGATAATTCTATAGCAAGTCCTAGGTAAAGCTGGAGAAGCTTTGAGTGCTCCAGGCCTCAAAAACTTGCATCTCCCAAATTTGTCTTTTCCAGATGCCTGTGGTTCATAAAATGAAGAAAGAAGAGAATTGTTACCAAAGGATCAACGTGACATCACATTGTCAAAATTGATAACAAAGGGTCAGGAGCCAGGAAAGTGTCTGTAATGGCAAAATGTAAAGCTTGGAAGATGAGAAAGCAGAGGAGACAAAAAGCTCTAATACTTGGCAGTGAGTAGCTATGTCAAATGTATTTTCATTTGCTTCCAATTTCACACACACACACACACACACACACACACACACACACACGTAAACATGTTATGTTAATTTGCTTTACATTTTCATGCACACTTTTCTGAATACAATGTTTTCCTACTCATTTCTACTGGAGTAGTATGTTCCCATTTACACACACACATACATAGATATATACATGCATACAAACATGCATACATACATACTATATTCTAATGGATTTATGCATTTTTAAATTGCAAACTGAATTGCAAAAAAGAAGAAAAAAATGTGTGTTTCAGCACTGTTCTTATAATTCAAGAGTTGTGAATATACTGCATTACATTTAACAGAATAACAGAGTTGGAAGGGACTTTGGAGGTCTTCTAATCCAACCCCCTGATCAGGCAGGAAGCCCTATTCCATTTCAGACAAATGTTTGTCCAATCTCTTCTTAAAAACTTCCAGTGTTGGAGCATCCACAACTTCTGAAGGCAAGTCATTCCACTGACTGAATTGTTCTAACTGTCAGGAAGTTTCTCCTTAGTTCTAAGTTGCTCTCTCCTTGATTAGTTTCTATTTGTTGCTTTTTGTCCTGCCTTCAGATGCTTTGGGGAATAGCTTGACTTCCTCTTCTTTGTGGCAGCCCCTCAAATATTGGAACACTGCTATCATCTCACTCCTAATCCTTCTTTTCATTAAACTAGACATACCCAATTCCTGCAACTATTCTTTGTATGTGTTAGCTTTCAGTCCCCTAATCATCTTTATTGCTATTCTCTGTACTCTTTCTAGAATCTCAACATCTTTCCTACATAGTGACAACCAAAACTGGATGCAGTACTTCAGTCTTACCAAGGCATTATAGAATGGTATTAACATTCACATGATCTTGATTCTATCCCTCTGTTAATGCAGCCTAGGACTGTTGGCTTTTTTGGCAGCTTCAGCATACTTCAAGAAGTATTCAGATGAAACTAACTCTGCCTAGTTTTCATCATTTCCTTTAACCACTTCAACATCTTAAGAAAGAAATTCAACCATTGGGAGGAGCTCTGAAGTTAGGGTGCCCTCTATTGTATACAATCAGTGGTAAAACTGTAAGACTAGGAAGTTCAGATTGTAGTTCAGCTTCATAGAGTTACTATGGGCCAATTATCTCTCAGCCCATTCTAGAGGAAGGAAAAGCTCTTAATTGAAAGGCAAGATATAAATCTAAGAAAAAAAGAAAGGAAGGAACAAGTGATCCTACTGTGTGCAGTTCATAGATTTTAAAACAAAATCAAAGAGTTGAAAATGACAAGTAAAAGCTACTAAAAGAGTCTTTAAGATGGAAAGTATGGAAGACAGAAAGATGAAAGTATTCAGAGCTGTTTAATACAGTGTAAATAAGGAGGAAATTTGGAGGAATTGAGTATATTTTATTCCTTTTACATTTTGCTAAATTTCAAGATTACACAAATTGGTGGGCACATTAGAAGTTTGGGCATATGCTTTTTAAGACCTGGAAACTGCTATGGAAGAAGCTCCAGTATTTGAACTACAACACCCTTCCTGCACATATTCACTTCTGTTTATACCTACTATCTTGTTTTAAGAGTTGGAACAGTTAATGCCTAGACAACTTTAATCAGAGAATTGAATGTGACACAAGCCACATAAGAAGATCATATTCAGATTTTATCAAGCAGACAAACAGTAAGAAAGTTTTGTTTTCAAGATCCACTGCATTTACAACCAGTAACCAAAGTGTGCTTTCAAGACAACTCTTGTTTACATCCATTTTGTTTAGCCAGATCTTGCTCAGCAGATAGGCAATAAAGAACTACTGATTCCTGTAATTTGTATTTGTTGCAATGCTTGCACCTAGGAAATTGCAATATTCGTTATCAGGTTGTACAAAACTGTTTTTGTACCAGAAACCATAAATGTCTCAAAGAAGCACCCTTTACATTGATGTAACAGTTTTCAAGCTGCTAAATGTCATATTTTGCAAAGCATTCTCATAGATTATTGCTTCAGATCTTTCCAGTTCCTGAGAATGGGTTGGGAGGAGAACAAAAAGGAAAAGCAGCTCAAATCAAGTGCTTACCTATTGCATATCACAGAACTAGGATTATAGGAGAAGGAGTGTCAGAACCTGGGAATGGAATTAAAAGAGGGATCAGCCTGGAATCCTTACATAGGCACAAGCAAAGTAAGTCCAACCTCCCTTGAATTCTATTGACCCTTATTTAACTCCAAGAAGATGAGACGATTCCTGTTCATAGGAATAGTTTAATTGGATCTTTACATGTGGTAGTAGTTTAATCGGACCTTTACATGTGGACCTGTTCTTTTGCACCAGACAAGGATGTTTTCAAGAATACAAATATTATTTCCTTAACCTACTGTTCATTTGGAGAATAGGTTTCTGACCCAGAAAATGCTTGTTCCATTTTTAAAAATTAAAAATATGAAGAAAAATTGGGCCCAAGTGGCTTGTTGGAACATTGACTGTGTAACTTGTCACTCTGGATAGAGAGATGGACAGCACACAAATTTAATAAATAAGTAAACTTCACAAACTTGGAGATGCTAAAAAAGAAGTTTCTATTTTTATTAATCCCAAAGCTGCAGTAAGTCAATTTATAAATCCTTATAAATTTGTGGGAAATAATGCAGATCAATTCACTTTGCATGGAGTTTTCTAGTGAATGAGATATGCGGTTATTACTTAGTCTGGCTATTATCTTATTTCAGTAAATTATCCAAATTCATTCCTTACAAGAACTGTGATGTAATCCTTTTCAATTGCTAATCAACATTAGCATTGTTTCCTTTAGAAGAAACCCTCTATTTTTGCTATATTGCTAATTAGTCTAAGTACTTTAACATTAATGTTTCTTTAGGAAGTTTGAACCATGTCCTGCTGTAAGGGTCAACTACAAATGGCACTATTGCTTGCAGTTACATCATCAAACTTCCTTTAATTACTGGCACAAGGGGATTTTAATTGGAAAAATAGTACACAATGAGGAAAAAATATATCTCCCTTCAGTTATATAATAAAATTTCCATTGGCTGCAATGAAAGCTTTTATAGTAATAATAATGATGATGATGATGATGATGATGATGATGATGATGATGATGAGGATGATGATAAAGTTGGAAGGGACCTTGGAGATCATCGAGTCCAATCCCCTGCTCAGACAGGAAACCCTACACCACTTCGGACAAATGACTGTCCAGTCTCTTCTTAAAAACTTCCAGTGTTGGAGCATTCACCACTTCTGGAGACAGGTTGTTCAACTGGTTAATTGTTCTGTCAGGAAGTTTCTCCTTAGTTCTAGGTTGCTTCTCTCCTTGATCAGTTTCCATCCATTGCTTCTTGTCCTGCCTTCAGGCGCTTTGGCAAATAGCTTGACTCCCTCTTCTTTGTGACAGCCCCTGAGATATTGGAACACTGCTATCATGTCCCCCCTCATCCTTCTCTTCATTAAACTAGACATACCCAATTCCAGCAACCGTTCCTTATATGTTTTAGCCTCCAGTCCCCTAATCATCTTTGTTGCTCTTCTCTGTACTCCTTCTAGAGTCTCAGCATCTTTTTTACATCGTGGTGATCAAAACTGGATGCAGTATTCCAAGTGTGGCCTTACCAAGGCATTGTAAAGTGGTATTGATACTTCACGTGATCTTGATTCTATCCCTCTGTTAATGCAGCCTAGCACTTTGTTGGCTTTTTTGGCAGCTGCAGCACACTGCTGGCTCATATTTAAGTGATTGTCCACTAGGACTCCGAGATCTCTCTCACAGTTACTACTATTGAGCAAGGTACCCCCTATACTATACCTGTACATTTGGTTTTTCTTGCCTAAATGTAGAACCTTACTTTTTTCACCATTGAATTTCATTTTGTTAGATAGCGCCCAGTGTTCAAGTCTGTCCAGGTCCTCCTGTATCTTAAGCCTGTCTTTTGGAGCGTTGGCTATTCCTGCCAGCTTGGTGTCATCCACAAATTTGATGAGTTCCCCATCTATCCCCTCGTCCAAATTGTTGATGATGATGTGTAAGTCAGCTTTGGTATGAGATTTAGGCTAAATGTTTTTATATGGATTTGGTAATATCACTTTTAAATCAAGGAAGAGACCTAGAAATTGACAAAAACAAGTTGAAAGCCCAACAGGGACACTGAATAGAGTAATAGGGCTCTTCTGCCCTGTCTTCTTTAGCAGTTTGTTTCTCATACATCAAGATGAAGGCAGGTTAAGAAATCCCATTTAAGATTTCAACTCCTTTCACTGCTTTGACTGTGGGTTAGTTGAAAGGCCACATTTATCACAACTCCTGTGAATACATTGCCCCATTTCTATAATCCTCCTGGACAGAAGAAAAGAAATAAATAAAGATATTTTACCATTTCCTATTGCTTTGGTTACAAGAGAAAAGGTCAAAAATCTTGTTAATTTTAGCTGGCAAAAAGCAAGGTAAGTAAAAGAAAACCCAGTTTTTCTCAGTTCCTCTGGTGAACTTGCAGTAAAAAAAAAAGTGCCTGGAAAAGTGTTTCTGCCACATTGCACAATAACCAGATGGAGTGGAGGTATTTGCCTACAATAACATAAAACACAGCAGGACATCAGACAGCACCAATTTGATGGCCCAAGTTAGAAAACACCAATATAAGCACTATATAGCAAATAAAGACCAGCAGAGCTTGTCTTCCTTATGGTCTGGTTATGGGTGAAAGATAATATGCTTTGTTCTTACTCTCAAGAAATAGTCAATGGCGTCTACTCATGCTGGGGCAATCTGGTGTGCAGATCAGCCCATATGGGCAGCGAGAAAAGAGAGGTGTCAGCTCTTTGTGGATGTTCTGAGATATGGTCTCTTTAGTCTTTGCATATAAGACATTCTGTGGAAAATGTATTATATGCAAAACTTCAGGGCTCTGACTGAACTAATTGCAAATGAGAAATATGGATTGCAGCAATAGATCAAGGGTTCAAGATTAGAGAAAAGATCAAGAAAATAAATCCAGACTCTTTCTTAAAACACAACTTATGGTGTTTAAAAATTAAATGGGGTTATTTCCCAAATAAATAAATGTGGGAAGAATCCAGAGAAAGAAACATTTTGGGAAATATTAAAAAGGCAGAATATATTTTTCCACAGAAATAATGGAGATCTTTAAAAAGGCGGAAACTCCCACCCCCCAGCCAGACAACTCAGAAGAAACCAGCTTTTAGAAATGCAGATGTAATAATCTTTTCAGAAAAGTTGGAGCCTTCCAGCTAGAAACTGAAGAAGTTAGGAAAACAAAGACCTTAAAATCTACATACCCTACCCAAACTCTAAAACAGGACATAATAGGATTAACCCACCAATACCAAAAAGGCACACTCAGACTCAGGTTAAAGTATACAACACAGGAAATACAAAGCCTCAAACAGGAACAGGAAACAACCAGAAGGCATAAAAGCCCACCACTGTTCTACATGTGGTCTTTTTTTCCCAAGAGCCATCTTTCCATCTGGCTCTCCTCTTCAATAAACTACAATCTTTTTTCTAAAGCAGTCTCCATGTTGTTTATTCCCTACTTGGACTGGACCCTGATGAAGATTTTTCTTTTAACATAATATATAATGAATCTAAGATACTGAATGAGAGTTCTATCTTCAAAAGAACAGAGGAATTCTAAGTTTCAGTAAGTTTGGTTCCAATTTACATTTTTTTTGTTAAAAAGATTATTCCTATCATTTTAACACTATGTAGCCATTCCTGTTCATAGCAGCCAACTAGCACCATAATTAAAGCTCAATGATGCAATAAATTACTAATGTTAGTAGCTTCTATATGTGGAAATAGGTTTATTTTATCAATGGAGTATTTTCCTGACCTGAAGATTCCTGACCTAAATCAGAAATTACCCTGACTGGAGTAGTGAATGAACACTTGGGAACACATTTTCATATGGCTATATTTCTATTCTCTTATTCCAGAAGATTGCATTTGAATTTAATTTATTTAGAAGTCATGGAGTGTAAAAGGTGGAATTAGATCAGACAGAGTGCAAAGCTGTGTACTGTGAAGGGCAGGATGCTGATGGAGACTGGCCAGATCACCTCATATAAGGGTAACTGAAGGCCACATGAAACAAGACTTTGGGTAAGGATTAATCTGAATAGGTTTCTTTTGAAAAGAAAGCCAATCTCTATGGCCAGTTCAGGGGAGACTGATACTGCAATAAGGATAAAAGGTTCAAGCAGAAGTATATATATGGTTCACAGTCCTTTCTTCAGATAGTGTCTATTGCTAGGAATTCTGGGAGATCTCAGGATTGGGGAAACCTGTTGTAGTGTAGTTTGAGCTTTGGTTGATTAACCACCCTTGGCTAAATGCTTCACTTCCTTTATGTCACAGCTTTGACTCCCTTCCTGTGTTACATGTGATCAACATGGTAAACCTTCTGCATTCTTGAGGCAAACCCTCAAGAAGAAAAGAAGAGTGCCCTGCTTTCTTCCTGTAAAAAGTTGACACTGCTCTGAGACAAGTTACGTTTTTTCCTCTTATTTAGAAATATTAATCCAGTTTGCCCTACAACTTGTTTTAGAGCTGTAAAATGTGTTTGAGACCCACCGCTTCCATTTTTTTTGCATACTTTCAATTCACAGTCTCATTTATCCCAAAATTTGGAATTAACATTTAACTAATAAACCAGTTGTCTTCATTCCCAGAGATGAATGCTCAGAGGTTGACATTCATATTTCTTTACAATCAAAATGAACATTGTGTGTACTCACTTGCAGCTATTTTTCCATATTAAATTAGCTGTTAGGCTGGGCTGAAAGATTTCTTCTTTAGAGTCTCATTTAGATTAAGTGTGTGAGATTAAAATCCTTTAAGAACCAAAAGATGCAAGACTTTTCTTCTGCTCAAAGTTGCATTGATCAGAAGAGAGCTTGAGAAATGTGTATGTGTGTGTATAATTTTTTTAGGCCAACCTAAGAGACAAAATTAATCAAAATACAAAATACAAAATCACTCAAGATACTCTTGCCTCTTTTCCATCTGATATTTCTGTAAAAAGAAATTCTTCTGAAATTATTGAATTGACAATATGAGGAGAACACTGATCTCTTTAAAAATGTACCTTTTTGTTTGCAATTCCTCCTAAAGTGGATTTGCTGCAGATAATTTCCCTTGATACAATACATTTTCATAAAATTATTTATTTTATTTAAAACATTCATATAGCTACCCATCTTATAACAAGCCCTAGGTGGTTCCCAATCAAAAATTAAAATAACATAAAAACCACATTAAAACTATTAAAACCAAACACCATGAAAATAAAAATCTGGCACCAAGTCAAGCTTTCAATATGCAGTAACCACAACTTATCCCAGTACTTGAGGGAATTCAGCTCTTCAGTGCTTTATGAAAAACTAGGAGGGTAGAGGCCTGAATTCTGGAACTTAGGGAGGAAGACTGTTCCTTAGGGCAGGGACTGCCATGGAAAAGATACCATTCCTAGCTCCCATAAGATGACTATGTTTAAAGGAAGGGATGAGGAGCACATGCACCTATCAAATCTGGTAGGACAGAGAGATATCCTAAGGTGGATGCAGCCCCATATGCCTTGTGTCATATAGGTCTTTAAAGGTGATAACCAGCATCTTGAATTGCATTCGGGGAAAAAATTGGAAGCCAGTGTAGCATACACAACAGAGGTGTAAACCTAGGATCACCCATAATTGTATGCACTGCTATGTTCTGGACCAATTGAACTTTGTGGATGGTCTTCAAGAGTAGCCCCATGCAGAGCACATCACAGTAATCCAAATGAGAGGTAATCAGGGCATGAGTGTTCAAGAGCAAGGCCTTCCAGTCCAGGAAAGGGTGCAAGTAGCACACTAGATGAAGAAATGCAAATTTCCCCTAGTCACAATTGCCACCTACTCCTTGAGGAGGAACAAAAAACAGGAAAACCCCCAAACTGCATACCAGTTCATTCTGGGGAAGTGTCATCCTGTCAGAGTCAAAGATGAAATATCACCTGGACCTGGAGGCCAGAACCCCAGAGCCACTCAATCTTGCCAGGTTTGAGAGCTGATTCCTCTCAATCCATACCCTTACAGCCTCCAGCACTCACAGCACTGCCATCAGACTAGCTAAGGCTGGAGATATGCAATCGGGTTTCATCAACATGATACTGGACCTCATATCAACAGATGATCTTCCTAGCAGTTTCATGTGGATGTTCAAAAGGAGTAATGAAAGTATCAAATCCTGGGACGCTCCACATTGCAGGGACATTGTAGAGATTGGACAACCATTTGTCTGAAATGGTATAGAGTTTTCTGCCTGAGCAGGAGGTTGGATTAGAAGACTTCCAAGGTCCCTTCCAACTTTGTTATTCTATTCCATTCCATTCCATTGATTGACATCTCATCACCTACCAATACTAAATGAAACCAGTCATGGAGGAAGGAGAACTATAGTAATACAGTGCCTCCTGCTCTTGGCCTCAGAAGTTGGTTGAGAAGAATAACATGGTTGATAGTACTAAAAGCTTCTGAGAGGTCCAGGAGGGCAAGAATTGTTGCATCAACTCCATCCTGAGCCCTCAAAGGTCATCAACTTCAACCAATGCAATTTCAGTGCTATGTCCCAGCCTAATCCCAGATTGAATGAGTCCAGGTAGTTACTATAACCAGAAAATTGTTTCTCTTTGTGTATTCATATCTTCCAATACAGAAGAACTATATTTCTGAATCTAAGGGAAATATTTTTTTGAAGGCAATAGATTGTTGGCTTGAGTACTAATTCAAAAGTTCACACTAAAATCCCCCATTTCTGCTAGAAAGGAAGTATACTGTTAATAATTATAAATATAAACTTAACAATTCCTCACACTCAAAATCCATTGAGAAAGAGTTGCCTCTCTCATTGCCAAGTGAATTGCAACTGCCTGCCTTAAGGGAAATTTTGGCAAAGACGTTTTAATGGGTGATGATAAAGTTGTCATGGGAACTAAAATAGTTACTCTATTCTTCCTGCAAACAATACACCTGAGAAAATCAAATGCTACAGAAGCTGAGAAAGGCATTTCCATAGCTATTTTCTTCAAATGTTCTGAACTGCCCCAAAACAAACCAATGCACTGGAAGGAAAAGAAAAGTGAATGTTTAGAGCTACCCTAATTTTGTTCCACTTTATACCAGGCTCTAATACAAGAGGGCAAGAAGTGTGGCCATGTAATTATCTGCAAGCATTCCTACTTTGGCCCACCAAAACTCTTCTAGAATGGATAGGGCAAAAATTGTACAAACACAAAACAAACACTGCTTTTTTTTTTTTTTTTTTGCAAGCCATCAATTTGCTCTGTAAAATGCCTGAAACTCTCTTCCAGAAGCGATTCTGTCACCATCCACTTCTGCAGTATACCTCTCAATATCTATAAAAAGACTGATGTAATCTTTGAGCTAATAGAAGTTAGGTCTCTCTGCACTAAAAGGCTGAAATTACGGAATGTATAGATCATCACCATGTCCCATTACAAAACTCTCTACTCTCTTATTGAATGTCAAATAGTGGATGACAGGACAAGGTTTATTTTTAGAAGTGATGTTTTGTAATCTCTTTTGAAATGACTAACTGGGTTATTTAAATTCTCAGTACATAATATATGAAACATAACTAGTGAAAGAAAGCTTCAAAATGTATAACTGTAACTGTGGCAAATACACAAGCAGCTCACATTTGTGCTTTTTCTATAATCTTATAATCATGGATTTCTACCAAGAAGATGCATCAGAAGATGGATAAGCACAGTATTAGGGTACAAGGCACCCCTTTATTTTCTTTTCATATTTTTGTATCGACTATCCTGGTGCTCACTCATTTATGTTTTGTGTTCCTTGTTATGCTGCATATGTGAGCTACAGCAGTAACTGCATTTTTATTGCATAAAAACTACCCTTCTCAGTGATTGTGCTAAAACTTAAATTGTCCTCTAAAATGAAATTGGCTGGGAATAAAGTACATCAACAATAATTCTGTACTTACATTTTACTTATATGACACAGCAGAGATGGTGATTCTGGCTTTAAAATTATTTTAGAAGTAGATACAAGTTGGAAGTCACTGACAATGCAATCCTTTGAACATTTACTAGTAGATCCCATACGATGCTACTTACACTCAAGATCATGATAACCATTCTAAGGAACAAACTATATGGTACTTACCTGGGATTATTGTGTATAAATACAATAAGTTATTTTTTATTTCTTCAAATGTTACCTTTTCTATAGAAGAAAGACGGAAGGAATGGTGTATAGAGACCAAGGAGGATAATGACAAAAGAGGTTAGAAGTAGCATTCTTGTACCTACTACTACTACTACTACCACTACTACTATTACTACTACTACTACTACTACTACTACTACTACTACTAATAATAATAATAATAATAACTTTATTGTCACTTTGAATGTACACCAACTGGCATACATCAAAATGAAATTTTGTTGCATACAGCTCTCAAAGGGACACCACCTCCGATATACATCCCTTGTTCGTGGCCAGCTCAAGTTTCAGAATGTCTATTTTAGTCTCTAAGCCAGGGAATGAACAATGGCAAACAGGACAGATGGAAATGGAGCTCCATGTCGATTAGCTCTCAAATTAGCTTGTATTCCTGCATGACAACCTCACCTCCTTTCCTTTTTCTGATCCTGTCTCTTCCATCTTTTGCTTAAAGGGGCCTCATTTCTTTTTACCCCTGGAGCATGCTGCCGATGCCTCTAACTCCTCTAAAAGCCCCTCTTCCTTCCTCTGGAACTGCCGACAGCCTCATCCAGTTCCTTTGCTCCATAAGCCCTGGGACCTCTCCTCCTCTGCCTCCTTTGGAAACAGCCCTGAATTGCAACAGAATCCGTCGCTGTGCCAGCAATCAGATCTTGCTGCCGGCAGAACAATAAGGGTTAAATATATGGTTTGGAAATCACTAAAATAGCTAAAGCTGATTATGCTGCTTGCCAAATGTTGTAAGGTTTAATTAGGAATAGCAAAAGACATATACTGCTCCATAGTGTTTTACAGCACTCTGAATGGTCTACAAATGTCAGCATATCGCCCCCAACAATCTGGATCCTCATTTTATCAACCTCGGAAGGATAAAAGGCTGAGTTAACCTTGAGCCCTGTCAGGAACAAACTCCTGGCAGTGAGCAGAGTTAGCTTGCAAAACTGGACTCTAACCATTGTGCCATTACAGCTTAAATACCATTATGCATAGTCCTATGTAAGTACACAGTATATGTGTGGGGAGGTTCTGCTGCTCCACTAAGAAGAAGTATAAAGTTGTTTGGGATGGAACTGAAGGTGGAACTATACTGCTTCCTCCTTTTTCCTTACTAGTAACGGTATTGACTTTCCCATTGCTTACACATCTTCAGTGCTTTGTCAAGACTACAGTCTGTTCAGCAATCACTCTAGCGGTAAGTAAAACTTTTCCATTTCTTTTTAACCATCCCCATCCCAATCCTCATGCTAATGACATGGGAGTTGAAGGTGGTACTTTTGGTATTTCTACGTTACCTTAAAGGGCCCAGGAATTCATTACCAGTGCTTAGCTACCTTTAGCTCTTTGTTTCAGAGAATGGATATGAGGATGAGCAGATGGGCAAAGAGGAATCTCATATAAAATGAAAACTAGAATTGTAGACTATGAGGGTGTGACATGTAATGTTTCTATGGGATTCTGTCTCAATTAATAAGGGACAAGGATGTTCCTTTCCCCGATCAGATTAACAAGGAATATTTTCAAGCTCTTTGCAGTATTCTGCTAAAGATTAGGAGCCAGCTGTGTAGGATGTATGTGTTAGTGTAAGGACGTTGTTCATAATCATTCTTTTTAGCAATAGCTGTTATTAATACAATACAGAAAAAAATACAACTTCCAAAAAAACAAATTTTCTCATGTTAACTATATGATCATTATTACTTGAAGGCAAACTTTTGATAATAGAAAATTAGTACTGTATGTCTCACTAAATGAGCACCATTTCCTCCCCAGAAATCTAATTATCTATTATGTAGAAAATAGCTAATTATATATCTGGACATAATTACATAAATGTATTCAAAGTCATGAAATCCCTATAAAGAGTATAACTAAAAAACAGGCTACAGTTCAAAGAGAGTGATTCTTAAATATATTGCACCAACCCTTTTAACCAACTATGCTTTCTGTGCAATTTTATAAAAACTTGAAGTGATCATCTTAAGCCCCATTTACTTTTAACAAGATTTCATTGCAACCAACTTTTTTCTGAGCTGTTTTTCATACCGATCTGCTATAAAATCTATTTTATTTGATTAGATGTAATCTCCAAAATTTTCAGTAATTGTTTGGATAATAAGTATTGCTATGTACATAGGATTCTGCTTGGAACCAAATGATTACTAAATAACAGTTCCAAATGATCAAAAACTTGAAATAGGTAAGTATTTTTTTTCCTGAAATACAGACACTACTGTGTCTGACTATGTATATATGTGTAGAGTCACTTCTTTCTCTGCTTTCACCTAATAATAATAATAATAATAATAATAATAATAATAATAAAAAGATGGAGGAGATCTTGGAGGTCATCAAGTCCAACCCCCTGTTAAGGCAGGTAACCCTATACAATTTCACACAAATGACTATCCAGTCTCTTCTTAAAAACTTTCAGTGTTGGAGCATTCACCACTTCTGGAGGCAGGTTGTTCCACTGGTTAGTTGTTCTAATTGTCAGGAAGTTTCTCCTTAGTTCTAGGTTGCTTCTCTCCTTGATTAGTTTCCACCTGTTGCTTCTTGTCCTGCCGTCAGGCACCTTGGAAAATAATTGTTCCTTATATGTTTTAGCCTCCAGTCCCCTAATCATCTTTGTTGTATATAATAAAGATACTTACAAAACAGAATTGGTTAATAAAATAAAACTTCTTAATAGCTTTTCTTTACAAAACAGAGTGATTTATAATAAGCAAGTTACAGATCAGGGCAGAATAATATTTCAAAAAACTGGACTGTATTACAAAGCATTTTTTTTCAAACATCCATTTGTGTTGGATTATTGCTGAAAGATACTAGTCAATCTATTTCAGAAATTTCTTGACTAATTTACAAACATCCATAAAATAGTGAAAAAATTGCATGCTCTAGAAACTTGGTACATTTTCATGCCTCTGGACTAAAAAGATGAAGATGATAGCAAATGAATAACATTTTAAAGATAGCAAGATGGCATTTACAGAGTCTTTTCATTGATTTTAGCTGACTCTTCAGCATTGTTTCCTTTTCTCTCGGTTGATTTGTTATTTTCTGGTTTAATCCATGGAGGACTGTGCAATTTCTGTAGGTATAATGAAGAAAACACAATCAATATTAAAATGTTACAATGGGACTTGCAAGGAATGGAAACATAGGTTTGGACACCAAAGAATAAGCTGATCTGCTTCAAAGAAAAACTCTCCAATGAGGAGAATTGGGTCCCCTTGAAAAGCAAATAAATAGATTACATTGCACCACAAAACCGCCATTGTCAATAAAAAATATTTCCCTTGGAGAAGAAGTGTAAGGAAAAAAAATCACAGAGAAAAATGGAAGAAATTATCAGCTGCCCAATCTTTCCTAGGTAAAAATAATTGCACATTTGCTTGCTCAACTATTGACCAGCCATGATAATTAATATAGCAGAAATAACATAATGAATTGCTGCCTTTTTTTTTAAGTCTGATTATCTTGGGGAAAGAAATATGTAACTAAAGGCAAAAAATTGTATCAATGGTTTGTGTGAATAGAGAACAGAGCAGTTGAAAATGGAGCACGATGAGAACTCGTATGCCTTCACATAGAGTGGAATCCACAGTAACAAGGCAATATTAGTAAATATGCAGATTTTCTTCTCATTAAATAACTACGTAATCATTTCTGTGTATTAGGAAGATTTTTCTGTAAAATGTTTTATTAACTTCTTGGGAAAATATGGGTTAGGATGGAAAATCTAGAAATGATTCCCTTTTTCCAATATAATCCACTTGATGGACTGTTGGAGTGCAGCAGAAAAGGAATAGAATTGTGATAGTATATTACCAATATGTTCTATATATTTTTGTCAATATAGACAAGGCAAGGAAGACAGACCCATACCATCTAAAATTCATAACAGGAAATAACAGAGAGAAAAAAATATATACAACCTTGTTGCAAGTAACATGACCATCTGTAAAATTTGGCTTTCCCTATTATCTATTAGACTATGCTACAGTACTCCCAAATTTAGTGTGTTGAAAAGTGATTAAGACTTAGGACAAATATAAAGCTAAATTTATTTCTCTAGAAAATGAAGATGAAAATTTCAGTAACATTGGACTATAGAGATAAGATGTTCTGCCATGACAAATCACACACTTTCTATTTAAGAACATATAAAATTTGTCTCTAAATATCTTAAAACAGTGTCATTATTTGAACCACATATTGAAATTTTGGATTTCATTCTCTGTAACCCTGCATAGGATACAAATAAAATTTCTGAGAATGAAAATATCCTGGTGGTCCTGGACTTTTCATTAGTCTACATTTGTCTTCCAGAACTGATTGTTTACAATATTACTGATGTTATTGTGGACAACAATTTCTATTTCCTCCCCAACACTCTCCAGAAACCTATCTAGATTATTGTGATATCTGCTACTTCACAATGTAGACATATCAACATGTGAGGCATCACAAGTCTGCAGTATGTCTCGGTGGTTCTAATGTTCAAATTGTTCATTCTTCCCCTTCTGGTAGCATACCCTTAGTAAAAGAGGGTTACTCTAGCAAAGTCATTCAGATGTAGTTATGAATGCCCTGACTGCTGACTTCTAATTTTTTTTATCCAGAATTGACTTCTACAAACTACAACAGGAACATGTTGTCCAGCTAAACTGTGATATAGTATCAATAAATAAAAATACTAATATGGATAATGAATAAAAAGGTGTGATAGGAGGGCCTCAATTATAAATTTTTCTTCATTGTCTTCTTCCTACACCAATGCAACTTCCTGCATCAGTAGATTTGCCTTAGATCAGTGTTTCTCAACCTTGACAATTTTAAGGCATGTGGACTTCAACTCCTCTGGAATTCTGGGAGTTTTCTGCCTTAAAATTGTCAAGGTTGAGAAACACTGCCTTAGATAATTTAGAGCTGTAGATTAGAAATGAGATTTCAGACAAAACAAAACAAAATGCAAAAACAAAAAAACACCAACTGAGAGAATAAAAATAACACTGTATAGAGAATGGTGGCTCTTTCAAAGCTGATGAATCATAACAAGGGAGAAAGCAGGAATTTAATTTGGGTGATCAGAATGTATAAAAAGAACAAGATTTATACCTGCATGCTAGGATCTGTTACATTACTCTGGTTTTCTAAGCAAGCGTTGCCAATCTGAAAAGTGGAAAAAAATGGTATTAAGCAATCACCTCTAATTTAGAAATCAATAATTCATACAAATTTGACTAGGTTTTCAAATGCATGTAGGAATGATTCATAGAACCATGACTGAAGGCTTACTTGCCTAACTTAGGATTTCATGTTTGAGAATATGTTTGTCCATCTTTACTTTTGTGTGAATGCACAGAACAATAAATAAATATGCATTCAACCACATACACACACACACACACACACACACACACACACACACATATATATATATATGTGCAGGTCCTGATGTATTCGGGTCTTTTCCCATGTAAGATTGAGAGTATCTTGGCGATGTTTTGATGAGGTCCCTTTTGTAATTTGGCCACATGGGAAAGAAAAACCGGAAAACTTTCTCACGCATCTCAACAGCCTACACCCCAAAATACAATTCACGATGGAAATAGAAGCTAACAACCAACTCCTCTTTCTGGATGTCCTAATCTACAAAAAAACCAATGGCTCTCTAGGACACACCATCTACCAGAAAAAAAACCACACACTGCTACTTAAGTGCACAATCCCATCACCACCCTTCACAGATCAACTCCGTAGCCAAGACCCTCATATCCAGAACCAAATGCCTAGCCGACAAAGACCACCTGAAAACTGAATTACACACTCTCACAAATGTATTAATCTCCAAAGTAATACTATTACCAACCTAATTGAAAGGGAAACACCCCCCCCCAAGAACTGAGACATAGAACAGTACAACAACATTGCCCTCCTCCCCTACATCAAAGGCACCACAGATAAAATCAGCAAAATTCTCCACCAACACAATATCAAGACAGCCTTCGGCACTGACTAAAAAATAGCCAACATCTTAAGAAACCCCAAAGACATGATCCAGTTAGAAAACCAAGGAGTCTATGAAACGCCATGCAAAATCTGCCCAGCCACATACATTGGACAAACTAATAGGAGAATAAATGCACACATTGCAGAACACAATAACATAGTCAGAAAAGAAGAAAAAACTTCCTCCCTCTTCCAGCACCTTAAAGCCACAGGATATGAAATTGATTTTGAAGGAACCAAACTAATCTCCAAAACTGAACACCACAACAAGAGAATAATTATGGAAGCCATCAAAATAGAAAAAACACCCCCACAACATAAATAAACGTGATGATATCTCCCACCTACCAGACATCTGGAAACTAGCCCAAATGAGACCTAGCTACGAAAATTGACACCGGACCCAGAACAACACAGTACACCACCACCATTCACCCTCACCAAACCCAAGCCCAAACCAATCCGGCAGTACTGCAGGCCACTTTAGCTGACTGTGTTCAGCAGGTCAGCGGTTCAAATCTCACCAGCTCAAGGTTGACTCAGCCTTCCATCCTTCCGGGGTAGGTAAAATGAGGACCCAGATTGTTGGGGGCAATGTAAATATATATATACATTGCTTACTGGTGTACACCGCTTAGAGAGTGCTTGCACTTAAAGCGGTATATAAGTCT
The DNA here is from genome assembly GCF_016545835.1 of Crotalus tigris. Classification (NCBI taxonomy): domain Eukaryota; kingdom Metazoa; phylum Chordata; class Lepidosauria; order Squamata; family Viperidae; genus Crotalus; species Crotalus tigris. Next base: position 306,446 of record NW_024100450.1, read on the forward strand.
CACATATAAATAAATAAATAAATAAATAAATATCTCAGATGAAATGCAACCACCATCCAGAAGCCAAACCACGACAACATCCCCAGCTGCTGCACCTTCCTCTGAGCCCCACACAAAGCAAACGGACACACACCATGAACACAGAGCTAGACCGCAAACCTGGAGCCAAACTAAAGACCGGTATGTTACATCACACCACAGAACTCAGGAGGCTACAATGCTAAAGCTTAGCTGATGAACAACACCTAAAAACTGAACTGCACACTCTCACTAATGTACTTACATCCAATGGATTCCAAAGACATAAGATTACCAAACTAATCCAAAAAGAAATCCCCACTAAAATCCAAGACAGAGAACAAGAAAACGGCAAAGCCCTCCTCCCTTACATAAAAGGCACCACAGACAGAATCAGCAAGATCCTTCACAAACACAACATTAAGACAACATTCTGCACAAACAGAAAAATATCCACCATCCTAAGAAACCCCAAAGACAAATTGAATTAGAAAATCAAGGAGTATACGAAATCCCATGCACTGCTTGTCCCATCACATACATCGGACAAACCAACAGAAGAATAAGTGCACGCATTGAAGAACATAAGAACTCAATCAAAAAAGAGGAACCAACATCTTCCCTCGTCCAACACCTTAAAGCCACAGGACATGAAATTAACTTTAAAAATACCAGAACTATCGCCAAAACTGAACATTTTAATAACAGAATAATCAGAGAAGCCACTGAGATATAAAAACGCCCACACAGCATGAACAAATGAGATGATACCTCCCGCCTACCAGCCATTTGGAAACCTGCCCTTATTGACAAACGACTCCCTAACCCCAAAATCTTAAACCCCTCTGCAACTCAGACTAACCTGAGCACAACCAAACAGAACACTCCCCCAGCCAATCAGAGCACAGCCAAGCCCCTAACCATTCAGAACACACCTCCACCCAATCAGAACACAGCCAAGCTCCCATCCAATCAGTTCATACCCTCACTGGCAGTTAAAAGGAAGAAACAGCTAAAACCACACATTGCTGCTCAAAGCAAGAAGCTAAAAACACCAGCCTGAAGATGACGAATGTGACTTCGTCGAAACGTTGCCAAGACACTTCCAATTTTACGCGGGAGAAAACCCAAACAACCAAAGACCTATATATATATATATATTCTTTAAAGCTATCCTAGTTCATAATTAAACCATGAAAATTTTCTGTAGTTTTATAGTGATGCAAAACATTTAAGCAGTATTTAATTACAGTATTGATTAAAGAGATCTGAACAAATTATTTTATTTGACTTAATAAAAGTCAAGATAAAAGGGAGACAAAACATACATTTATATAATTACATTCAAAACACATTTTTTTAAAAAATAAGGCACGTTTCTATTGCAATATTTTTAAACTGCAGATTGTTGTTGAAATGGCATGAAACATAACTCTGATGGAAAGATGCAAACATTTTCTGCCTATCCCTGGTGATTTCTCAATTGCCATAAACAACATGGGGAGATTACATTCTGCAGATTTTACTTGTGAATGTCCTAGAGCTATCTCATTGGTTCTGGAGGGAAAATAAAATGCTGGATAAGGTGAGCCAATATTTTGATCCAGCAGAGCTCCTATGGAACTGATAAATCATATTATATCTAAGAACTCCAGGCAGCTAACAACAGATGAAGAAATAACAACACCAATTTAAAACTCCCTTAACTATATCAAACATCACAACAACCCCATCCAAAATGACAAATGTGAACTTTCCTCCTGTTGACCCAATGTAGGGGAGGGGGAAAGAGAGCAGGGTCTTAGCAGCATTCCTGAAGGCAAGGAGGGTGGTGGGTCACTAGGACTACTGTAGTTATTGATTAGATAGCCAGAGAAAACAAGATTTTTTTTAAAAAAATCTTATCAAACTGTGATGTGCAGCACCCTTCAGAGGGCTAGAGTTTTGTTGTGATTATAAGCTTTTTTACCAATTGCATCAAGATTTATCAGTTTACTCAGGTCTCCTCAGAAAGAAGTCTCATTTGGTTTCCTATGACTTGTTCCTATGATATAAATATGACCTGAGGGAAACTGTAGGAAGGAGAACAACATAAATTGCACAGCTGTATTTCTGGAACAGAAACACTCAATTCTTTGTCTTATGCAGATGGAGTTGTAGTTGTCATAGAGATAATAGCTTATTTGTTCTACAATAAGTGGAATCAAGTAATAACAATAAACATGCATAACAAGTTGCAGTATTGTATATATGCTGTTGGCAATTAAGAAGCCTTCTTCCCCTCCTAGCATAATATCTCATCACCCATTTTATGATCATTTATTTTCTTTTTTTAATATCACAACAGTGAAAATAGGAGATTATGCTGTATATATCACAAGCTTCAGTTTACCGTCTTCTTTTCACTATGATTGCCCTACATATTGATTTAGTTCTCATATACACTAGATTGCATTGAGAATAGTGGTAGTTCTATCAGTGTGTCAGTAAAGGTAAAAATAAACTGAGAGGAACATGATTTGTGAGGAAGTGACTGTTGGCTCTTTATGTTAGCTCTTTATGCAATCAACAGTGCAATGAAGAATATAAATCTTTTCACTGAAGGACAGTCTGCAGTAAGAATTGCCCTTCTCAGGAAAACAATAAGCTTTCTTTAATTAATGGAAAGCAGGTTGGACATCTGGAGTAATGTCTGTTAGTTCCCTCCAAAAAACAAAAACAAAAACACATGTATCAACCAGTCAATCTTTCTCAGCTCTAGAAAGAAAGCAATGGCAAGTGACTCACATATTGCCAAGAAACAACATGGTTATTTCAAATGGGAAAAGAAATCTCACCCCAAGGTATGTAGGAACCATGGGATATGTGTTTAAATTCAGGTCTTCTAGGACTTATTTTCATAAAGCCAAACCTATACCCTAATATCAAAACCATATCATGAATTTCTCTCATCATTTCTTGCCTTTTAATGAATGCAGTTCTCAGGGTGAGTTTATTTTCATCTCAATTAGAAATAGATTTCTCCCCCCAATGCTTTGACAAATATGAACCTGAAATGCCCATTTGCATGTGCTTTTGGGGTGAATGAGCAATATTGCACATGCTTCAGATAACTTCTTACTTTTTCCATAATGCAATCATTTCAGTACGTTTTCCTCGTGAATGTAAATTTGCTATTATGTGATTGATAGTCTTTTGTCCAAGAATTCACTTGATGCAAAAAATAATAATAATTAGAAAAGCTGTTATGACAGTTGAGCTAGCAAAGTCAATTTGTGCCAGAGAAAGATGCCTAGAAACATGCCAAGATTTCATTCTGCCAAAATGGCTTAAACATTTTTGTGCCAAAGCTCCTTTCTGTCCTCATTCACACATTTACCATTGTGTGTTTCTAGCTGTCCATTCTTTCCTCTGCTTCTTTTGTGCTAATATTACTATTGGGTCAAAATGGTGATTAACATCGTGCTCAACACTTTTACCCCAAATGTTAAGGAAAACTTTTAATGTTAAAAACAAAGTTGGGTGTATTACATCATGCTGAAGTTGGTGAAGGAACATGACCCGTAGGATGAGCTTTTAAGCTGGATGAATCTATTGTGCATAGCATAGCTAACAATGCTAATAACATTTGTAGTGCCATTTTTCATTCTGCCTCTTTGTCTGCCGTGATAATCCAGATATACAAAAGAAGGAGAAAATGCCTTCACTGTACCCAGAACATGAAAGGGGGGGGGGATGTTTGAGTTAACTAGTGCTTGAGAATAAGGCTGTAAAATTTTATGAGCACATTTATTAACCATAGACAGGAACAGATTTTTGCATTACTATTATACATGGCAAAAAATAATAATGTGATTCAATTATTCTAGCTCAAGAAACTCATACAACTGAGATTACATTTACTTTTATTGCCCCATCCTATTGTATATAGGTGTCTAGATGAATATTACAATAATTCTAAGAATGAATAAGGTAAGCCTCCCACAGACCAAAGATATGTTTAATTAATATTGTATGGATTTATGGCATTGATTTAATGGGACAATCAGACACTAAACTGATAAACTGAAACTGGAAATTTTCCTGAATTATTAGATATTATCTATTTTATTGGGTATAAAACTATAATAAAATAATTAATAAATCTATCTCCCTATTATAATAAGTACGCTAGTAGAAAGAAGCATAGTTTAGGAGAGCGTTGAAAGTTACCTTTAACAGTTATACAAAGAATTCAATTGTTACATGCTAATAGTGCAAAATACACTATCTTATCTTTTGTTATGTATACTATGATCCATGGTATGCACAATAAACAAAGCCAATAGACAGGATTTATACTGCTTATCATAGAACAACTGTGAAAGCAGCAATAAATTACATTTGAGATCCCAAACAAAATATCCTGAAAAGGATTCACCCCAAGATATTAAAGTTTTAGATATGAGTGAGAACAATCAACCAATGGAATTGATTGTCTTCAGAAGTTTTGGGAGCGTCATCACTGTAAGCTTTCAAAAAGAGACTGGACTGCTATCTGTCAGAAATGGTCTAGGGTCTCCCGCTTGGATAGGGGAGAGGGGTTGGACTAGATGACTTACAAGGTCACTTCCAACTCTGTTATTCTATTCTATTCTATTCTATTCTATTCTATTCTATTCTATTCTATTCTATTCTATTCTGTTCTGTTCTGTTCTGTTCTGTTCTGTTCTATTCTATATAAAGATCTATCTGTGGAAGAAAGGATGGGCTTTCAGAAGTGTCTGCTTTTCAATAGCAGATACTATTTCTCTACCACCTTGTTACTTTTTGGGAAAAGAAACTTTGAATGTCCTGGATCACACTCTCTTGCCATTAATGTGATCTAGAAAAAGATGATAGAATGTAGAACTCTGGAGATAGTTACATAAACTATTGTTCCACTCTTGACCACTGGGGTTTATTTATGTAACAAATCTACATGGTTGCCATCTTACTGTACATGACTCTGAGCAGCATATAACCAACAACTAAAACAATATCACAAGTGTTTAAACAAGGTTCTGTGATAAACACATCCATCTAAACACAGTGCAACTATTGAACAGACTCCCCACTGGATCCCCAAGAATCCCCAACATTTCTAAAATTTGGGATTTGGCATCTCCTCCACTATGGACTGATCCTTCACTATCCTTTATCCAAGATTGAATTTGTTATGCCAAAGTAAAAAAAAGCCCTAGACTTAAAAAAAAATAAAGTTTTGCTCGCTTCTTCTGATATGAATAATACATGGAACAGAAACCAGTGTGGTGTAATGATTTATTAATTAATTTGCTAATCAAATTAGCTGCCTATCTCATAAGAAGTGACTCTGGGCAGCATACAACAAATAATGTTTGAAGTACTAAATTGGTATAAGGAAGATCCAAGTTCTAGTCCAGGAGTCTCCAACCTGTGGTCCACAGCCCAGTACCAGGCTGCAGCCTGTTGGCCACTAGCAGCCCCATTTGCGCATGCACAGGAGTGCTAGTGCTGCCGCCAGTGTCACATGGGTGCTAGTAGCCCATTTGCACATACACGTGGGCACTAGCTGACCAGTTCCACAGGTGCCAGTGCCACCACTGACTTGCACATGCACAATAGTGTTAGCACCACTGCTGTGAGCGCCATCGCTTGTGCATGCATGCACACGTGTGCACATTTCCCTGCTCCTCCCTTTCTCTCCAGGCTGCCAACCCAGAAAGGTTGGGGAGCTCTGTTTTAGTCCACACTTAGCTGCTGAAATTCACAAGATAACTTTGTCGTAATTATTCTCTTTCAATCAAATTTACCCAACAGGGTTCTTGTCACTGGGAAAGAAATCAGTGGAAAGAGCTTTGTGTAAGTGTTGAGCTCTTGAGTGAAAAAGTGCAATATAAAACTGATAAACAAATGTCAGTTTATTATGAAGAACTATCACTCCCACTCCATTATGCCTTTCCAGCTATGATAAAGACTGGAAAACGTTAATAACCACAACATGCACTGTTTCTACTCAGTGTCAAAGAATAAAGCAAGTAACTAGCCCTCTGAATCTGTTTTAAATCTACTTTTAAAAATCAATCAATTGTTCAAGTTTCATCTTAATTCATACTGGAAAAAAAACAGTAACTTTTCTTATGTAGGGGATCCTTTGGGGTTTAAATAGTGAACTGATTCTCTGCTTCCACGGCATTTTTTTTTTTTTTTTGTGGATCATCATAATAAAAGGAATTTTGGAGAACTACAGTATGTGGGAGATTAGGGCAATCGGCCCTAAATAATTTCCTTGCTCTGTTCATTCTTGCAGATCCACAGAGCTCAGCAAATGTTTCAGGATCAATGCTGAAAACAGAGTTATATTTTTGCAGTGTTTGTTCCTAAAATTTCTATTTGGACTGGCAGACAAAGTACATGGAGGTAGAGGATAACTAAATGAAAGATGCTGTATACCTGAGAGACTATTATATTAAGCAAGGAGAACACAATTCATTAAGCAGGCAGGGCATAGTGCGATGGCTGACATAAACATATATTTGAACCGTTTAATCTGAAGAAGGAATATTGCTGCCACATTAAGAGCAAGGTACTAAACATGAGTTCTCTGAGAAAAAAATGGACGACAGCTCAATTTCATTGAAGCATTGATTAGGATAATTTAAAACCAAATTCTCCCACTGTCGTATAAATCCAAACCATTCTACTAGCATAAATGAATGCAGGACTGCCAGGAAATGCTATCCAATAAAATCATGGGGAATGGGTGAAGATGATTAATCAATAAAACTGTTATGTCCCGAGCCTTTGCAAACGGCTCGGGCGTTTGCAGGCAGTCCCGGGCAGGTGCAAAGCTGCCCGGGACCAGACAGGCTGTCGCCAGCGCCGTGCGCACGCGCGGGTGCTGGCGCGGGAAAAGTAACCCATTTACCCGGGAGTTGCCTATATAAGAGGCTGCGAGGCGTTTGGGCGAGGCTGAAGCCATCTTCCTGTAAGCTGAACTGGAAGAAGAAACTGAGAACTCCAGCTGCTTCTCGTGTCTGCTTTCCCGCCAAGGACGCAACACTGGCGACGAGGATGGGATGCCTTGCACTACCTGGAAAGGAAGAAGTGTAAGCTTACCCAAGGAGTCCTGAGCGGCGGAAGAGGAACGGCGTCGACTCGGCAGCTGCCCGCCAATCCGGTGCGCATTCGGGGGTAGGCTGGCTGATAGACCCGTCTCCTGAAGATCCGAAGATGGCGAAAATCGGAAGGCTTTCGGAATTCGACGTCTCACATCCAGAGCGGTGGGAGTCCTACGTATCCAGAATGGAGAACTACTTCAAGGCAAACCAAGTGAGGGAAGATAGCTTGAAGGCCGCCACCCTACTTTGCGTTTGCGGCCAAGACGCCTTCGAAATCGCAGAAAACCTTGCAGCACCTGTTCCAGTAGAGTCTGTAAGCTACGCAGACCTGAAGAAGCTGATGAAAGAGCACTTCCACCCCAAGGTGTCCGTTATCTCATGGCGCCACACCTTCGAGCAGAGGGATCAACGGTCCGGTGAAACAGCCAAGGAATACATCGCCGCGCTACGGAAGGCCGCCAAGCCCTGCGAGTTCAAGGACCTCGAGGAACGACTGAGGGACCGATTCGTGTGCGGGTTAAGGCATCGAGAGCTACAACAGAGACTTTTCGCTAAGGAAGAATTATCCTTCCAAGACGCCTTAAGGGAAGTCACCGCAGAAGAAGCAGCAGGCGGCGCCATCAAAAACATGCGGCCGATCAGAAACAGTGCAGAGGGTGCGTCCGTGCACCAGGAAGACGTCCAACGAAACTCCGAGGAGGATCCGGACGAGGAAGTCGACCGTCTACACCCCGCGAAGGAAGAGAACCAGAAGGGAAGCTCTTCGGCTCCGCTCAAGTGCATCGGCTGTGGAGGTCGCCACAGGAGAACCGACTGCAAGTTCCGCTCCGCTACCTGCCGGGCATGCGGCAAACAAGGGCACATTGCAGCTGTGTGTCTGAGCCGACGAAAGGCACAACCCCAAGAAGAACGCCTGAAAGGTACCAGATTCCCCAGCCAGAATAGGGTAGGGTTTTGCGCTTCGCGAAGAAGCATCTGTAGAACAGGCACACACAAGCCCATGAAGAAAAAGCTGTCACTCAACGTGAAGCTACAAGGGGTTCCATTATCTATGGAACTAGACACAGGGTCTGCCCTGTCCATCATTTCATTGCATACATTTAGGAAGATTTGTTCCAGAAGTGGGTCTAAGGCCAAGTTAAGGCCTTCTGATATTGTATTAACAGATTTTCAGAACTCAAGAGTGTGTGTTAAGGGGGAGGCCACCCTTAACGTGCAATACAAGAGTTTTGAAGGTCCACTAGACTTATTAGTAGTAGGGGGTGAACGAACGAGTCTCATAGGACTCGATTGGTTTGAGGCCCTGGGGATACACGTCACAGGACTCAACAGCTTACAAACACTCGACCTACAGGAAGTCTGCAAAGAATTTGCAGATGTTTTCAGCCCCCAGCTGGGCACATTCAAAGGACCACCTGTGTCCTTAAAGCTAGACCCCACTGTCACTCCCATTAGGATTAAAGCAAGAAGGGTCCCTTTTGCTTTAAAAAGTAAGATTGACACTGAACTAGACAAACTAATCCAACAGGGAATCCTAGAACCTGTTGATTCCAGCCCGTGGGAGACCCCCATTGTCACGCCTCTAAAGGCAAATGGGGACATTCGCATTTGTGCTGATTACAAATGCACACTCAATAAGGCATTGCAGCAACATGCCTATCCTGTTCCTGTGGTCAGTCACATCCTGGCCTCTCTCAAGGGGGGGCGTGTTTTTGCAAAGCTTGACCTAGCTCAAGCATATCAACAGCTGCCTGTTGATGATGATGCTGCCATAGCTCAGACCATTGTGACCCACAGGGGAGCCTTTAAAGTAAAAAGGCTACAGTTTGGAGTAAATGTCGCTCCTGGGATTTTCCAAAGCGTAATGGAAAACACACTACGAGGTATACCAGGGGTCTGCCCCTACTTTGACGATGTCTTGATTGCAGGAGACTCCACACACATTCTAGCTGAAAGACTTAGGGCTGTCCTGTTAAGATTCAGGGAATCAGGCCTCAAGCTCAGAAAAGACAAATGCAAGATCGGGGTGCCTTCTACTGAATTTCTGGGATTCAAAATTGATGCTGCTGGGATTCATCCTGCTGAATCCAAACTAACTGCTATTTTAGAAGCACCCAGGCCAAAGTCTAAGGCCGAACTTCAGGCCTTCCTAGGCCTCCTGAATTTCTACAATTCTTTTCTTCCACATAAAGCTAGTGTAGCTGAGCCTCTTCACAGGCTACTAGACAAACAAGCTGTGTGGCTGTGGTCACAAGCACATGAGGCTTGCTTTAAAGAAGTCAAGGCCTTGCTCACTTCTAACAGTGTTCTTGCACATTTCAACGAGTCTCTTCCTGTGTGCATCGCTTGTGATGCATCCCCCTACGGGGTTGGAGCTGTCCTGAGTCACCTCAGGTCTGATGGAACTCAGGTTCCTATTGCATACTACTCCAGAACACTGTCTTCTGCCGAGCGCAACTACGCTCAGATAGACAGGGAGGCTCTGGCTGTTGTTGCTGGAATTAAAAAATTCCACGATTTTCTATATGGCAGGCAATTCACGGTCTTCACTGACCATAAGCCTCTGCTGGGACTGTTTACCACACGTAAGCAGACTCCCCACATCATTTCCCCTAGAATGCTTAGGTGGTCTATTTTCTTGTCTGCATATGATTTTTCATTACTCCACAAGCCTGGGAAAGAAATGGGCCATGCTGATGGCCTCAGTAGGTTGCCTCTGCCAGTAGTAGAAGCTGACCCCGCGCCAGCTGTCAACATTCTATCAATCCAAGCCTTGCCCGAGCTCCCTCTTAGTGCCAGGGATGTTACCGCTGAAACGGGTACAGATCACACACTTTCACGTGTCCGCTCCTGGGTCCTGTCCGGGTGGCCTGAGCACTGCCCTAGTCCTGAGTTTCAGAGTTTCTGGTCCAAAAGAAACGAACTGTCCCTTTCTCAGGGTTGTCTGCTTTGGGGAAACAGAGTTGTCATTCCCACCTCAATGAGGACTAGGGTCTTAGAATCCCTCCACGAGGGTCATCCTGGCATTGTCCGTATGAAGGCTCTTGCACGAAGCCACTTGTGGTGGCCTGCTTTAGATAAAGATATTGAGGCTAAGGTGCACGCATGCCACCTGTGCCAACGATCTCGCCCAGAGATGCCCCAAGCTCCTGTGCATAGATGGGAGGAAACACAGTCCCCATGGTCTAGGGTGCACATTGACTACGCTGGGCCCTTTCAGGGCCAGTTCTTCTTGGTCCTTGTTGACAGCCATTCAAAATGGCTTGAGGTTGTGCCTGTCTCATCCACCACCACTGCAAAGACTATTCAGGTACTGAGGGGGATTTTTGCTGCACACGGGCTGCCAGATGTCATTGTGTCGACAACGGCCCTCAATTCACCTCCTCCGAATTCCAAGCTTTCTTACAGGCAAACCTGATTCGTCATGCCACGTCTGCTTTTCACCCGTCCACCAACGGTATGGCTGAACGCATGGTGCGCATCGCAAAGGACGCCTTGAAGAGACTCACCTACGGGGACTGGCATCACAGGTTGGCTGACTTTCTCCTTTCTTATCGCACCACACCGTCCACTTCTACAGGGAGAAGTCCAGCTGAACTTCGTTGGGGGCGCCAACTTACTACTAGACTTGACCGGTTGCATCCGGACAGACTGCCTTCATCTACCTCACATCCTAGGGCACCTAGACAACTACTTGTGGGTGCCCCGGTTTGGGCTCGCAATTACGGGCCTGGTCATACATGGGTCCCCGCTTCTGTGTCCAGGATCACAGGTCCTCTCTCCTACGAGGTTGCCCTGGACAACGGTCGTGTCCTACGTCGGCACATCGACCAACTTCGCTCTAGGCGAGACTTTTCTGCTGAGACTCCTGGGTCTTTTCCAGGGGGGGAGGGGGACCCTTTGGAGCAAAGGGAAGGGCAAGAGTTACTGCCCATCTCCACTGAGGGAGCCACAAACGGCCCATCCCAGGGTTCCGCGAGAGCTCCGAACAAGAATTCCATGAGCTTACCTAACTACCAGGCATCCACGCCTACTCCAGCCAGGGAGTCACCCCGGGGGCATACTCACGTTCCACACACGTCACACAGCACTCCAGTCACGGAGGATACCCGGGGGCATCCCAACAAATCATTCCCCGCAAGAAGCTGGCACACAATCCCCAAAGTTGGCCTGACCTTACCCCAAATCCTACAGGGGGTCAAACATACACAGAGCTAGTCGAGGAACCAAGTCCCGACTACAACAACCCTAGCACAAATCAGGGAACACCTGAGTTTTGGGAAAGTACAGAAACCCACACGAGCCCGAACACAGAATGGGGTTCAGGGAATGGACAGCCTCCTGACAGGTCTTGGACTGACCTAGGAGGTCCTACAGAGACGCCCAGCAGCGGCTATCACTTCAAGGGGCCCGAGGGTCTACAGCTAGGCAGGTCAACCAGGTCACAAAGCAACAGAAGCCCTGGCCTGACGAGCCCGGTGGGCAAGCGAGCAGGCCAGGCATTGGGGCACAGTCCTTGGAAGACACCAGGGCACAATAGAGAGAAAAGGCTCACGCCTCCCTCCAGTCAGGGGACTTATGCCAGTAATCCAGAGCTAAGAAGGTCACAGAGAGCAAAGAAATCTCCCAAGTACCTAGAAGACTACATAACATTGCTGGCAAAGCAAAAGCCAGTAAACAGTGGGAACACTGGGGAGCAAAAATGTCATATAAAATAAATGTTGTATGTTGGTAGTAGTTTTAGCCCGGGGGAAAGGGGTGTTATGTCCCGAGCCTTTGCAAACGGCTCGGGCGTTTGCAGGCAGTCCCGGGCAGGTGCAAAGCTGCCCGGGACCAGACAGGCTGTCGCCAGCGCCGTGCGCATGCGCGGGTGCTGGCGCGGGAAAAGTAACCCATTTACCCGGGAGTTGCCTATATAAGAGGCTGTGAGGCGTTTGGGCGAGGCTGAAGCCATCTTCCTGTAAGCTGAACGCTGAATAAAAGAAACTGAGAACTCCAGCTGCTTCTCGTGTCTGCTTTCCCGCCAAGGACGCAACAAAAACTATCGGTTTTAATGCGTAATGGCATAGCGAGGAAATCTAATATAAGATACACACACAAATACACGTACATGACTTTTCCACAGTTTTCATATTGAGACATGAATGTCAGGGAGTTAGGATCAAAACAGAGTCAAATGATGTAATGAAACATATGCATCAGTCTGCAAATAATATATTTCCTTCACTTCACGTCAGAATTGTTTCAAATAAAATGAGTTCTCTCTCTCTCTCTCTCTCTCTTATCTCTCTCATCTATCTATGAGAGAAAGAGAGAGAGAGAGAGAGAGAGAGAGAGAGAGAGAGAGAGAGAGAGATTTGGGCTGCCCTAATTTGGCAATCACACCTAGATGACATTTGATTCTATCTCTCCTTTTCATCTGAACCAGGAAAAGCAATTAATTTTTTATTAGTGCTTCTGGGCTGCATAGACTGGATGAAGGAACCAATGGCTTTACACTGAATCTCCAGAAGTCAGAAATTCTCTTAACCTCAATGCTTGATGGGATGGTACTACCCTAAGGACATATAATTTGAGTGATCTTAGATATTATACTGTCACTGGAGATGTGGATAATTACTGAGGACATTTATGCAGCTGGCTGGTTGACTTTAGGTCAGTCACTCTGTCTCTCTGCCCACTATGTCCTGCTTGGTTGACAAGCTGTTTTGTTGGTTCCTGTTGCAATGAATGGTTCAATGCTTGATTGATCTGGGAAAAAAGGGACTCTGCCCTTGCAGAGGAAAAAAAAAGAAGAATCTATGCAAAATGTTTGCCAGTATAGAAGAGTATGTAGATTTCCTTGAAGAAGGAATGGAAGAATAGTTTGATAAACACCAACATAGCCCTGAAAGGGATGAGGAGATGAGAAAGAAACTCAAGATTACTCTACCTTGATTTTCTTTTGTAAAAAAGGGTGAAGAGAGACAATAAAAATAATGTTATCATACTTTGCAATAACAGAGTTCCAGTACTCTTTATGGAGCTTATTTTCTGACCTGGTTTGCCTCATAAAGAATAGAATAATAACTTTATTGTCACTTTGAATGTACACTAAATAGCGTACATTAAAATGAAATTTCATTGTATACAGCTCTCAAAGGGTCACCACCTCCAATATACACTACATTAATATGACTAAAATAAATATATAAATAAATAATTATGCATATACCCCCTATATTATATGACACAGAGAAACAGCACAGTCTAGTTCGGATGTATACATGTACATGGTGAGAAAAACGAATTTTGCGAGTTTATCAGATGGATGGCATAGAGAACAAAGCTATTACAGAATCGGGTAGTCCTGCTAGAAATACTCCTCAGAGGGGAACATCAGAAACAAACCGTAAAGTGGGTGTGTGGGGGTCTCTAACAATGCTTTGAGTTCTAAGCACATAGTGCTTATAAGCAACATCCTGAATATCTGGAGCAAGCTTCCTATGATCTTCTTGGCTGTCCTAACCATCTCTGTAAAGATGATAGCTAGTGAGTTTTAATGGTGTGATTTTACTATTACATTATTTTCATTGTGTGATTTTATTGCTCAAAATATACTTATTTATTTCTTAATTTAGAAACACCACACAGGGTGGCATTTCTAAATTAAGAAATAAATAAGTTTCTATGCATTCACTGTATAAAATATAATTATATATTATTTTATTGTATTGGATATTCTATGCCTAAGGTTACTCACTGGATTACATTAATTGAGTGTGTGTGTGTGTGTGTGTGTGTGTGTGTATGTGTTTGTCTATTGTCATTTGTTTCTGTAATCATACCATGTTGGTTACATTGATAGTGTCTATGTGCATACTACTGTGTTAGATAGTGTCACTGAAGAAATCAAGTATAAGCAGATTAGTGGTAGGTCTCAGTCAAATGGCATTTGCAAAAGATTACTGGTACCTTTGTGAGCCTTGTACAAATTGTCTGTCATAGCAATTTTTACAATCAATAGCTGATGTAACTTGAACACTTCTACACTAATTTCTATAAACTTTGGCCTACTTTCCATCTCCCACCAATGATTTACCTGTATTGTCAATTTCATCTCATTCTCATGAAAAGTTCCAAAATTAACAATCACATTTTAAAGGTGTGTAGTTCCAAAGCCCTGCTCTGATTTTTAAAATAGAATTTCCCATTGCTTGTCCCTTCAAAATTGGTTAAAATTCATACTCATTTTGTAAAAAAAAAAAATTCTACATAGTATTAAGCATTTCTCTTTTCCAATACCAGATCATAGAATAGGAGATCAATATTGTTCCTAATTATAATTCAACCATCGGGGTTAGTCAGCTACTCCCAGTTAATGCAAGGTCTTAGTATGCATGAAAGCCATAATCAAACAGTCATGGATGTGAAAACTTTCCTCTGCAATGAAGGAAAAAAAAAACTCCACAAGGTTCCAACATAATTTAAACAACATTAGTAGGGCTCTAGTTTCCATAATACCTGGTAACCAAACCCTGTGTTGTTTTATGACATTCTAACTCAGAATTATTTCTTTAGGAATGTCAGTTATATTTATTTTGCATATGATGCTAATATTAGTTATCAGTCATTATTAAAATACAGTAGATTGGCTCTAAAAAAGAACAACCTAAGTGGGCAAAATTGATTGATGCTGAATCTCTGCTTAATATGCAAAAGCTTTTTTAAAATAAAATATAATCATGATTCAATATAATTATTCCTATTATGCAGAAAGAAATAAAAGAAAAACCCTGAAAATCATAAAGAGAGATATTAAAATAGCTATAGCAAACAGGAGCATAGCTTCTGCTTAAAAGTAATTCCTCCTTGGTCAGTTTACCATGCACTTTGATCAGCAAAAGTACCTGGGTACACAAAACTCAAATGATGAAATATGCAGCTTGATCAGTAAAATATGTAAAAATTCAACCATTCCCAAAGATAGCTCAGTCAGTGAATTAAACAGGAAAGCTGGCAAGGTACACAACTGGGACCATAAATTATGAAAGTGGATTACTCAAGTATGCATCTTCATTAAAAGAATTTGTGAGGGAAAAAATCAGAATCGTAAAATCACATGCTTCTTGACAATTACACTGTGCAATTGGAGCTTTAAATTGTAACAGTGGGACTACAAAGATATTCAACTAAACCAGCGAAGCAAGTTTTTGTTTAGAAAAACTGTATGCTACAGACAAGGATCATCTCAGTAATTGGTTTATTTTATCAATGATAACTATTAGATAAAAATGGAATATGTGTAACAAGTAGGAATGTTTGTAGTTCATTATAAATAGGATTGAAAAAAAACAAGAAAAAAAATCTTGACTCAGGAATTGGGCTTATTTAAATCTCTCTCTTTGAAGCTAAGTAGTGAAATAAGTCAAGAGAAATGCATTGATTTATCTGAACTTGATGATTTATATCAAAATAGCCAATCAATGTGAAAATTTACCTCAATCAGTCTAAAATTGAGGGAATCAATAATCTAAACACATAATATGGGATAACTGGATATCAAGCCTAATATTTTGAGATTGTTTTCACTGAAAACAACATATATAATATTAGAATATATATTCTAGTAATCTCAAATGCCAAACTCTAGGAGAATTTGAGAGAAAATAATCTCAAAATATGAGGCGTGATGTCGGATTATCCCATATTATTTGTTTAGATTATTGATTCCCTCGATTTAGTCTGATTGGAGTGAATTTTCACATTGCTTGGCTTTTTTCAAATAAATCATCATATTCAGATACATCAATGCATTTCCCCTGGCTTATTTCACTACATATACATATCTTTATTAATTTTTTATAAATAAGTCAAGGTGGCAAACATATCTTTCTATTTTCCCCACAGCAACTCTGTGAGGTGTGTCAGGCTGAGGGAGAGTTACTGGCCCAAAGTCACACAGCTGGCTTTCAGGCCTAAGGATTGGAAGTTACAGTTGGTGAGTCTCTGGTGCCTTAACCACCAGATTAATATTTTGCTTAAATACTTATATATGTCAGCCTTGCAGGGCAAACCAGATAGGAAACAAAACCCAATGAGCCAATTCTAGATTATTACAAAGCTATGTTAACAGAATGTTACAAGTCTGAAACCATACCTCTGCCATCCCCCACCGCCCACATCTCCTTTACAACCCAAGCAACTAGGGAAGGTTTCTTCTGAGCTTCTTGACTTGCCTACCATCCAGCTGCCGGCTATGCTGTCTCTAATCTGACTGCTCCATTGGTCATTCCACATACCTTACATTTTGTTTTATGCCATAAAGCATTATTTAAAAGCCACAATAGCTGTTCAGACATTATGCCAGGTGTAAATGAAATAAGCTGATTACTAAGGCTTGGTATGATGTGCAAACTCAATAAATGACCCCTTAGTTAATTTAAGGGATTATATGTCCTACCTAACAAAAGATTAATCACATTTTCTCTATGGTATCATGCTGACAAGAGGCTAATTGCAATAAATTGTAGCTAGCTTGGTTATGATAAATTTATTAATTTCAATCAATTACTTGAATGAATAAATACGGATTATGTTTTGTATGGATATAATTTAATTAGATTTTTAAAATATGGAATAGAATAATAAAATAGAATAGAAAAATGGGAACTTAAGATTTAAAACTCTCATAAAAATATTTTTGTTTGTACTTACAAACCTTTAATACAGCAATCAAGCATTAAATAAAACTAAAACATTTTACTTTTGCAAAGTTTGAAAAACTATGTGCTCAGTTTCAGACACTGAAGGATTTCAGCATGTATAGTATATGGAAAGGAAGGAAATACACACAGGGGCAAACCTGCTCCTTTGCAATAAAATGAGCCATATATTTTCAGCAGAGTATCATTTTATATAGTTTGGGCTCATTAATTACATATTATTTCTTTTTTCTTTCCCCACTGTACAACAGTTCCTTGTAGATCATTATTGGAAACAGAAGCTTAATGAGAAACGGTAGCTCTAAGAAATTCACACTTGGTGCTAAAGAGTAGTAATTTATTTTCACATCAAACCCCATGGAATTTATTTTGATTATTCCATTTGAATATGTTACTGAGTTCCTATGACTTTGTTTGTAACATGTCAAGCACAGAAAATAATGTAAAAGAACAGGAAAACATAGCCTATCTTACACAGGTGAAAAAACTTTATTTTATTTATATGTCTAGCCCAATTAGTTACTTAATTGGATGCTTTCAAAATAAGCTCATTTCCTGGTCATCTGCATAGACAAATGCTTGCCATCTCAATCGTCTATTGTAATAAGTATTATCTCTTCCAAGTGTATTCCTGTGATCATGATACTGTCCATTCATCTTACTAATTGTTTTCTTCTTTCTCAACTTGCCAGGAATACTATTTTTCTCCTAGTTCATTGTCCATTAGCACTACCTGCCTTAAGCATGTGAGTTCATCTTTTTTTCAATATCAATTAATTACTTTTTTTGCTGTGCACAGTGCTTGTAGTAATCACATTTGGATCCATAATTCAAAGGTATTTAGCTTCCATACTTTCTGTGTTTACCTTTCACAACCATACATAATTACTAGAAATACCATTGCTTTATCGTTTTGATCTTTATTATCAGAAAATGTCCTATTCGTCTTGATTTTGTCTGAGTTTGTTACTGTCTTCTTTCTCTAACACATATCTCCTTTTTATTTATTCATCATATTGATCATCTTTATTTTTGAACTGAAGAAATAAAACCAATTGTCACTTTAATTTCTTCACTATGAACTGTAAATTTCCTAAGCTTGATGGTTAACATTGGTCTAAGAAGAGACCCTTCACTGCTGTTGGCACTTGCACTGTGGAGGCGGACCCCAGTTCTCCTAACCTTCCAAAAAGGGCTCAAAATATGACTCTGTGGCCTTGCATGGGGGCTCAAAGGATCATGCAATCATGGGGCTGTTTAGTTCTATTAGTACAATCTTAACAGGGTTAAATTGCCTTTTTTGTCTCTTTGATTTTTTTAAATTTATAACTTTTGTAACTTTAGAATTTTAATTGTAAATTAATTTTAATATTTTAATGTTAATTTTATATACTTCTTTATATGCTGATAGTGTATTATATACTGCTCAGACCTCATGTTTCAGGGAGATAGGCATTTAGAAATAGGAAATATAAATAGATATAAAATAAACATTACTCTTACCTTCTTAATATTTAGCATTAATGCCCAAATTTCTACTTTCCACTTTAACTTTGAGAATGAATCTTCCAACTCTTCTTTACTTTCCAGTAACAAAACGGTGTTATTTTATTTATTTATTTGTTTAGCAAATTTATATGATCTCCCAATTTACACACAGATAACTCTTGTGATACTACACATTTAATTGCAGCTGTCATATATCCCCCTCCCCATTTTACCAATATTATATCTTTATATATAAGTAAACAGATATGGGAACAATTCAGAGCCTTATCTTACTCCCTTTCTTATTTTGAATCATTTGATTTCTCCAGATTCAGTTTATGGAATAATTATAGAAGTTGCCCAGAAAAATAATCAGTGTTCTGCCACTCTCATTAACCTTAATATATTTCATTTTCTGTCAGGATCTGAAGGTTCAAAACTCTGTTCACAGTTAACAGAGCAAAGGTCAATCTCCTTATATTGTTTTGCCTCTCTGTTATCCATCTTACATTAGTTATCTGATAATGTGTCTCTCTGCCTTTCTCTGAAATCTGTCTTGTTATTAGTCATTTTGTTCTCCATGTGTAATTCATTTTTTTTTCTTTATAAGATCTTAATTTTTTTCTTGCATGAGAAATTATTGCTATAGTTTAGTAATTTACACTTTCTCTTGCATCTCCCTTCTTTGTGCATTTGGAAAACCAGAAAAGACACACACCATCATTTCTGTTAATGTTACAGTATAAAGCTCTGTTATAGCTTGTTCTTTGCACCAGACACTTTCTATCATTGATGCACACATAAGCTTCAAGGTACGTTAAAAGGTAGCACACATTTTGAAAATAAGCAGATCTGCTGTGGTGAATTCACATGTGAATTTTCCAAGTGGACTGTAGCTAATTTGTAGTTAGATCACATCTTCTCTAGTTGCTTCATTCTCCTGAAAATCTTGCAAATCCTATTCATTAAGTACAGCCACAGAGAGAAAAAAACCCTATTACATCAAAAGGGACCTCTTTTGTAGCACCTGAATATCAAACATCTGTATTCATCTAATATAGAACTGTATGTCATATTTCCATGGTTAAAGTTAAATAGATATAGATCCATATATTTCATGGTTCACATATACTACAGATTAAATCTTGACTTCCAATCTAAATGGATTGCACTTACGTCTTTTGAGTTGCATTCTGTTGTGTTTTTATCGGTATCCACCTTTTTTGAAGAAACTTGAGGAATCTCTTTGCCTATAGGAATTCTTTGCTGGAAGATAAACAACACATGTGTCAACCTTTTTCCTGATTACAGTTGAAAACACTTACTTCCTGGAAATTGGAGTTCTATTATAAAGCTTTGCATTCAAACATTCAGTGGTACATTTTTTTTAAATGTCTTTGGATTGCTCCTGAGATATAGAAATGGAAGGAAACTTTCTCCCCTAATGTCTTCCTATCCCATTCTTGTATGGACTAGTATAAGTTACAGGGATTACATTAGGAAGGAGAAACACTATATATTGAATGGAAGTGTTTTCTATAATCTGAATAGTTTCTATTAGGTGACAGCAATGCTTTAGAAAGTTTCTACCATCCATACTTTCTTGGCCTATCATGGACATCTACCCAAAAGAACAGAAAGTCGTAGAATTCAAGTCAGGTTATACAATGTTAAACTTACCTACAACATTTGTATGTCTGTAGTAGTAATAAAAATACCTTTTGCCCCACTCTTCCACCTATGGATGTTTTTTTGGGGAAATTTCTTCATTTCCTCCATTTCTATGTCATTGCTGTCAGTAATTTTGCAAAATATGCTGCATTATTTGTCTTCTAAACAGAAATCCATAAGGTGGTTAAGGTAGAGACTAATAATAATAGAATCATTTATCGAGATGGGTGGCTATAGGAATCAAATTAATTAATTAAAATATGAAAACAGCATTGCATCATCATAACACAATCTGTGCATTTTATGAATGCCCTAAGGTACTATATAGATTTATGAAAGGGGTACAGCTTGCATTGCAATGTTACTTTTGTCATTTGACAAAAATATCAGATTCCCAAGGATAGCTTTACTTCTAGGCTCAGCTAGTGCAAAATGTTTATCCTCTTAGACTAAGTAGTAAAATCATATTTCTCAGAAGAATCTAAAATGTGTTTGTGGGGGGGAATCTTAAAAGGAAACTTAATTTTATTAATTCAGAATAGAGCTGGAAGAGACCTTGGAGGTCTTCTAGTCCAACCCTCTGGTCAAGCAGAAGACCTTATACCATTTCAGACAAGTGGCTGTCCAGTCTTTTCTTAAAAACCTCCAGTGATGAAGCAACCACTTCTTTTTTTTTTTAAGTTTTTAAAATATGTTCAAATCAGTTTATTTTAAACAGGCAGCAAAAGTAATAATTAATGGAGAAATAACCAATAGTTTCCAAATTCAAAAAGGTACAAGGCAAGGTTGTCCGTTATCGCCATTATTGTTTATACTATCCCTGGAGGTACTAATCAGAGTGATTCGGAAAGATGGACAGATCAAAGGATTAGAGATTAAGAAAGAAATGTTTAAAACGCAAGCCTTTGCAGATGATCTTGTCTTTATAATCGAAGAGCCACTACAATCGGGGACAAGATTGATGGAAGTATTGAGTAAATATGGGGAAATAGCAGGCCTAAAGATAAATAAAGAAAAAACCAAAATGCTTGTTAAGAATATGACTAAAATACAGAAAAACAAATTAGTTGATATAATAGGCATTCAGATTACGAATAAAATAAGATATTTAGGGATACAACTAACTGCTAGATGTGTTACACTTAAAAGAGACAATTATGATAGGTTAATGGAACAGATTAAAATTGATTTAGATACTTGGACCAACGTGCAACTCTCTTTTATGGGTAGAATTGCCGTAATCAAAATGAATGTCCTACCTAAAATTTTATTTTTGTTCCAATGTATACCCATAAAATTAGATAAGAAATTCTTTCAAAACTTTAACAAAACCATACACAAATTTATTTGGCAAGGAAAAAAAGCAAGGATTAAATTAAAATTATTGCAGGATGCGAAAGAAAGGGGTGGATTTGGCCTCCCAGACCTGGAAAAATATTATCAGGCCATAGTATTATTATGGGTGTGGTATTGGATATTATTGAAGAATAGGAGACTATTATGTCTGGAAGGTCACGATTTGCAGGTAGGATGGCATGCTATGTTATGGGATCAGAAATATAAAACACACACATATTTTCAAAGGCATTACATCAGATGAGCTCTAATTGACATATGGGTTAGAACTTGGCAACCAAATTATATACAAGTCCCCAGCTGGATTTCAATGCTAGAAATGCATATACACCCAAAGCTTATACAATTAGGAAAAATTATAACATATAAAAATGTACTAAGCAGCCACAACTTCTGAAGGCAAGCTGTTCCACTGGCTAATTGTCTTCACTGTTAGGATACTTCTCCTTAATTATGGGTTGCTTCTGATTCTGATTTACTGATGGAAAAATGACAATATTATTTTCCAAAGAGTCAAATAATAATAATAATAATATAATAATAATAATAATAATAATAATAATAATAATAATAGTAAAGTTGGAAGGGACCTTGGAGGTCATCTAGTCCAACCCCCTGCTCGGGCAGGAAACCCTACACCATTTCGGACAAATGGCTGTCCAGTCTCTTCTTAAAAACTTCCAGTGTTGGAGCATTTACTGCTTCTGGAGGCAAGCTGTTCCACTGATTAATTGTTCTCACTGTCAGGAAGTTTCTCCTTAGTTCTAGGTTGCTTCTCTCCTTGATTAGTTTCCACCCGCTGCTTCTTGTCCTGCCTTCAGGTGCTTTGGAAAATAGCTTAATCCCATAATAGAATATTTAATAACCACAACTTGTTTAACGTTACATATATCATTCTAGTTTTTATCCCTAGTGAAAAGCCACTTAGGATCTATAGCATTTTGAAAGAAACTTTTCTTCATAGCATTCTTGCTTCAAAAATTAACTGTTTAAAAAGCTGGGTTCTTCCTTTCCGTACCTTTCTCAACTGTACTTACATTAGCTTCTGCTTCCATGTTTCAAAGTTTGACTTAGAGAAAGTTAGATAGTCCAGAGCTAAAGTCATCTGTGCATCTGTATCCTACAAGTCATAAACTATAATACTGTATACATTAATGTGTTTCTATCTTCCAGGCTAAGTGCTTTTCTTCACTGGAGCCTTCAACTGCACAGGTTTCTATGTGTAAATTGGAAGCAAATGATTCAGTTTCTAGATTTCAATATTTTCCTCCACTTTGGCCATATTGAGACATTTTTTTCAGTTTTCTTGTTGGAATCCCAGTTATCATGGCCTTGAATTGGTGAATTCCCTTGCAACTGCTCATCCATCCACCCCTCTCCTCTTGCCAGCAAACCAAGCATCAATTTCTTTTCTTTCTGTGGAGAATATGTTTTCTGAAAACAAAGCAGTTTTCAAGTTCTGTCCATCACTTGGGAAAGAAAAGCAGATTTCTTCTCAATTTCATCTTATTGAAGCATGAACAAAGAAATAGCTACTGTAGTTCCTCTCCTGAATCTAATGGGGAAAAGCAAACTCACAAAGGTTTAGTCTTTCATGGCTGATAGACATGAAATGGTGGACTAAGGCAGACACTAGGGACAATCATCCTGGATGTGCCAGTAAAGGGAATAAAACTTTCTTTATGTGGAGCAAGAAAACTCAGAGTTAATTTTCACGGCAGGGTAAGGGGGAAAACCATCGTTCAATGGAAGAGAATCTATCTCTATCACTAGATAGTCTCTCCGTCTCTCTGTCTCTGTCTCTCTGTCTCTGTCTCTGTCTCTCTCTGTCTCTCTCTGTCTCTGTCTCTGTCTCTGTCTCTGTCTCTGTCTCTGTCTCTCTCTCTCTCTCTCTCTCTCTCTCTCTCTATATATATATATATATATATATATATATATATATATATGTGTGTGTGTGTGTGTGTGTGTGTGTGTGTGTGTGTGTGTGTGTGTGTAAATAGATAGATAGACAGATAGATGATAGATTAGATAGTATAGATAGATAGATAGATCTAATCTATCATCTATATAATCTATCTGTCTGCATATCTGTCTAGCTATCTCATTATCTAGCAATCTCAGGCTTGAGCTATGGAATCCTTGGTGCTCGCTGAACTTGGTTATTTGCATATAGATGGTTTATTACTTGTCAGCTCTCCTGGCTAAACCAGACGGGCAACACAATTCAATGAGCTAATTCTACTTTATTGTTTACAGAATCTTGCAACTCTGAAGGTACTTTTAATCACCTGATCAATCAGGACAGGTTCTTCTTAATTCTTTTTCCTCTGACCTTCTTAATTCTTTTTCCTCTGATCACTAATCCATTGGAGGCTCCTCTCTCTGTTTCCTACATAGCATCTTTTCCCTTGTCCCCCAAGCCCATCCATACATTCCATATCATTACCTAATTACATAATGTCATCATGTAACCTAGTTGGGTGGTGAGAATGGTGATGTTACTTAATTGGATAATTAAATATCTACAAGCAAACTACCAGGCTCAGAAAGAACCAAGAACTCCAAAGAACTATTCTCTCAAAATAGTAGTAGTCCATTCCCACCCCAGGCAAGCAAGAAGTTTGGATCAGCTCCATGGTAATATCTAGCACTTGCTGAAATCAATCCAGTTTATAAGGGCAAATTTGGCTGAATTAGGCATTTCTAACAAAATGCAATACTCTTTCATTTTAACCTTAAAACATATGATGATGACAATGATGAACCCGTTCACAGATGGGAAGTAATACCAAGTGTTCACAGAATGTGACAAAAATCTTGCATAGAAGGAGGATAATTGGGTAGGCAGATAGGTTTCAATATTTTCTTGACCCTAGATGGCTGTGAAAAAAAAACCAGCAAAGGTTTGAATCAAATCCTGGTTTAAAGAAAGCATATTAAGCCACTTTTGTTCCAGCTGACAGAACAAAGGAAAAGGATGGTAACTAAAGACTGTAGTGCAAGGAGTTAATATTAAGAGCCTCTTGCATTATGTAGTACTAGAATAAAATGTGAAGAAAGGTGATAAAAGCTAGTTATTTTCTTGGTAGATAATTCAGCACCTGAAAAGCCCACCCAATTAAAACTAAAATGTTAAAAATGAGAGCTTATCTCCAATATCCACTCTTCTCATAATGAAACAATACAAAGTTAATTAAAATGACTCTAAGAAAAAAGGAGAACATAGAGTTAGATAAATAATTTAAAAACACTGTAGGTTAGAATGTTCTTGGTTCTTGCTTCTTTTTATTGTTTTATGACTTCCGGTACAAGAATATTGACATTCAAAAGGTCATTTATTCTAAAGAATGAGAAACAGATTGCTTAATTTTAAAATATTAGTTTTGCATCTTTGAAAACAGGATTTACTTTTCTATATAATTTGAATTGTGTAGAGATTACACAATCTGATGGAGGGATCTGATTTAAAGTTCCAAAATGGCTGAATTTAACAAAATCACAGTGGAATATTTTAATCCTAAAAGTTGAAAACATTATCTGTTGCAGGAAAACTACAACTGTTTTTAACCCTTTTTCCTAACAAAATTGGAAGAAATTCTAGAGCATTAGGAAGCCACCCATATCTAATAGAATTCAGTGAAGGAATTTTTAGTTATGGTCTTTAAAACTAATATTCCTTATAAGAAAAAAAATGTCTCAAGAAATTGGAATTGTTTCAAGATAAATTAGAATAATAAATATTTGATTAGATACTGTGTTTCCATGAAAGTAAGACTTACCCTGAAAATAATCTCTAGCTTGATTTTGAGGGGTGGGCCTAATAGAAGCCCTACTCCAAAAATAAGCCCTATCGAGCAACAGTGCTATGCCCCACATGGTGTTCGGCCACAAGTGGCACCAAGTGGATGCTGAAGAAGTCAAGCAGCAGTGTGACAGGTGTCAGGCGTGGGAGGCTTGGCTGCGGCAGTCCTAAGATAAGACATCCCCTGATAATAAGACCTTGTGTGTGTGTGTGTGTGTGTGTGTGTGTGTGTATGTATATGTGTATATATATTAACACACATACATACATACATACATAATTATATAACCAGGTCTTATTTTCAGGGAAACATGGCAGTATGATACATCTGGTCTCAAGAAACAGACTTAAGACACATCAACAACAAAAACAACAACAGAAATCAGTAGTAGTAATTCCTTCTTTGGAAAATCACTCTGTCAGGTTCCTGATATTTACAGTAAAATGGGTTTTGAGTAAAGGAAAAATCTGTTTATAAGGTATGATGAATACAATAGAACTGATTGTTCGATATTGAAATAAAAGTGAAAGCAATTAACTTTCTGACATTTTCTATTTTTTTAAAAAAAGATAGGTCACATAAACTGTACATCGCTTCTTAGGAAAGCTTCACATAGCTATTCATGATGATGGACCAGAAAAAAATCAGGCAGAAACATATAGGCATTAAGTTCAGTTGCCTCTTGAAAAAAGCACCTATATCAATATAACCATACCAAAAAGGAAAATGATTACTTTGGTCATATTACCTATATATGTTTAATACAATTTTATATGATTACAATATTAAACAAAATCAGGCTTAAATTTTGGCCCAACGTTCTTTGATTTTTGGCCCAGCTCACGGGTGTCAATCTGCCAGCCCATGGGCCAGATGCATCATAGCGAAACCACACCCACCGCATTGCCGGCAATGGCAAAAAAAGTTGCGATACATTGCAACACGTCACTTGACATTGCGAGTTTGACATCCCTGGCCTAGCCTGTAATACTTTTGGAATATAGACCTAACATGCCACATTCAAATCCAAGAATAGCTTTCTGCATACACATGCTGGCTAAAAACTATAATTGGGTTTTTAATAATACTGTATATTATAATATATTTTATCAAAATATGAAATACAAAAAGAAATTTAAAAAAATGATAGAGAATTAGAAAAGGGGGAAGGGGAAAAAAGACAGTATAAGAAAAGAAGAGAAAAGAAAAAGGCGCCAACTTCTGACTCTCTTTAGCAAGTAGAAGATAACAACATTACAGTCATTACAATATTACAACTTTTTGCTTTTACACAACAGTATGTACAAACCATTTCTATAACAGTACACTTATCTGATTAATAAAAACAAAATCAAATTTTCATTTTCTTTTTCACTGTAAACACAAAATCTGGAAGCAGTTTCAAAATAGAAGCTAGCTTAAATGTATTCTCATCTTTGGATAAAAGGGTCAGCTGCTTCTTATCACTGTGGGAAAATATGAATCCTCTATATAGATTCAATCTTTTTTTTTAACCCTAGGAGAAAACATTTTCCCTAGTTTTAATATAATATAACTTTAAGCAATACTCACAGTTATATTTACAATTTAACTTTCAAAGTACTTGAAGGGGCTACAATTCAGATTATGCACCATTTATATAGGTTGTTGACATAATAATTAATAAAAACATTTCTTGTTGGAAAAGTACCTATGTCAAGGAGATGGTTTGATCCTATATGCTCTGCCCTGTGTAAATGAAAATTGATTCAAATTATCTTATTCCTTTAAGCAAATCTAAAACATATCCCCACATTTAAATAATATTTAACTCCTATGAACTATATTTCCATTATTGAGTGTTACTACACTAGGTAACTAAAATTATTTTTAATTGTAATCTTTAAAATTAAAATGAACAACTAAAGGCTAAAAGACAGTTTTGTGGAACCACACAGAAGTTGGCTCATGAGTTTTACAAAATTAGAGTGACAGGTGAAATCTTCTTACAGTATGCTTGACTGAATATCAAGTTTTAAATTTGCAGTCCATTTAATTTATACAGATGAAGCAAAACTCCATTTGTGTTTGTAAGTACAAAATGAAAACATATTTTTTTTTTAAAAAAAATGTTACTTGAAACCAGAAAGCCAGCCAAGGTCATTATTTCTCTCTAAAATGCTTTCCAAATTTACTGCTGGAGTAAATAATGCACATTCTGGTTCCATTGCATGGTTCCTAATTTTTAACTGCTTCTATTTATTTCTCCTTTCTTTGGAAACTGCTTAGCATTTCCCTTTCCATTATTGTAATCTTCTCGGTCTTTCATTATCTCTGCCTTGTCTAATACTACCATATCTCTATACAGGATAATGCTAGTTAGAGATGTTTTTTAATATTGGTGTGTTATTTCTTCACCAAAAGTAAATTTTACCTTCTTAGACTACTTCTGACACAGGACTCGGATAGTAATGCTTTGCATTTTAAAGAACTCGCTCAAAGAGGTAAGCAAGAAATAATCCCACATCCATGATTCAAAGGGGGAAAACAAATTAAAAAATTGGGTTTAACAACATGCTCCAACTACTTTTGAGTGAAAATTAGTTTAAATTAGCTTAAATTTCAGGCTTAGTTAGATATTAGGCTTGTGCACACCTTGAAAATTCATTTTGTATGCCATGCAAGTTCATTTGCCCTTCTGCTATTAACATAAGCTCATCTTTTTTTCCCCTAGTCTTCTACCTGAATCTGAAATAAGGATGACACTGCTTTAAGAAAGCCATTAATTAAAGTTTTATATCTCTTAAAGCAATGATACTTGAGGGAAAACAAAAAGCCAAAGGAAAGTAGGGCTACTTTAATAAATACAGGCTGCTGTTCAGTGCCCACATTAAGCCCAATGCATTTATTCTAAATCAGGGGTGTCAAACTTGCCATGTCACGTGATGTGTCATGACGTATCACGCATTTCCCCGCCTTGCTGGAGCTGGGGTGCGCACAGCTTCTGCGTGATGCATCAGGTTTGACAGGCTGGCAGTTTGACACCCTGTTCTAAATTATTTTCAAAATGTGTAGTACCTTGTCAGTCATAATCTTAAGTACTTGTTTTTTAGTAGCTATAGGAACAAGTTTCGGCAGGACTTCAGCTCATTCAGTCCCTTCTCTTCTTTTCATCAGTGCTGATGGCAGGAAGAAATTTGAAACATTCCACTTGTAATAACCACAATTTTAGTTCTGATTTATTGAAACAGACAAGGTGTAACCTGTGTTTTATCCTAGTTGATTTATCCTAAATATAACTTAGAATGTTTTTTTTAAATTATTTGAATAGCAATCAATTATTGCAGCTATATATTTGTTAGATGCAAAAGAAGGTTGTTCTTGTGAAGCTTTTCCATCATTGCACACTTATGACCAAGGTTAGATTCTATCTCTCTCCCATTGTTTACTTTAAAAATGTATTCTGATTTTTAGTTTGAGCAAGATTAGCACCATCCTTGCATTTCCAAAAAGTCAAGTTTCTTTTTCTTCTCTATTCTAGAGTCAAACTAATATCAAACTGATATTCTATACAAATTCTCAATTGCACAGTAGCTCACTTTATATTATCTTCTGAGAGGAAATAATTCCTGCATATTATCTTTCACAGGAAGGAAACTGTAAATTGAAGACATGTGCAATTTAGTGACTGTATGAATGCCTAGTTCTTGAATTGCATTTGTTTTCTAAGTGTTGTGAAGATGTTCAAGGGATGTCAGATTGTGACTGTAGTTTACACATGGATAAAAGAAAAGACATGGTGAAGGATATACACTGAAAGAAGGTACAGCTTTCATCATTTTGATATAAGACCTGTAGAAGAAAAGCATCTTCAGGTAGCCATCACTATTATGGTTGAAATAACATCCTTCTTCATAACATTTGCCCAGTGTAATGATTTAAAATGATGGGAACATCACTGGAAGGAAAGGGAGAATGGTGTTATGTTATCAAAAGGTGAAATATTTCACTCCTAACAAATAAATGGAACAAATGTTTCAAAATTTGTCAAAGATCTCTCTCTTTTGCTTTCTTTCCCTTTTTTTTTTTTGCCCTGGAAGTATGACATCTCAGATTAAAATATTGTGAGCCTTCTATCAAAGAGCACTTTGATTGTATCCTGTGTGCACACATAGATATATTGGAGTCATTGTTGACACTTGTAAACTGTTTGAACAAGCCCCTGAAGCTTTATTGACAAGATTTCAGAAATGGTTTGCCATTGCCTTCTTTCTAGGGCTAGCTTTGTGCCATATTTCCTGATTTCTAGCCTGGTGTCTTAATTGCCTCACCAAAATGGCCCTTCTCTATTAAATTACTCACTTTCAAATTACTTTTGGTCATGCATTTTCAATTTAGCAAGCTCAAAGTTATTTAAATGGATCAATTGGGGGTGCTTGAAATAAAAGTATGGTAGCACAGCTTGAAGGGGAAAAGTTGACATTAGTATTTGGGGGCTCTTGCACTGTTATGTACGCATTTTCCACCATCAAAAATACATAACAGTGGTATTAAAACTGTGGTCCAAGAACATTCTGACTGTGGCCAATAGAGACTCTCAGAGTGGACGGTGAGAAATATCTTTTGAAATCTATCTGGAACATTGTTTTCTATTTTAAGAATTGCAAGAGTTAAAGGATCTCCTTAAAATCTACTTATGAATCTCACATTTCCCTTTTGTATATTCACTTTTGGAATATTCTCCTTGAAGTGCCATGCAAAGCCAAAGTAGGTTTTGTACCTGGTTTATATGTATGGATGCTTCATACATAAAGGTAAAGTTTTCCCCTGTCCAGTCATGTCCAACTCCAGGGTGTGGTGCTCCTCTCTGTTTCTTAGCTGAGGGAGACAGCATTGTCTGTGGTCAGGTGGCCAGCAAAACTATATGCTGAGGTGCACAGAACACTGTTACCTTCCCACTGAAGTAGTACCTATTTATCTACTCACACTTGCATGCTTTTAAACCATTAGATGGTCAGAAGCTGGGAAAGATAACGCAACCTTACCCCATTGCATGGCACTTGGGTGTTGAACCTGGGCTGTCTGGGCAGTCAGTTTTCCAGCTGACCTCAGTGTCTTTAACTACTGTGCCATCATTCCCCTTGTTTCATGCATAGGGACAAAATCTTTGAGTTGGCATATAAGAGGGGAAAAAATCACTTCTGAAAGGGTTTAATATAAAGCTTTATTTTTTTAGTAGTATCCTCTGCTTCAAATAATTTTTCATCAAATAACAGATTTGTTTAAAAAAATATTGTTCTCAATTACTATCTACTTATGTGGAAATGGTAATTTATGCAACAGTGGAAGAAGAAAAGTAATTGGATGTTTCTTGCAACAATAAAGCTCCTTTTGTTCTAGAGCAGCACTGAGTCCAACTTAATATTAATAAATATTTCTTCTGTCAATTCCCTTCTGTCAGAGAGCAGCACCCTCTTTGGAGTGGGTTGAGAAGTAACAAGCTTAGTTTAGTTCTTTCTTTCTTAGCATGCTCTCAGGTCACCAACAGAATCAAACTTACTAGCAATGCAGAAAATGAATATTGATGCTTTCAACAAAGGTTTTTATTGTACAAGAGCAATTGGCTGTCACATATAAGAGGATGAATAGAAAACAACATTCTTCCTGATAGTGGCCAGAGCAGATGCTCTTGATGTTTATAATACATTCATTTTCATGGATAAAGGAATAAATAGCTTTAAAGTTATACTGCAGGAATTTGAGGCCTACTGTATGAAAAATATAACATATGAAGGATTTGTCTTTAGAAAAAAGCTACAAAAGGAAACTGAGACAGTTGAAGAGGTTATAACCTGAAATTAACTTTTATGACTGAATCTTTAATTAAAAATAAAGTTGTTCTGGGCATAAGAATCAAGACTGCAGGATTTTGACTTAGCAATGCAAACTAGTGATACATGTTAAGCAGCAGAAGCTATTCACTCACAACTAAACCTTATATTGTAAAATTAGCCATCATCCATAATAATTCAGTGTAAAGCTATTACAGGGAAAACCACGTTTAAACAGATGATGAATGTCTTTCCTAGTATTAGGTGTCTCTCATTAACTTAAACTTTCTTCCTCATAATGATGCATGTTGTGAGGAATATACAAATAGCACTGAGGAGAACATTAATAGTATTAAACAGAAGAGAAACAACAAGAATTATTTGTCATCTGAAGAGTCAGCTGAATAGACTCATTCAATGTTTATAGTTCAGAAGAAAAATAAAAGCCTGAGAATTTGCCTGAATCCCAAAATGTTAAATAAATGAATTCAAAGAGAAGACTATTGCATTTAGATATATATGCATAATATTTTCCAAGCTAAATGCATTAGGTGGATTTTAGCACATACCAATGAATGAAGCAAGCATGTATTTTTATGCATTTAATACATCTGATGCAAATTTAAACACAAGCCTTTTAGTTTCTGCACCATACAATAATAATAAAAAACAGATAGATGACATATAGGGCACCATCGAAGGACACGATCAAAATTAGTATTAATAAAAACCATTCCCTCAAATTTTAAATTGAATAAAACCACTTTTTAATATGGCATCTGGGAAAAAAATGCTAAAACAAGGTGGCATAAATCAGATGAGACTAAAGTAAAAGCAATTGTAGATATGCCATATCCGACATACAGGGTGGAATTCAAGGGATCATGGAAATGGTAAATTATATCTCAAAATTCATCCCAGCCTGGCTGCTCATCAAAAAAAAAAAAAAGAGGGCATTAGTTTGAAAAAATGCCACCAGGTGCTTGATTTTTGCACATGACAAGGGTCTAAATGACATAAACAATGCTCTACATATAGTATCTGTTTTGCAATGTCATCATCCTTCTTAAAAAAGAAATGTCCATAGATGCTATTACATTTTGAACAGACTGAGCGGTGTTAAATAAATGCACCAGTGATTTTATTTAGAAAGAAGGTAATGTAAAAAAGTTAGCATTTACCACCAGTTGACCTACTCATATTATAAGGTGTGATGCTTTGCAGCATTCAACATGTTCAGTTCCATTTTATTCTCTATCAAAGCTGAG
Organism: Crotalus tigris; assembly: GCF_016545835.1. NCBI lineage: Eukaryota > Metazoa > Chordata > Lepidosauria > Squamata > Viperidae > Crotalus > Crotalus tigris. The sequence continues at coordinate 338,685 of NW_024100450.1, forward strand.
TCCACACTGACCTTAATAAACACAGCCAGATCATATCTTACATTTCCCCCTCATAAATGAGAATGTAGCTTCCACCTGCAAATTCATTATATTGTTATTTTATTACACCACTATGTTTATGTTGCTATGTTTAGTTTTAGACCTATTCCTGTTTTGGAGGTCTTTTAAGCCACTTTGAGTCAGTTGTCATTGGAATGGAATATAAACCAAATAAATAAAGTTGAAGTAACAGATCCAATAACAGTTTTATTGTGGATACTATTAGGGATAGCTGCCCAGAGACATCTGACAGGATGCTGGGTAGCATAAAATGTAATAAATAAATAAAATGTTAGCAGGCGAAAGTTCCCCCTCCTCCTCCTCCTTCTCCTCTTCATCTTAGATTTACATGATCCTAACTGGAAGTCTCTTCAGTTTGCCACCCCTAGGAAAAGTACTTTTTGCTTTCCTTTTTCCTAATGAGGATTGAAATCACAGTGTGCATTTTATGTAATGGCCTCAATAAAACTTACTGCCTTTTGGATCTTAAATATCTGACTCTAAGTTTTCTCTGTGTACTTGGTTCTACATGTTACATTGGCAATGTATTTCCTGTGCGTATATTTTGCGGAATGCTGTTACTAGCTAGCAATAAATTTGTACTGATATTGCAGAGTCCTTAAGTAAAAGATCCAAATGGTTAGGGACCAGGTTTTCATATTGTTTACAGCTGGTTGATATTTGAAAGAGTTCACATATTTCATTTCAAAATATGTTTGGAGGCACTGTGAAAAGTAATGGAATACTCTGGCACACAGAAACACTATGGTAATCCTTTTTTTTTTTTTTTTGAGAGAGAGAGCGAGAGAGAGAGAGATATTCAGTCCTTTTTAGGTTTTCTTCCTCAGAGGATCTATTGAAATACTTTTTGCCTCCTTGTAAGAAAAGCTTTCTATTATCAACATCTTTTATATAAAGCAGAGCAAAACAAAACATATTCCAGCTCCTAACAATAGTAGTCATATGGAGAATGAGGAGTGTTGTAATTCAGTGCATCTGAAGAGTAGCAGTTTGGGAAAAGTTACTTATGGCAATTTTGGGACCATAAATAAATTCCTGATTACATTCTCATTCTCTCTCTCTCTCTCTCTCTCTCTCTCTCTCTCTCTCTCTCTCTTTCTCTCTCTCATCTCATCTCATCTCATCTCATCTCTTGCTCATGTCTTTCTCCCTCTCCCTTTCAACTCTCTCTCTCATCTCTGTCATCTCTCTATCTCAATAGGAGCATTGTTTGCTATCCCAAAGTGTATCACTTTGCACTTAAATTATATCACATCTGCCATTCAGTTGATTATTCCCTAGCTTGAAGAGATTTTCCTTTGGCTCTTCACAATCATATTTGATTTTTTTACCACTCAGAATAGTTTAGAATCTTTATGGAAAGGAATTCATTCATTATAATATTTTTCTTATAGTAAGAAGTAACTTCAGCACCTGGAAATAACAATTGCACAGATGAAGTGGAGATATTTGTTCTGAATTTATTTATTTATTTATTTATTTATTTATTTATTTATGAGACTTATATATCGCTTTAAGTGCAAGCACTCTCTAAGCGGTGTACACCAGTAAGCAATGTATATATATATATATATATATATATATATATTTACATTGCCCCCAACAATCTGGGTCCTCATTTTACCTACCCCGGAAGGATGGAAGGCTGAGTCAACCTTGAGCCGGTGAGATTTGAACCGCTGACCTGCTGAACACAGTCAGCTAAAGTGGCCTGCAGTACTGCACTCTAACTGCTGCGCCACCTCGGCTCTTATGTATAGTATAGCAAAATGTATAGTATAGCAAAATATTTCCATACATTGTCATAATATTGGCTTATCACATCCTTTAGTGCACAAACATTATTTTCCAACATTTTCTGAAAACAGTTCATCCATTCCAGAAGCTCAATGACTCTCACTCAGAATTAAGCCAATCTACCCAACAAACCTTTCAGAAGCTATCTACACAAACAATAATTTTTTTGAGCTGGAAAAACTTCTGAATTTATTAGCATTCATTTCTTTGACATAAAACAAAATACCCAGAAATTATGCTGTTATTATTTCTTTTTTTGTCAGTTACTATTTTGTCATGACACCCAAAAAGAAAGGCAGCCACATATTTGTGCAGACAAAGCATTATATTTGCCTCTTTGAAATGGAGATCTCTAGTAGGAAAGACTTTTTTTATTCTGAAGAATAAAATAGTCATTCAGATAGTAGCTGACATAAAAGTATTGAATGTTAAGTTCCAACAAGCTGTTTTATTTTAGAAAAAAACTGAATGTTCTTACTGTATATTTTCATTTAAAATAGAATATAACATTATAGTATCATCATACTATAGAAAGGAATCGGGGAAAACTAGCCTTACTGGACAAAAGAAGTTATAACTTGGTCTATGATAGGTCTGTCAAATCTGTTGATGCTGGGGATATAAAATACACTTGACAAGGCTGCAATGGCAGGAAAATCATAAACACAAGTCTTAAAATATTTCTTGGCTCAAAAATCACATGTAATGCATATATTTGAGGATCCGGAATAAAATTTGAAGTAGTTAGTATAAATGTCCCTATATTAGGAAGTTGTCTTTACCTGCACAGAAAGCTATTATAGAAAGTTGTATATAATATTTTTATATACATTAGATTATTTCTCTATCCTCTATCTTTCTATCTCTCTATCTTCATCATCATCATCACCATCGTCATCATCTATCATATACAATATGATTACTATACAAGTATCTATAACTGAGGTTTTACTTACAGAGCAGTCACTTGAGTGGGGTTATATCTGTCAACATATGGTACTAAAGAACTCCATATATTGTATATCATTGACTAATAGTTCCTAGTGTCAGTTATGCTAAAGGAAAAAAAATATCTATTTAACTTTTAGGTTCTTATTGTCTTGTTTTTTTTTTCCTTCCTAAATCACTGAAATGTTGACTAAACTGTAATAAATTGCAAATTTTGCACTCAGAATCTGTTTTTTCTATATTCTAGAAAATCAAATAATGTTCAAGTATTCCAAGTATTACCTTAGTTCTAAGAAGCATACACACAATCTGCATTCTTACTACATAAAGAGTGATTTTTAGCAATTTCCTATTTCTTCTGAATTTCCCTGTGCTACTTGTTAATGAAGAAAACTGTGTTATTTTTGTTTCTGTCAACCTATTGTGCCTAGATCCCATCTTGCTTTATATTGGCTTTTCTGTTATTATCCGTAAACTTCTCAGAGTTAGTTGGAGTCAGATGTTTTCTAAACTGAACCAAATATATAAATAAGTTGAATATTTCACAGGAAAGGAAAGGGTAAAAAGAATCAGAAAACATTGGAGCTTAATCCTTATATTTTTATTATTTCAGTGATTTTTGGTGGTTTATTTAAAAAAATCTCTGAAGCAAAAGAAAAGGTGTTTTCTAAAGTATGTGTTGGGAGGGAGGAAATAGAGAAGCATTGCAAGATATATCCCAAAGTCATAAGTAATTATCTATGTGTTGAACTTTAATGAGCCACAAACATTTTCCTTGCATTTATTTTTGTTTTGAACATCTCTTAGATGTCTAGGTAGATTGCATTTATCTAATAGTATATCTAATCTAACTTAAAAGGACTGAGGCATGCCAACCTCCACAGATATTACTGAACCAAAACTCCCAGCAGTTTTAGCCAGCATGACCAATTGAGAGAGAGGCTAAGAAAATGTTAAACAAAGCCTAGGGAAGCAGTGGCTTTCCATCTGTTTCTAAATGAACTTGTATGAATGCATTTTTATGAGTTTGAGAAAGTTGGAAAGATTAAACGAATGAAATATGCCAAAGCAACTACTTGTTTTGAAACAGAATTAAAATGTTTCATTTTTTTTTAAAAAACACACACATGATCATAGTCTGAGTTCAGGCCTATTGAATACAGGGAGTGTGATATAGTAGATATGATGCTGAATTATGAATGGCTAGTCCGAAGCTCAGCAGGGGTGTGGTGTGGCAGCCTAGCGATTTAGTCACTGGGTTTGTCAACCAGAAGATGGGCAGTTCGGGACCCAGGTACTGCCTGATGGGGTGAGCTCCCATTCCTGCTTTACCTCCTGCCAACCTAGTTCAAAAGCATGCAAATACAAATAGATAACTAGATAATACTATTTTGGGGGAAGGTAATAGAGTTCTGGCATATAGTCATAGCAGCCACACGACCACGGAAGTGTCTTCAGACAATGTTGGCTCCCTCAGCTAAGAAACGGAGATGAGCACAACCCCCTGCCCCCACCTTAGAAGCAGACATGACTGGGCAGGGGAAACCTTTACCTTTAGACTCAGCCTCAAGTCTACCTCAGCCATGACAATTCACAGTGTGATTTTGGGCTGGGACTTTCTTTCAGCTCAACCTACCCAGAAGGTAATTGTGGAAAAATATGAAGTATATATGCCACCTTAATATTTTAGGTAAATGATGGGATATACATCTAACCAATTAAAAAAACAACTAATTTAAATTTTATTACATGACTAGGCTTGGTTAAAAACTGATTTTCTGACTGTTGTGTTTTCATATGCAGTATCCCTTAATTTTAAGGTTTCTTTCTCTGCTCTACCAGTTACTTTTATTCAGGCAATGTTAATAGCATCATGATTTATTTCTAGTAATTTAGCATTCTGCATTTTTGCTATCATTTCTGAAAAACAAAGCCAACTTTTATGGAATCACATTCCAAATGCTAATGGAACATTTAGAATGATAAATCTAGTGATACTTAGTTTGCATCTGACCTACTCATTTTAACAGATATGAGTTTTGTGCTTTTAGAAAATTGAAAGGCTGCTCTGATTTAATGAGTTCTTCTAGGAATAATTTTTATAGAACATGCATAGCTGCTGTTTGGGAAAAAAAGTAGATTAAAGTCATAGAGAAAGAGCTCTATAAAAAACAGACTGTTCTTACAAACAGTGATGCATAACATATAAAATCCATGTTTTCCTCAGTTATCCAGTTTGTTCCAAATCTTAAGTTCTTCCATGATGTTCTACTTAAATTTCTTATAACTGAGAAAAATTCTTATCAGCCAAACAGGCCACAGAATAGCATCTGTTTTGCCAGCTGGAGATGAGGTATTCTAGGTATTCTTTGGCAAGTCTCTAAACACTATTTTGGGACTGTCCTTTCCACAGCCATTGTTGTCAGGGCTTTGTGTCACACTATACAAATACACATATTCACTTTAACATTGATCCTTTTTAAACCTGTGGCTTAAAAAATAACCTTACACCTTTATTTTTCTAAATTAATTTGTGATCCTTCCTTCTACCAAATTACAGAGCAGAATTAAATAAAGCTTTGTATTTCCAGTAAAATAAGCTTCCCTCAGTTAAAATCAGACAGGGCTACTTAATGATGAAAACTCAATGCTTGGCTAAGATTTTCTCTTTCACACAACTTTGCCAGGTTTCAGCAGGCTTTAGCCTCTCATCAGCAAATGTTTATCTTTGCGACATATTGATCAGGGAATAATCTCATGTGCACCACTGCTCACCATTAGGAGACTGCTCCACAAGTGCTTTCCCTATGCCTTTAACATTCTACAAACACTCAGAGTCATCCTACCAATTGGCCATATGCCTGCAAGAGAAATTGCTATAGACATCGCAAGTACTGCCAGAACCATCCTGTCATTTTTCCACCTAATTTTCTGTAATCTTCCCCAAAGATTAGAAAAAACAGCCTCCACCCTCAAACCCTCTAATCACAATCATATTTATTATGATAAAGGCAAGTAGAAAAGCGAACAATTTCAAAATCTCCTGAAGCCATGCAAAGGGACTGTGGTGCTTCAGAGTCACCACAGCTGAGATAAAATAGAAGGGCCATGTTGCTGGGACAAGGAGTAACTGTTTAACACAAGCCCAACAATTTTTTTTAAAAAAAAATTGCTTACTTATGTGAAAATGGTGCCAAGGAGAAAATAAAGGAGAGGGATTGGTACCAAAATTCTTTAAATCTTGAAAGATTCTCCAAAGCACCTCCAAAGCTCTTCTCCAAAATACCTAAGGGCAGGACAAGAAGCAATGGGTGGAAACTAATCAAGGAGAGAAGCAACCTAGAACTAAGAAGAAATTCCTGACAGTTAGAACAACTTGCCTCCAGAAGTTTTTAAAAATAGATTGGACAACCATTTGTCTGAAATGGTACAGGGTTTCCTGTCTAAGCAGAGGGTTGGATTAAAAGACCTCCAAGGTTCTATTCTATTCTATTCTATTCTATTCTATTCTATTCTATTCTATTCTATTCTATTCTATTCTATTGCAATCAGTGTGAAAACAGTTAGCAGTTTCCATCTGAGGCTGCAGCAATGAAACTGAATGTTGACAGTGGCAGTTCCAGTGATAGAAGAGCCAAAGGAAACCATCTTATTAGTTACTGATATAGCTGGAAGATAAATACTTGATTGATAGAAACCCTGCTGCAGAAGGCAACATTTTTGTTCTTGTTTTGCCACCTTAGACATTTCCCCAGAGCAGCCAGCACTTGTCCTGAAATGAGAGTTAAAATACCAGTGCCAGCTTTCTTTTCTGAAGCCTATTTAATTGAAGGAATTGGGGGTTGGACATACAGAGTCTGGACAGTGGTTCTGATTTATCACAAAAAAAAAAACCAAAACAGAATGCTATATTGAAGTTCCAGTTACAGTGGTGTGATGAGTGCATTGTTGGAAGACCTGTTGGACCATTGTTGGAAGGTTAGGGATAGATTGCCATGGAGAAAATCTATTTATGTGGTTGCCAACAACTTAATGGCACATAATCTGTCATAATCAGTTATTTTAAAATGGCAGCAATTTCATGCTTGACATACCTGCAGAAAAGATGTGAGTGGAAGAGCAGGGCATAATATCATAACATTTTGCTATTGCATTTGAAAATGCAAGATACGGTTATCCCATTAGCTAAAAGAGGGATGGGAAGGCACAACAGAACAGTCTTTTTTGCACCACAGGAAATTATTGCATCACCACATTCTCTCAGAAAAATGTTTCTCAATCTTGGCAACTTTAAAATGTGTGGACTTCAACTCCCAGAATTCCGCAGCCAGAATTTAAAGTCGACATATCTTAAAGATGCCAAGGTTGAGAAATATAGCTCCAGACTCTATTGTAGTTTGTAGGGATTATGGCAATCAGGCCCAGGTTCTCTACTAATGCTGGGAAGTTTCTGGTCTGAGCTGATTAGCAAACATTTATGGATATATATAACTCCCCTAGTCAGCACATGGGTCAGGCTGAGGTGTATGTCCAATAAATAGTAATGAGTCAATAAAAAACAAACACTAAAATGAAACATAAAAATGTAATTCAAAACAACAAACACATGTGTGTCAAGAAAAAGCTCATCCAATAGGGTATTATCCCTCAGATTCCATGTCTGAAAGAAAGAAGAAAAGAAAAACCAGGTCTTTAATGTTTTTCCAAAGGCAGGCATGATCAGGCAAACTAAATCTCAAGGGGAATGCAGTTCTAACAGACAGGATCCCTACTGGAGAAGATATATTTCTGAGTCCTGCCAGATAATATTAGTTTTGTGATGGTACCCCAACATGCCAAGCACAAGCACATCTTTTAGCATGCCAAACACAAGAGGAACCAATCCTCAGTGGGACAGCAATCCAGCAACATTAATTGACACCAATCTTTGAAATCCAAGCTGCTTTCTCAGTACAACTGAACTCATAACTACCCTGAGTTATTTTTAGTATACATCTCACCACAGTATGTTTTCCTTCAATCTCTTTTTAGGCATGCTATTATATCATGATACATTCTGAATGGCTTGCTACTAACATGCATCTAATTCTAGATAATGAGCTTCAACTGGCATCATCAACACAAAAGGGAAAGGAAAGGAACTTCTCATATTGCCTGACTAGAATTAATTTCCAAAACAAAATGTCCAAATATAATTCATATTTAGAGGTACTGAATTTGAAGCAATGAATGGCATTTTCAAAGTAATGAACTTAAGATTTCTCAAGTGCCTTTTACACTTATCAATGTTCAAAGATAGTAATAAAGAAAAAATGCATGTCATTTTATTCAAATATTATAAAGTACAATATTCAACAATATAAAGTACAGTATGTCACAAACACACCAAACTTATTTTTATTCCAAATGTGCTCACCTATTCTATGCAAACTATCTTTCTAACCTGGAGCCTAATTAGCATGCTGTACTGCAGGGGTGGGGAATGATACCCTTTTATGACTTGTGGACTTCAACACTCAGAATTCCTGAGCCAACCATGTTCCCTACCTCTGCTATACTGTTTTCTGCTTTCCAACAAATAGGAGGTACTAAAAGGTACTAAAACATACCAAGATGCATCGTAAGTGGTATGCATAGTAAGTATATACCAAGACATCATTGGCCTAGATGTTATTACAGATGCAATTATGCGCTTTTTAAAATCTGGGAGATTTAGAAAGTATGATGGTTGACATGAGAAGTCACAGCTAAAATAATCATATTAATGTGAAAGTTAAGAATAGGAAAATGCATACTGTACATGAAACCAGGAGTTAGACTTTTAAACTTTTTATGTCCCATGCAATTCTCATTTATTGAACTTGTTGGGCAGTGATATTGAGCCTGTTGATTTGTTAAAATGCAATTTAAAGCATTTTAAACCATCTTATAAAAGGAATCCTGAATATTTGAGGAAAACCTGATATAGTCTGAACTCCAAATAATTAAGATTTTATTTAACAATTGGAAATAAAGGTGGTTGCAGAAACACTGTTTATTCTGATAGTCTCTCGGTAGGCTATCCTGTCCTTGTTTGTAGAAATACAAGTCTATTGAAAAACAATCCAAAATAAAAACACAACCTACCACAAGAGGAGCTGTATAAAAACATTATGCAGATGGTAACCAATAGAACAGCTTGCTTTCAGAAGTTGTAGGTGCTTCATCGCTGGAAGTTTTTTTTAAAAAAAGACTGGATAGCCATCTATCTGAAATGGTATAGGGTCTCCTGCTTGGACTAGAAGACCTCCAAGATCCCTTCCAGCTCTATTGTGATTGATTGATTGATTGATTGATTGATTGGGTATAAATCCACTGCAGCAATCCAAAACATCAGAAAAGTGAAACCAGATTGCATATACAACATCCCCCAACAAAATGAATACCCAAGCAATATTAAAAAAAACTGATCATTCACCCCAGTGCAAGCAATGAAAAGGATAATGTTGTCACGCTGTCATCTCAGACACTACTAGTAGACTACTATAACCACACAGCATCACAATAGCACATAAATTATCTAAACCCCTTCAAAACATCTTAAGTAAACCAAAAGACCCAGTAGCCCATAGATGTCAAACTCGTCACATCACACAACATGTCATGACATAGCATGACTTTTTTTGCATTGCTGGAGCTGGGATGGGTGCAGTATTCATATGATGCAACCGGTCCACGGGCCAGCAGTTTAACACCCCTGCAGTTCCCCAAGAGAAAAATAAAACCACCAGTCATCTACAATATATAGTATAAGGACTGTAACAGCCATTATGTAAGACATGGAAGCAGAAAAATAGTAGCATGCATTCATGTACATCAACTAGCAATCAGAAGACACAATGAAAACTGCTTAATATTACAATACATGGACAGATTTAATCATAGTTTCAATTGGGAATCTGAGTATTCTAGACCAAAATAAATCCTAAAACTGTAGAGAATTTCTGGAGGGCTGGCTTTCAGACAAATCATTCATCTATGGACACCTAGAGATAAGTCATATTTATACAATATTTGAAAAAGGCAATAAAAAACCTAACAAGGAAACAAAAACAAAACACCAGAACACATAGTGTCCGCCAACCAACACCCAGATAAGCAGAGATCAAAACCAAATTGACAATCAAGCACAATACAATACCTTAACCAAAGGTCTGCTAAGCTTGGATAACATCAAAGAATCTACAGATCAACCCTGGGCTACATGTGTTCTCTGCTATTGCATTGATTTTGCAGTTCACTGGTTTTACAGAATTTTATTTATTTTTGTCTCACTGTCACCTTACCTTTCAATGAAAATTAGTATATTTCTATAAAAGTAAAGATGGCATACACAAAAAAATGCAGACCTCCTCAAAGTGAAGTAGAGGCTGCATGTTGTAAATTCTGTTAGAGGTTTGGTGGAAGTTTCTGTACCTGACAACTTCATGAGCCTTCTTATAAGGCCAGAAGTCATAGAATGCAGCCAGCATTTCAAATAATTCTCCAACTCTCCTGGCCTATTGAACCTGAACTAGAAAAACCAGCCGTTGTCAGAAATAAATACTCAGGTTAATTGAATCTCCTCTCCCAGTGCGATAAACCTGCCCTTCTGTTAGTCCCAATCAAAAAACGATTTGTTTAAAAATGAAGTTCTCTAGTGTTTCTCTATAAAAAAAATCCAGTTAAATAATGGACAGAAGTTCATGAAGAATAAAATTATCATCATAAATGCTGTCAGGACAGGGATGCCAGACAGCAGTGCTGCATTATTTTACATGACAGAATCCACAATATTAACACATTACTTCCATCACAACTGGGCAAACAATCCAGCAGAGGGTCATTGGACAAAGTGAATTCTCCAAGTGACTTCCAATTACAGAACACCTGTGCCAGTAATTTTATGCTAATCCAATGCAAAATGTAGTGTTTAGCATCAAGAATCTACATAATTTTTCCTTTATTACTTGTAGTGGGTTAGCTTATTGTTTGAAAATTTTGTGGCTGTTAGATGAACTGTTTCAAGGTGAGCTGAAAGGATAAAATGTTATTCTACACATTGAGTAGTAATGCTCAATTCTTAAACTTCTGCTTGTGAAGATTATACTGGAAAATGGGGTTATGCAGCACTTTGGACTTTATTCTAAATAGGGATTTAGGAGCATCTGGAGCATGCCTTTTGTTGGGATCATGAAGCAGCTGTAAAAGGAAACTGTGATCTCTGGAGAAAATCTAGTTCTTGCTTCCTCATGTACTGTGAAGCATCTTTTCTAAATTTTTTGCCAAGCACCATAAGCCCTACTACTCAAGAAAACAGACTGTGCCGACATAAAAACAAGGACATTTTCATGGTAAATGTGGTCATTCACAACAGCAAATTCAAAACTTCCAGGAAGCATATCACATATACAGAAAATGCAGTACAATCACTACTAGCAATTATTATATTAGCATCTATATGGAGGGAAGTGTGTAGTGGGGTGCCCCAAGGCTCTGTTCTGGGCCCAGTGCTCCTCAACATCTTCATCAGCGATTTGGAGCAGGGGATAGATGGGGAACTTGTCAAATTTGCAGACAAAACCAAGCTGGCAGAAGTAGCCAACACTCCAGAAGATAGGCTTAAGATACAGAAGGATCTTGACAGAATTGAACATTGGGCACTATCTAACAAAATTAAATTCAATGGTGAAAAAGTAAGGTTCTACATTTAGGCAAGGAAAACCAAATGCACAGGCATAGTATAAGTAGTACCTTGCTCAATAGTAGCAACTATGAGAGGGATCTCAGAGTCATAGTGGACATTCACTTAAATATGAGCCAGCAGTGTGCTACAGCTGCCAAAAAAGCCAACACAGTGCTAGGCTGCATTAACAGAGGGACAGAATCAAGATCATGTGAAGTATTTATACCACTTTACAATGCCTTACTGCAGTGGTTCTCAACCTATGGATCGAGACCCCATTTGGGGTCGAACAACCATTTCACGGGGGTCACCAAACAACGCAGTCTGCCATTTTTTCCCCTTTTCCTTAGCTGTGCTACTCCCTTTTATTCTATTGGCTTTTGAAAGCCAATAGAATAGACTCTCTTCAATAGAGTCTAATTCTATTGGCTTTCAAAAGCCAATAGGAATTGTCCAGGCTGTCTCTGCCCTGCTGAGCCCGCCAAAAGTCCCATTCTGCAAACGGTGCTGCAAATTGTCAGCAGCAAAGGTGAGCTGTCTAGAAGTTTCCACCCCTCCCTGCAGAGCAACTACTAAAAATGTAAGTAAAAGAGGGCAAGGGGTGGGAGGTGGGAGGCTGGCAGGTGCAGGGAGGGTTGCTGGTGCGCATGGGGCCCGGCGGGTGCCTTACCTCCCTTGGGCTGGGCCAGCTGGTGGCCAGCCGGTGGTCGGCCTGCGCTATCTCTGCTGCTTGCCAGCTACGCCTCGGCTGGTGCAGGGGGCGGCACCACGCATGCGCGGCGGTCCTGGGCAGGGAAAGAACTTGACTTATGACCGGTTGGGTAGTCCTCGACTTACGACTGGTTGGGTAGTCCTCGACTTACGACCGGTTGGGGTCGCGGCATTAAAAAGGTTGAGAACCACTGCCTTACTGGATCCAGTTTTGGTTACCACAATGTAAAAAAAGATATTGAGACTCTAGAAAGAGCACAGAGAAAAGCAACAAAGATGATCAGGGGACTGAAGGCTAAAAATCTAAGGAATGGTTGCTGGAATTGGGTATGTCTAGTTTAATGAAGAAAAGGATGAGGGGGGGGGACATGATAGCAGTGTTCCAATATCTCAGGGGCTGCCACATAGAAGAGGTAGTCAAGCTATTCTCCAAAGCACCTGAAGGCAGGACAAGAAGCAATGGATGGAAACTAACTAAAGAGTAACAACATAGAACGAAGAAGAAATTTCCTTAGAACAATAGAAATATTAATCAATGGAACAACCTGCCCCCAGAAGCTGTGAATGCTCCAACACTGGAAGTTTTTAAGAAGAGACTGGATAGCCATTTGTCTGAAATGGTATAGGGTTTCCTGCTTGAGCAGGGGGTTGGACTAGATGACCTCCAAGATGCCTTCCTGATTGATATTACTGTACCAGGAGATGCCAGAGTCGAAGAAAAAGTACTGGAAAAAATTACAAAATATCATGACCTGGCCATCGAAACTACTCAATTATGGATGAAGCGTGTAACAGTGGTACCCATTGTCATTGGGGCACTGGGAACTATGTCCAAATACTTTGCAAAATACATGAAGAAACTGCAGCTTCCTGCAATAACTCCAGCAATGTTACAAAAAACTGCGCTACTCAGAACACCTTATATTTTAAGGTTGACACCTAGGATGCTGGTAGCAACCCATATCAACCATTAGCGCCAGCCAATTTGAATGTTCAGTTGACTGACGTTCATGTTTAATGAATAAAAGATTAATAATAATAATAATAATAATAATAATAATGACAACAGTGATGCTACATTAATTTCTCCGAAAGAGAAATTATGCTGATTTAGAACATATAACTGTTTCTACACCTGTTCAGAATACAATGAGGAGTCTCAGAATTAAAACTTATGATAATTACAATACGGGATTGGAGATTATTTTAGAACAGAGTTCTCCAACCTCAGCAACTTTAAGACTTGTAGACTTCAACTCTGCCTTACTAGGACTACTTGTAATGACTTTTTATCCTATACAAAACAAAGAGAAATGTTGGTGATTTGTCCCAACATAAAACAGCACACTGGAGGAAATGGTGGGACACTATAAAGATGTGGGAGCTCCACTTCAGTAAGGCATTTGATAAAGTAGGTCACAACCTACTACTTGATAAGATAGAAAAATGTGGGTTAGACAGCATCACCACCAGATGGATTCAGAGCTGGCTGCCGGCTGTACTCAGTGTGTGGTCCTCAATGGAACCACATCTACATGGAGGGAAGTGTACAGTGGGGTGCCCCAGGGCTCTGTTCTGGGCCCACTGCTTTTTAATATCTTCATCAATGATTTGGAAGAGGGGATAGATGGGGAACTCGTCAAATTTGCAGATGACACCAAACTGACAGGAATAGCCAACACTCCAGAAGACAGGCTTAAGATACAGGAGGATCTGGACAGACTTGAACACTTGGGCACTATCTAATAGAATGAAATTCAATGGTGAAAAAAGTAAGGTTCTACCTTTAGGCAAGAAAAACAAATGGACAGGTATAGTATAGGTGGCACCTTGCTCAATAGTAGTAACTGAGAGAGAAATCTTGAAGTCCTAGTGGACAATCATTTAAATATGAGCCAGCAGTATGCTGCAGCTGCCAAAAAAGCCGACACGGTGCTAGGCTGCATTAACAGAGGGATAGAATCAAGATCACGTGAAGTGTTAATACCACTTTACAATGCCTTGGGAAGGCCACACTTGGAATATTGCATCCAGTTTTAGTCACCATGATGTAAAAAAGATGTTGAGACTCTAGAAAGAGTACAGAGAAGAACAACAACGATGATTAGGGGACTGGAGGCTAAAACATATAAGGAATGGTTGCTGGAATTGGGTATGTCTAGTTTAATGAAGAGAAGGATGAGGGGGGACATGATAGCAGTGTTCCAATATCTCAGGAACTACCACAAAAAAGAGGGAGTCAAGCTATTCTGTAAAGCACCTGAAGGCAGGACAAGAAGCAGTGGATGGAAACTAATCAAGGAGAGAAGCAACCTAGAACTAAGGAGAAACTTCCTGACAGTTAGAACAACTAACCAGTGGAACAACCTGCCTCCAGAAGCAGTGAATTTTCCTACACTGAAAGTTTTTAAGAAGAGACTGGACAGCCATTTGTCTGAAATGCCATAGAGTTTCCTGCCTGAGCAGGGGGATGGACTAGGTCCCTTCCAACTTTATATTATTATTATATTATTTAGTTGCTTCACTTAATTCCATTAACATCTTTGATCAAAGCTAATTGTTGCCATGCTACTGTTCTTGTGAGACAGATTGGAGTAGATCAATGTATTTAACACCTTTCTCACCAGTGTTGGGATTCAAATATGTGAACAACCGGTTCTCTGTGTGGATGCCACTTCCAGAAGTCCATTTTGGGCCTGGGCAACAACAAATTAGCTACCGGTTCTGCTGAACTGGTGTGAACTGGCTGAATCCCACCACTGTTTCTGATTGATTTTTTAATAGAATTTGATCATAAAAGATTAAGGAGTTTTGTAGTTGCAGCTCTTAAATAGTGTGCTTTCAAATAAATACATTCCTTTCAATATAAAAGGCAAATTGTAAAGTATCTTCACTTATTCTCATATATTAGATGCCATTTAACATCTAGGGATATCAGTGCAATTGCAATTGATACAATTCTTCAGGATTAACTTCATAAGTAACAGATTTTTAGAAGGACATCTTAACTTTCAGGTCCCAAGCATATTTATGGGAGTGAGGATGGTTGTGCATGAATGGAGGATAATTGTATTTCAGATCTATTTATTCCTAAGTAATTGGCTAAACATAAATCTCCTTACTCTGATTATTTTTTTTTTTTTTTTAAATTTAGGAAAGAAGCGGTATGAAGATCTGAAAGCCACTTTCTGACTCATTTTGCTCAGTCTATTATTCCAAAAACAAATATGAAAATTTCAATATAATGTGTAATTATATCAAAATGTTGCCTTTACCTATCGCAATGTATGTGGTCCCCAAACCAAGAAAAAAATGATAAAATAGAGACTGCAGAAGAAATGCCAAAAGGCTTTTTGTAATATTTTTTTCATTCTCCCTTTAAATCTGGTTAGATAGGTCACTGAATATGTCAGCCAATCTGATGCTTTATTGCCCAGCTAAAGAACTCCCTATTGCCCTACTGACATTTGTGCCATTAAAGATATGGCCCCTTTCCACTGTAATATACTTTTTAGAGGTTTGTAAATCATCTTGGTATGTGATCTCTCTCTCTCTCTCTCTCTCTCTCTCTCTCTCTCTCTCTCTCTCTCTCTCAAACTGCTTTCAAACTGTTAAGTGGATAGGAGCTAGTGCAAATAACAGGGGCTCACCTTGTTGTATGATGCTTGGGTCTCAAACCCTGGCTGTCACAAGCTGGCAAGCTCAGTATCTTTAACAGCTAAACTATCATGTTCCCATGTATATAGTAACACACTCTAATAATAGTTACTTAGGCTAGTAATATCCAGACAATGACACTTACTCAAATGTTGATATTCAATAGAAAAAATTTGGGATATTGAAAAGAAGAAGATTTGTTCAATTCACAGATAAATGACAAATAACATTTTATATTTGGAATAAAGTTATCTATTGTTTTAAAAAATGGCAAAATAAGCTCAGTAGTGCAACTCCACATCATTACATATAAAATATATTCATACATTTTCCAAGCACAGCATAAAGTATGAAGATGTCTTACCCCACTAAAGCCTTTCCAAAAATATCTGGCAGATATCAGATTTAGAAAGTCTGCTCAATTCTATTTTAAATTCTAGTTTTCATCAGAGCAATAGCAATCACGATTTCACAATCCCCTTTAAGGCAAGGGAGCTGAAATGGTTGTTGGTTTGCTTCTGTGTACAATTGAAGAAGCTGGTTGTTACGTATAAAACCCTGCATGGTATAAGATCTGGTTACTTAAAAAACTGCTTATCTCCTTTAACATTTGTCTGGCCAATTCACTCTTACAGGGTTGGCATGTTCTGGGTTCCTTTCATTGAACAATGTCATCTTTCAGGATTGCAGAAGTGAGCCTTCTTTGTAGTAGTGCCTATTTTCTGGAATGTCCCCAGAGATGTAGATGTCCCTACTTTGCTGTTGTTAGAAAAACCACAAAGCCCTGATTCTTCACTCAGCCCTTTCGTAAGGAAAATTGAAACCCCTCACTTTACTGTGCTCGCTTAACATAGTCTCAAAAGTGCTTTTTCCAAAAGGCAACTGGGCTTTTTGGTTTTTTTTTCTTTCTTTGAAAATGTTTCACTTATCATCCAAGAAGCTTCTACAGTTCTGAAGTAACTTCTTGGATGAGAAGCAAAATGTGTTCAAAGAAAAAAAAAGAAGAAAGCCCAGTTGCTTTTTGGAAAAAGCACCTTTACGACAACCATGATCTGCATGATTGAGAATCTCCACAGATACTTGCTTAACATAGTTTTGAAAAATGCTTTATAAGTATTATTGTAATTTATTTGATTGTTGTGAGCTGTCCTGAGTAACTGAGAGTTAGGTGGCATACAAGTTTAATATATTATTATTATCTACACAAAAATGTGAAATCATGGCTTATGATTATTATTGCCTTATTGAAAGAGAAATCTATAATGGCAGATTTTTTTCTCTCTCTGACAATGACAAAATAATATTTACTGAAGAATGGAGGAGACTAAGAACTTTATTTTTTTCTTCTGAAAAAAACCCCCTCAACTATAATTATGCTCTATTTCAAAACAACTCTGCAGGCAAGCCTCTGCTTTTGTTTACATTCTTTATTCCCTGTTAACTCTTCAGCCTTGAAGTAAAACTGATCATCTTCAAGATAACTCTATCTAAATGTGTGATGGAAGCCTGAAGCAGGATACTCAACTGTCTCCCCTCTATTTTCCATTTTGACTGAATGTCCTGGAAAAAGAAAAAGAAAACTCATACTCCTAAGGATGGAGAATGTCAGTTTTGCTTTCATCTTTCTCCCTACCTCTCTTTTATGCGCGCGTGCACACACACACACACACACACACACACCACACCGTAAGTATGCCAAAGAAAATTCTTACCCATTGGCAGCAGTTACATCTGTGACCAAATGGGCAAACATTACCAAAGAGAAAGTGGGATGCTTCTGTTCAGAGTGCACAACAGACACTCTAATTCTTTTTTTTTCAAAGATAATTTTTATTAAATTTTTGAAATTTTACAAAAACAAAACAATCTTCCCCCCAACCTCCCCAACCCTACCATTCCCTCCCCCGACTTTCCCAGAGCTGAATATAGGCTTAATTAAAATTTCATCAAAAAATCTTTAAAAAGATATAAACCATAAATGAATCTAACATTAGTTAAAAATCTAAATACATTAATTAGAAAAATTATAAAATAATTAACAATAATATATATATATATATATATATATATATAAAAACATGAATACAAAAAATAAATGTTTAGAAAGGAAAAGAATTAAAAAAAGGAAAAAAGAAGAACAAAAAAGGAAAAAAAAACAAAATATTCCATTTTAAATATAAATTGTTAAAAAACTAAGTAATATTTTTATATCCAACTTATGTTGTATAAAATCTATCCATTTTTTCCATACCGCAACATATTTCTCTTGCGATTGATCCTTCAAGAAAGCCGAAATCTTTGCCATTTCCGCCAAATAAGAAACTTTAAGAAACCACTCTCACAAAGTAGGCAAAGATTCCTTCTTCCAACATTGCCCTACTAACAACCTTGCGGCTGTAATTAAATTTAACATCAATGTAATCTCCTTAGTATCACAATCAATAACAATACCTAACAAAAACAATTGTGGGGTAAATTTTACCCTCCTTCTAAAAATTCTTTACATATTCCACCATATCTTAATCCAAAAGTCTTTTATATTTTTACATGACCACCAGATATGATAATAAGTAGCATCCAAACATCCACATCTCCAACATTTAGGCTGTAAGTCAGGATACATACGAGACATTTTTTGTGGATCAAGGTGCCATCTGTAAAACATTTTATAAAAATTCTCCCTTAAATTCTGGGCTTGTGTAAATGTAACATTTCTCACCCAAATAGTTTCCCAAGTATCTAAAAAAACTGGTTCACCAAAATTTTGTGCCCATTTAATCATACATTCTTTAACTAATTCTGCTTCTGAATCCAATTCTACTAACACCCCATAAATTCTCGTAATGTGAGTTCGTCTTTGATCTTTTACTTGTTTTAAAAAATTCTCATCTTCTCTAAGCAAACCCACATTACAATCTACCTTCCATCTATCCACAATTTGTCTATACTGAAACCATGAATATATAATATTTTCTTGTGCTAAATCTTCCAAAGATTTTAACTGCCAATTTTTACCATCCCATCTAAGTAATTGTGCATAAGAAACACTATCCATCTTAACTCCTCTCCTTATCCCCTCTATCGCATGCCATGGTATGGCCCATAATGGAATTTTAGAATCAGTTCTATAATATTTCCTCCAAACCTGAAGTAAAGAAATCCTTAAAATATGAGATTTAAAAACCCTGTCAACCTTTTTATTAAAAATTAAATAGGCATGCCATCCAAAAAGTAAATCCCAACCCTCCAAGAGGAGTATTTCTACATTTGTTAAGTTAACCCAATCACTAATTAATGTTAAAACCACAGCATCATAATACAATTTCAAGTTCGGTACCTTGAGTCCACCTCTCTCACGAGTATCTTGTATAATTTTAAGTTTTACTCTTGGTTTTTTCCCTGCCCAGATAAATTTGTTGATACCTTTCTGCCATTCATTTAAATTAACCTCGTTCTTTAAAATAGGTATCATTTGAAATAAAAAAAGAAACTTTGGCAGAACATTCATTTTAATCACCGCAATTCTTCCCAAAAGAGATAATTGCAACTTCTCCCAGTTTTTCAAATCTCTTTGTATCTTGACCCACAGCTTTTCATAATTATTTTTATACAGTTTTGCATTAGAGACAGATAAAGTAACCCCCAAATATTTTACCTTATCAACAACCTCAAAATCTGTCAAATTAACCAAAGTCTGCTTATCAAGATTGGTCATATTTTTGGGTAATATTTTAGTCTTATTATTGTTAATTTTAAAACCCGAAACCCGTCCATATTGATGTATCAATTGTAGTAACTCTACTACAGAATGAATAGGTTGTGATAAGGTAACCACCAAGTCATCTGCAAAGGCTCTTAATTTATATTCTTTTTTATTGACTTCTATTCCTTTTATTTGCTGTGATTCTCGAATTTTAATCAGCAATATTTCCAAAGTTAAAACAAACAGCAGTGGTGACAATGGACATCCCTGTCTAGTCCCTTTTTCTATTGTAAAAACCTCTGACAAACCCCCATTGACTATAAGTTGTGCCGTTTGTTTTTGATAAATAACACCAAGAGCTTGTAAAATTTTTCCTCCAAAATTCATTTTCTCAATTAATCTTAACATAAATTGCCAATTCAATTGATCAAAAGCTTTTTCAGCATCTAAAAATATCAATCCTGCGGAAACTTGATTATTTTTATCTAAATATTCTAATAAATTAATGATTTGTCTGACATTATTCTTCATATACCTTCCAGTTATAAAACCTGTTTGGTCTGTGTGTATGACATGATGCAAAACCCTCATGAGCCTATTGGCTAAAATTTTCACAAAAATCTTATAATCTACATTTAAAAGAGATATAGGTCTATAATTCTTTGGTAAAGTAAGGTCTTGATCTTCTTTTGGAATTAAAGATATAAAGGCTCTACCCCATGACGGGGGAATCTCTGAGCCCTGTAATATATTATTAAAAAGTTCTCTTAAAGGTTGAACCATCTCTTGTATCAAAGTTTTATAATAAATAGATGTCAAGCCATCCGTACCCGGTGCTTTACCTAATTTTAATTCTTTGATCACCATCTCAATTTCCTCATTAGTAATCAAACCATTAATTTCTTGTTTCTGATTTTCTGTTAATTTAGGGAAGTTGGCTTCATTTAAATAATTATCTATATCTAAAACCTGTACTTTAGTACTCTTATTTAATTTTTGGTAATAATCTAAAAAGGATTTCTTAATCCACTCCTTCTGATATACCAATTTACCATTATAATTTATTTTATCTATAATTCTCTGTCTCTGTTTCTTTCTCAATTGATATGCCAACCATCTCCCTGGTTTGTTAGCATTACAAAATGTATTTTGTTTCATATACAATAAATTAGTTGCAGTTTGATCAGCCATCAGCATATTAAATTGTGATTTAAGCAATTTTATAGATTCTTTAACCTTCTCATCTGTAGGATTTAAAATCAAAATTTTTTCTTTTAATTTAATCTCATTTTCCAATTCCTTACATTTCTGAATCTGCTTCTGTCTGTAAGCATTATTCATTTGTATCAAAATCCCTCACATGAAGGCTTTACCTGCATCCCATACCATAGGCATTGAGGTTCCCTTATGCATATTTAAAACAAAATAATCCTTTAAATGCTCCTTTAATTTTTGGACATTTTTTTCTTGTCTAAATAAGTTTTCATTCATCCTCCACGATCTCCTCTCCTCTTTTTCATCAACCAACTCCATCCAAACTGGACTATGGTCCGTCAATGTCCTAGGAAAAATTTTAACATTCTTTACCCTAAAATATAAGTCAGTTGTGATCAAGAAAAAGTCAATTCTTGAAAAAGATTGATGTCTGTCTGAAAAGAAAGTGAAGTCTCTCTCCTCCTGATTACGTTCACACCAACAATCTCTCAGCTCCCAGTCCTCTTTCAATTCAAAAAAGGCTTTAGGTAATTTAGCCTGTTTGAAAGAAGTAGAAGATCCTTTTTTGTCTCTTTGAATATCTAACACACGATTCCAGTCTCCCATTAATATAACAGATCTATAATCCAACAAAGTTAATTTCTGGTGTAGCAATCTATAAAATTGTTCCTGTTGTTGATTTGGTGCGTACAATCCCACTATAAGTACTTTCTTACCATATAAGGCAACTTCAATCATGACATATCTCCCTTGAAGATCAGATTCTACCAAACAGGCTGATAAGTTTTGCTTAACATAAATAACTACTCCCCCTTTTTTCCCAGGAGCAGAAGATACAAAATGAGATCCCAAGCGAGCATTAACTAAGTATTTTTGATCTTTAGGTGTAATATGTGTTTCCTGCAAACAAATAATATCATTATTGTGTTGCTTTAAGTAATGAAAGATTTTCTTTCTCTTTTGGGGGAATTAAGGCCATTAGCATTCCAGGTCAGGAGCTTTACCATCTCTCTTAACCAGAAGCCTGGAGAAGGCTGCTTGAAGATCTGCCATTGAAGAATATGCTGCAGAACTCTTGGGTCTTGCTCCTCCCACCGGCAGTGAAGCAATTTCTTGAAGAGATTCTTTAACTTCTTTCTTAACAGACACTCTAATTCTTGTAGAAATGCCCATATGGTCTGATTTAGTATTAAGTTAGAAACTCTGTGAAAAAAGAAGCTCCCTCCCCTGCATCAATGCTATCATGAACATTCATTTTAAAAATAAAAAGGAGGAACCTCAGATCTTTATCTTAAAACTGGAGGCAGTGACTTCCAAAACGTTTGCCAGGAACACTACAAAGATATGTCAAGGAGTCAAAAGGGCATACATTATCTTATACATGCATGTATGCATGCATGCATGCATATATACATACATACTGTACATCTCAGTGAAATATCTAGCAAAATGTATGTACACCTGCATGCCTCTGTATTTCTATTCAGACATACCCGAAGCAATACTGTTAACATATTATGTGTAATGTCTTTATATTAATATATTATGTGCTAATAGAAGACATAATACTTCCAAAAATGTTGCTTGTAATTAGTTCCTAGAATCTTCTGCAAGAGTAATAAGTCTTATAGGAACTGAAATAAGAACAGCTGTGTCTTATTGTCACAATTTTGGGGATCCAATTTGATTGTTTTTACAAAATAGGTAGAAGTCTTGCTGCCTTTTGACAATGCATATAAACATGCTGCTCCTTCAACAAATATAAGCAGAATAAGACTCATATTGCATTCCTGAAGTCTGTCAAGAATCATGCAATCATGAAAAATGAACATAGGAAACGTTTTATAAAGCAAGGTCATTTCAGCTGTCAAGCTCAGGATGTCAACTAGTCCAAAATTTGAAATGGAAAGTCCCTAAAGCAAGCTGACTTGCTCATGCTTGGCCTGTCTAAGTCTTAATCGGTTTGGCCCTGGGCTGTCAAAATGCTGCTCCATGGAGTATCACTGCACCTCTTTCTTTTCTCTCCTTTTCCCTGATAACACAATAGCCCTATAGACAAGGTTTATATCTCAGTTGCTTCTGAAAATATTGAAATGACTGAAAAACTCTCTGTGGCTGGCAGTCATATCATTTTCCTGGCTTCCTCAGTTCTTACCAGGAATATTAGTCCTAGGAATTATATAGTTTGGGGGCTGTTATGTACAGTAACATCCCAGAGACAAAGAAGTCTGGAATATTTACTGTATGCAGTGGTGGGATTCAGCTGGTTCACACTGGTTCGGGAGAACCAGTAGTTAAATTTACCTGAATTCGGAGAACTGGCTGGCTTCTGGAAATTGTCTAGGCCTCGGAGACCTCCCAGGCCTAGAACCGCTCACTGGAAGTGCATGATGCCACTTCCGGAAGTCCATTCTAGGCATCAGAGGCCCAGGCCTACATCACATAATAGAACTGGTTGTTCAGGTATTTGAATCCCACCACTGACTGTATGCCTTGTATTATTTATACCTGTAACCTATATCAATATCAATACATGAAATTATGCAAGCTAACCAACAGGAAATCAATACAGATCTTCAAGAAGGGCCATATACCATCCATTTCCTTGCATCATTTTGCATGCTAACTACTATATTTTGCACTAATTTCAAATATGCTAGCCCCAAGTTCAAAGCATTATACTAAGCAAAACAGGCTATAACATCAGATATAAATGGGTTAAAATATGCCTGGCCATAGCTGCTATCTATAAATCTAGTAATTAGTAAGGTTGAAGCAACATCCCCAGACTGATCTTTCAAGCAGAGGACAGCCTTGTCCAAACTAGAAGGAACTGAAATTCTGAATTTCAATTTCCTATTGGCTAATAATACCGCTATCTTGCTTGCATTTTATTTTACCTTGTTCTAGCTTTTTTTCCGATTATTATTAAACTGATCACTTCCTTGGTAATGAGCAACAGTTTTAGATATAATTAGAATACTAATGATTCCCCATTCCAAAGCCTCAAACGGAAGACAAGAATTATCCAATGAAACATCAAAGATCAGTGCCTAGATAAAGTAGTAGCACTCTAGCAAAATTATCTGGATAACCATATTCTATAGAAAGCCTGATTAAAATGGATCCATAAAACCAAATTCATTTGAATGTATCTGAAACTGGAAGGTTGTGCCTTCTTGATAATCCTTTCCAGGCTACTTGATCTGAAATATGGTTTCTTTAATACAGTTATTTAGATATTGGGACCACATTTTCCCCTCAAGAATGTATTGATCACTACCCTTAACCATGGTGCAGTCCCACCCTGACCAATTAAATTTGCCAGAAGTGATGATAATCACTTTGTTAGTTGTGGTTCTCATCATTCAAATCCTCAAGAGGTCCACATCCTCAAGATTTATAAGCTGAAAAGAAACAAATGGAATGGGAAAAGTGGTTACTAAAGCATATCTCTATCTCCTGCACAGCTATGGAATTTAAGTAGAAACAGAACCATTCAACTTTGTCAGCAAAGTTGTCTGCAAAGAATGATGCAATTTGTTTCGCATTGTTCTTCCTTCCTTCTGTATTTTAATAAAGGAGACGTTGCGGAGTAACAGTTAATGAGGTCTTCCATGAGCACCTGTATAAAGGGGTTTTGGTGTATTTGGTGACATCTTAATCTACACCAAAACGAAAGCTGAGCATGTCAAATTAGTTGGAGCAGTTCTGAATAAGCTCCATACACTAAGCTTTCAAAATGCGAGTTCCATAAAGAAAAGATCAATTATTTGGGCAACTGTATCTCCCACAAAGGGGTGGAAATGGACCCAGATAAAGTGCGAGCTATACTGGAGTGGGCACTGCCATGCATCCTGAAGCAGCTGCAAAGTTTCCTGGGCTTCACTAACTTCTATGAACAATTCATCCCCTCTTTCACACAGATTGCACTACCCATTACTAATTTGCTGAAATGAAAGGGGAGGACAAGCCAAAACCCAGCCAGCCATTGAAGTGGATTATGGAATGCCAGGCAGCTTTTGAAAAACTAAAAAAAAAAACTTTTTTCCACGGAGCCAGTGCTCAAACACCAAGATCCAGAAAAAACATTTATCATCCAGGCTGATGCCAGTGATGTAGCAGTGGAGTTGGTGCTGCTCCAGGAAAACTAGGAAGGACAGATGCAACTGTGCACCTACATCCCAAAGAAACTCACAGAGATCCAGCAGAGGTGGGCAGTCTGGGAGAAGGAGGCATACTTTGTGCTGGCCCCTCCTCACTTGGAGACACTTCCTAGAAGGGAACAAATCCCTTTTCAAGTATGAACTGGTCACAAAAACCTCAAAGCATTAAAGACCCCCAGGAAGCTGTCTGGGTTCAACACTCCCATCTATTCAATTTTATCCTCTAGTATTTGCCTGTGGGGGACTTCCTGGCAGACACCCTGTCAATAATGCCACAATACAACAGCATAACAGCACAAAAGCCAAAGTGGTCAAACCATTGCTGACCATGAAACAACTAGCTGCCCCCGTTACCACAACTGCACAAGCAAAGAAACTATCCCACCTGGACAGCACAGCAGGCACTGAATTCAGGCAAGCTCTAGAGAAGGATGAGTGGTTCCTTAGCCACAAAAATCTCTGTTCAATGAACAATGGACTGCCACGGGCAGGGGGGAAATTATACATTCCCACAATCAAGAGATTAAAATTCATGCAACTCTGCCATTACTCAAAGCTAGCTGGACACTTTGGGTTCATGAAAACCCTCCGCCTAGTAAAGAGAAAATTCTGGTTGTTGTTCTTAGTTGCGAAGTCGTGTCTGACCTATCGCGACCCCACGGACAATGTTCCTCCAAGCCTTCCTGTCCTCTACCATCTTCTGGAGTCTATTTAAGCTCATGCTTACTGCTTCAATGACTCCATCCAGCCACCTCATTCTCTATTGTTCCCTTCTTCTATTTCCTTCAATCTTTCCAAGCATTAGGCTCTTCTCCAGTGAGTCCTTCCTTCTCATTAGGTGGCCAAAGTACTTGAGTTTCAACTTCAGGATCTGGCCTTCTAAAGAGCAGTCAGGGTTGATCTCTAGGACTGACCAATTTGATTGCCTTGAAGTCCAGGGGACTTGCAGGAGTCTTCTCCAGCATCATAGTTCAAATGCCTCAATTCTTTTGTGCTCAGCCTTTCTTATGGTCCAACTTTCACAGCCATACATTGCAACTGGGAAAACCATGGCCTTGACTATATGTACTTTTGTTGGCAGGGTGATGTCTCTGCTTTTTAGTATGCTGTCTAGATTTGCCATAGCTTTCATTCCCAGGAGCAAGCGTCTTTTAATTTCTTGGCTGCAGTCCCCATCTGTGGTGATCTTGGAACCCAGGAAGATAAAATCTGCCACTACCTCCATTTCTTCTCCATCTATTTGCCAGGAATTGGCAAATAGATGGAAAAGGGCCAGATGCTATGATCTTGGTTTTCTTAATGTTGAAACAATTCTGGTAGCCATCCCTAAAGAAAGACATTGAAAACTATGTGTCCAGTTGCCTCATTTGTGCAACAGCGAAACAGAGGCAAAGAAAAATGCCTGGCCTTTTACAGGCGGTAACCAGCCCTTCAGCACCCTGGAGAGAGATTTCTATAGATTTTATCATGGAACTACCAGAAAGTGCTGGAAATACTGTCATTTGGGTAGAGACAGATTTATTCTCTAAACATGTCCACTTTATACCTTGCCAAAAAATCCCAACTGCTAAAGCCTTAGCTAAGATATTTGTGCAGCACATCTATCTACTGCATGGAGCCCCACAATGCATAATATCAGATAGGGGGGTCCAGGTCACCTCAGAGTTCTGAAGAGCCTTTCGGAAACTGCTAGGTACAGATCAAGGCCTGTCATCTAGTTATCATCTGCAAATGAATGGGGACAGAACAAACAAACTCAGTACTGGAACAATACCTGAGATGTCCTTACAGCTGGCTTTTTCGGTTGCAGATGCAATAGAAGAAATCAAACCTCCAGCATTATGGAACTGAAATGCACCTTGAGATGATCTTACTGCATAAGCAATCTTATCTGTGTCAAGCATCAGGAACCCCAGCATGCTATGTGATTTGGCATAGCTTGGTTGCTACATTGGATCTTCACTAGAGGCTTTCTTATATAGGAGTTGGCATGACTCGAACCTTTGTGGAATACTATTATGAAGCCATATATGGCCTTTTATTTTGCCCAATATCAGTATGCAAATTTTATTTTACACACCTGGAAATTCACACTCTTTTCCATACTATGCTTCAACGGACTCTGTTGGTGTTTGAAGTTGAGCAGTTGTTGATAGTTATATATCAAGTTTATTTGCCCTAGGAACCACTAGTTTATAACTTAATTCTCACATCAACTGTCCAGACCATCTCTGTATCCAAGAGCAACCAACATTTTGACATTATCAACAGCAAGCAAACTCCCAAGCAAATTCTGAAAACAATATGGATCCAACAGATGCCTAGAACAGATCATTTTATCAGTTTCCCAGCTTTGCAAGGTTTATCTTATTGGTCAGGCAAAAAATAACCAAGGAATCTTTTGACTATCAGAGGGTCACAGTCCAATTATTATTCAATCATATGCATGGGGATAGTTATCAGCTTGGAAAATTCATGGTTATAATGAATAATATAAAATCCTGCACTGTTCCTGACTGTCAGTTTAGTGTGGACTTCAAACCAGGACAAGGTACCAGGGTAATCTGGTGCCACATCTGAGATCACACACTCAATCATGGTGGGCTATTGGCTGGAACATATGGTCAGTAAGATGGAATTCAACAGATTACCATTATTCTATTCCTATGCCCTCTAATGCTAGCTTACTATACCACAGAGATGTTTGTTAAAAAAGGCTGGGAGAAATGAATCTCTCCTTTTCTATCAATCAGGTATCTGACTGATGCCACATCAGTGCTTTCACTGAAGATTGCATCCTGAATAAAATGCTTTACTACTGTAGCAATTGACTTTTGTTTTTTCTTTGTTTTGTTTTTAAATAACTGGCTGATACCTTCCTGCTTTGTTGGTCCTATGTTTTATATTGAACTGCAGTATAATGATTTATTTAGGAAAGTCCATTTATTCCACAATACTGCCTTCTCTTTCTGCTCATTGTTCTTGCTGCTATATTATTGCCTAAAAGCTATACATTTGCATGTAACAAAGACACATTACAAGTAAAATACTTTTGAAAGAAGGCATTTCAAAGACAAGGATTTTATTCTATACATTCATCCATAAATTGTTTCAGCCTGTGTTATTTACTCACAGATATATTCTGTTCACATTCCCAATTCCTTTGTTATTGCTTTTAATTGCACTAATATGTTGATTAAAATAAGTTTTTAATTTTCATGTCTTTGTAAGCAAATTCAATTATAAAGCAATGTAAAATTTGGATAGTAATTCCAATGAACACTTTGTTCTAAGAGATATGATCAAATCAATTTACATTGGATTTTAGTTTCTTCAGTATTTCTCTTTTAAAAACAAACTTGGTATGGACTGCTGTTCAAAGATGGGAAAGTAAAGAAAATCCCAGTGGACACACCTAAATCTTTCAACAGATTCTAATCAGGTTTTTGAATGCTAAGCATGATGTTATATGCTTAGACCAGGGGGGACATGATAGCAGTGTTCCAAAATCTCAGGGGCTCCCACAGAGAAGAGGGAGTCAAGCTATTCTCCAAAGCACCTGAAGGCAGGACAAGAAGCAATGGATGGAAACTAACCAAAGAGAGAAGCAACCTAGAACTAAGGAGAAACTTCCTGACAGTTAGAACAATTAACCAGTGGAACAATCTGCCTCCAGAAGCAGTGAACGCTCCAACACTGGAAGTTTTTATGAAGAAACTGGACAGCTATTTGTCTGAAATGGTATAGGGGTTCCTGCCTGAGCAGGGAGTTGGACTAGATGACCTCCAAGGTCCCTTCCAACATTATTCTTATTATTCTTGTTATTCTTGTTATTTTTCTCCTTCTTGTTCTTGTTCTTCTTGTTATTATTATTATTATTATTATTATTATTATTATTATTATTATTATCACTTGAAATAATGTAGAACCATGGCCTCAATTTGTGATAATACTGTTGGATAATAACAATTAAATTAATTCCTTTTAAAATGCTTTTGTCTCTAGAATATGTGAGAAGATATGCTATTAAAGTTACAAACCTGTTTATTATGTTTTTGTAATTAATTTGTGAAGTTCATACTTCTGTTGACATTTCAGAAACTGATCTGTGTTCTCATTCATGCAAATGAATAGCTAGAAAAAGTGAAATGAGAAACTTGTGCAATGGAATCAAAAATAGAAAATAAGAGCTTCCTGCTCTAAGTTATTTCTTAAATACTGCAGGATAAAGCAATCCCACAATGATGAACAATGTTTTCTGCATTTTTGTGGCCAAGAATTCAATACATTTCTGTTATAATGCTTAGATGTACAATCCGGAGTCAAATTGAAAAAGTTTACTTGCTTAATGCAATTAAGATATTTCATGTTCATTTCTAGCGAATATTCATAAATTATATCAGAGAAAGAAGAGTCATTTATGTTATCATCCTACCAGTTTTGATGTCCTTTGATGTTAGAAAATTAATTTGGAACATAAGTTTATTGATTTGATTTACTCAGCAATAGCTCTGGCTGGTCTATAAGTTAAAAATAACCGCAGTATCAAAAACTGAAACCACAACAACAAAATAACCATAATGGTGGAAGGTATGCCATAGAAACCAACATAGTAAAATCTGGGTGGACATCCATCCCACCAGAATATCCCAGAACTTGAGGTAAAAAGCCATAGTTTCAAGACTTGTGTAAAGAACTGAAGAATCTGGATGGTTCAAACCCTTGGGTGGTGTTTCAGAAAAGCTTTACAAGTGATAATCAGCTTCTTGAAATGCACACATAAGTTCACTGGTAACTACTAACACTAGTAAAATCTGCTTAGTGAGCATATCATGGTGTGCTCAACACTGCTTGCACCAGTGCATTCTGGA
Organism: Crotalus tigris; assembly: GCF_016545835.1. Classification (NCBI taxonomy): domain Eukaryota; kingdom Metazoa; phylum Chordata; class Lepidosauria; order Squamata; family Viperidae; genus Crotalus; species Crotalus tigris. The sequence goes on from NW_024100450.1 coordinate 368,517, forward strand.
CTTGCTGTAACTCTTAATGACCTTCAAGGACATCCTCATGTATAACACCTTGCAGTAGTCCATTTGTGTGGTGATTAGTGTCTCAGTGACTATGAGAAGTGATTCATAATCCAGGAAAGAATATATCTGGCACACTAGATGATGAATCTGAGCAAAGGTCTTTCCAGGCCTGCTTTTTTTTAATGCAAGCAGAAGAACCTTTAAGTATAAAGGAATTTTTAATCCAAAAACTGTACTATAATACATGGATCTTTTAAGATGCTTTATTAAATTATTCGTCCTGAGTAGCTTTATTAAGGGGAGTAGCTTTATTAAGGGGAGTAGCTTTATTAAGGGGAGTAGCTTTATGAAACATATCATTTTGAAATAAAGATGATAAAATTAGAACATAGCCTATATTAGAAATTAGAACATGATTGATATATTTTGCTGCATCTTTGTTTATAAAGCAACTAGATAATAATAATTAATTTGAAGTTTCTAGGAACTGAATTAAAGTGGTTCACCTTAATATCTTGCTAAATATGAAGGAAAATTTTCCATTCAATGGGTCAGTACTGAAGGCAGTTCTTGTATTTGATCCTGTAAGAAAAGAAAATCTGAGCTACTCATTGGTAGAGAATCTTCTGGAATAATTTCCTACTATGTGACTTAAAGTAAACAAAATTATATGGCATCCACGTGGTCTCAAAGATTGATAGATTTACTTGCAGCTGCTTTAAGAAAGCAAATGCTGATCAATATCGGCATTAGCTATCATGATTGCAAGATTTAACTGCTGGAAAATCATTGTTTCCATAATTTTTCATTTGTGAAATATGTGTTATTCTTTCAAAGAATAATGCTTTCTTTGAAATGGCTTCCAGAATAATTATTAAAATAAATAAATAACTAAGAACAATTGAATCAAGGTCCTCTTTAGGGAAATCAAAGAATGGCATGCTACAGTCAAACTGTATGCAAAACGCACAGATATTTGAAACAGTCTATGATGACTTCAAAAAACTATTTTTAAACAATACAATTGCCAATTAATTAACCTAATCCACATAGCAAATTCATGAAGAATCTTGCAGGAAAAAAAGGAAGGCCTAAAAGTTAAGGAGGGCAAATTCTGTTTTAGCCTGTTTTAGTCCTCACCCAGTTTTTAATGTATTTATTTATTCAGGACATTCTCCTCTCATAGGTCAATCTCTGATTCAGCCTCAGACCCAGTCTAATTCTGTGGCATCTATCTCTGGAACTGGAGCCAGAAGGTATGATGGGGGTAGGAAGGAGCAAAACATGTTGCATATTGTACAACTCACAGTTCTTTGAAAGAAATATGTGTTTGTTTTTAATCCTGACTTGTTAGCACGTGTATATTTGTCTTCTTAATATTTATTAGAAACAGAAAAAAAAAAATAGACAGCAACTCTATTTTAACAAAGCAAAAACCAAAAACCTCAGGGGGCTTTGTTTGATAGATAAATTCCTAGATTTGCTTTCAGGATTATCTTTTTTTAAGTTTCAGTTTTGTTTTGTTTATATATACAGAATACATAAATGATATACATTCTATATAAATTCACAGAACTTTGGCCTGTTCTTACCAAGGCATCTATCTATCTGAGAACAATATTCTGCCAAAAGCTTACTTCTGAATTGAGCTTTACCATATCTCTACAGGGACAAAATGCATCTTAAAAGCAATTCCTTGTCATGAATGGTATTATCTATTAGATGTGAGAAACCTTACTGACAGAGTTTCATAGCAACATCTTGGAAATATTGCCCCAATTTTTTTTTTAAGAAAAAAGAGATTTTGACATGTTTCACTAAAGACTGTTATATGGAGGTTAAAAAAAGTATACACATTAAGAGAGTTTGAGATTTGTACTTTATGTGAGAGAATTCCCCACCCCAATAATTAAATTTACATTGTTTCAGAGAAGAATGTTCTGAACAAAGGGTCAAAACCTGAATTTAAATTGGCATATTATGATAAATGAAATGATCAGCAGCAGTTCCATTTTTAGCAAACAAAAATGATTTATTTGAAAAATAGATTGTAATTTTAAGAACAAATAGAGATTATTCCAGATCTTCCAATGGTAATGACAATAGAGAAGATCAATTATTTAGCAGAAATAAGGACTGAACTGAGATAACATTCCAACACTGATCATATAGATTAGTGATTAGAGGTACTGCTTCACTGATGTTTTTCCTGCATTTACTTTAATTTTCATTTGGTTGCTTGCTATTTAGTTGTTTTACTCCCAAAATGTAAAACTGACACAACAGTATCAGTTCAACAGTACCATCTCTTTATTTATCCCCCCCAAAACCTCTAAAAGAGTAGTGTTGTTGTTGTTAATTGCGAAGTCGTGTCCGACCCGTCGCGACCCCATGGACAATGTTCCTCCAGGTCTTCCTGTCCTCTACCATCTTCTGGAGTCCATTTAAATTCACACCTACTGCTTCAGTGACTCCATCCAGCCATCTCATTCTCTGTCGTCCCCTTCTTCTATTGCCCTCAATCTTTCACAACATTAGGCTCTTCTCCAGAGAGTCCTTCCTTCTCATTAGGTGGCCAAAGAACTTGAGTTTCAACTTCAGGATCTGGCCTTCTAAAGAGCAGTCGGGGTTGATCTCTTCTAGGACTGACCGGTTTGAACGCCTTGCAGTCCAAGGGACTCGCAGGAGTCTTCTCCAGCACCATAGTTCAAAGGCCTCAATTCTTTTGCGCTCAGCCTTTCTTATGGTCCAACTTTCACAGCCATACATTGCAATGGGAAAACCATGGCCTGGACTATACGCACTTTTGTTGGCAGGGTGATGTCTCTGCTTTTTAGAATGCTGTTTAGATTTGCCATAGCTTTCCTCCCCAGGAGCAAGCGTCTTTTAATTTCTTGGCTGCAGTCCCCATCTGAGGTGATCTTTGATCCCAGAAAAATAAAATCTGTCACTACCTCCAGTTCTTCCCCATCTATTTGCCAGGAATTGAGAGGGCCGGATGCCATGATTTTGGTTTTCTTAATGTTGAGTTTCAAGCCAACTTGAGTAGTACCATCTTTCATTTCCCATATGTCTGGAACTTTTTCAGATAAAAAGGGGGTATAAAGAGGGAAGTTTCAAAAGGATGGAGAAATTTTAATAATCAAGCAACAGCACTCCAGAGCAGTAAGACAGCTCATAACTACCAACAAAAGAAATTCTAAAACTTTTTCTTCTTTTTCTGTCCCCCCTACCTATTTGCATTTTTAATTTGTTTGGGGCTATGATTTTTCTATTTTTTTAAAAAAATAATTGTGCATGCAATCAATACTCTGAGAAGAAGGTAGAAAGATCCTTTTCCAAAGAGAGAGAGAAAAAAAACTTTATAGGAAATGTCCATGCACATATTGGAGAACTGCATTAAACGATAAAGAACAGATTTCCTTAAGACAAAAACAGCAATGTAGCTTTCCAGTTTCTACACTCTCCATCATTAAAAGATATTGATTTTTTAAATTACAGTAAAACAAAAAAACACAGGCTCATCATGGAAATTTAACAAAGTTAAATATAAAGTGAATGTGTTCCTTTTAAGTAGCTCCTCCTATAATTTTAACTATTTGTTTCAGACTGCTCTCTATGTTGTTGATATGCAGTTCTTAATAAATTGAAAGTAACTAATATAATCCTTTATTTCAGATAGCAATTACTGATCTAGTCAGTCCAATTCTTTTGCAAGAAACAGTGAGTATACTATCGATGATGTTTGGAGCAAAAAGTTGTTCCAGAAGTGAAAACACTGGAGGTTTTTAAAAAGAGATTGGCCAATCATTTGTCTGAAATAGTATAGATTTCCTGCCTAAACAGGGGGTTGGACTTGCAAGCAGTTATCCTGTTAATCTTTTTCATCATATTAGGAATTGGTTATTTTTAAAGCTAACTAACCTTAGACATATAAAGAACTATTCCATTCTTTAGTTTAATCATTTTGGTTTTCTTTTTTCTTAAAATGAATTGATATGTGCACTTTTAAAAATATGACCGGGACCACTATAAATATAATACTTGTAAATCTTGCGACTTTGATAAGCAGCAACTAGATTGACTTGCGTCTGGTTTATACCTTATGGTCTGTTTCAGTGTCATAATATAGTTCAATAATATAATTTGGTTGTGATGAGTATAATTCAAACCTGGATCATTACTCACTAAGAACAGTATAGTAGCAGACTTCAAGAACTGTAACTACGGGTAATATATATTTACAATAAGATCTCTACGAACAAAGCAGAAAATTCATGACCCATTTTTTTCCCCAGATACATGCATGACATGGTCTAGTCTCAGCAATATCTCACAAGCAATCACATTTCTCAGTGAAAGATATTGAATGAACGTGCTATGAATTACAATCTATTGATTATTCTGAACTTTGGAGAGAAAGTCTATAATGGTGTTTCAGAAATGCTGCCTAAGGAGACATTTTGAAATGAATCTAGGAGACATTGTTGAGAATAGACCTTGCTTAAAAGGGAAAAAAAAAACATTTCTGAAAAACAATGTTGTCAAAAGAAGGCAAAGATAGTACCAATAGCAATAAGCATCCTGGATGCAATCCCAAAACATATGGAGCACCGCTTAAAAACCACTGGCATTGATAAAATTACCCCCAGTCAATTCAAAAGGCATCTTTTCTTGGACAGTTTATATTTAATATAAATATATAAATGTAATAAAATAAATAAAATTTACAATGCAGTCAGTCAATTACAAAAGGCCACACTGTTGGATCTGCATATATACTATGCTGATACTTTACATCATGTTAGATTGTTGGGGAAATCTCAATGCAAATGAAGATCAACCTCAAGTACTGACAATTGTGATTTCACATTGTTGTGTATATACTAATAGTAATAATAAGGATAATACTACAAATAATAATTTTATTGCTGCTGTACATTTTGATTCTAGAAATAATTGAAATAGTCAAAGGCCAAATATCTCTCCTTTAGATACACTATATACCAAATGAAATGGAAGGCTGAAGTTACTATTTTCTGTTTTTCTATAGAAACAGCCTTGAATTTGTTATGTTTAATAGGCAACAATCTCCACCTTATTGATTAAGAACCTTATAATTAAATATATTCTGTCCAATTTACATGAGAAGTTGTTTGGGACAATTTACTTCCATCTCGGATGGATTGTTTAAAAGAGATTACTTTATGATGCATGTATCATGTTTATAAATATCACCAATTCTAAAATCCACAATTACACAACCATGAAACAGCATTCGTGACAAAAGTTGACAAAGTAAAAATGACAAATAAAAGTAATTGTTGCCAACACCAGTTGAAGAAGGCAGTATGAACTTTGAAAAGCCTGTAGAAGAATTCCATTTTATTTGCCTTATGAAATGATGCTGGGTGAGGCATAAACCAGATCTTCAAGCACAGGCTTGAAACAGGGTCCTGCTATGGAAAAGCTTTGCCTTATGGTCTCCAGTCAGGTCATTTTTTGTAGGTACAAGAACCATCCCCAACTGGAGGAAATACATTGGATAAGGAAATTCTATCCAGGAGTAGTGATGGACTTCAGAGGTTAAAACCAGCACTTTGAAACTGGTTAGCATAGATGAAATGTATTACATACTATAGTGGTTGTCAGCCACCAGTACTGAGCAGTCTTCAAAGTCAAGCATACAGTATGTAAATGCACTAGTCTAACTGGACAGTATAAAAGCATAAAAGCATGCATTATTGTTGCCATTCTACTCCACTGTCACCAACTAGTGCTTATCACCTTAGGAAAGAGCAAACTCACTGTAAATCATGCCAGTATGATTTGCCCAGTACCTTGCAGCTAGGAGATAAGATCAGGCAGCATACAGTTCCCACATTTAGATTCTGACAAGGATAATTTATTAGAATGATCAATTCTGCTTCTATCAAATGCCTTGGAATGTAATTGAGGCCTCACCAATTCCTCAGAAATGTTGTTATTGTTTCTCTTCACATTTGTTTTGCCTAATTGTAGAGTCTGCTGGTTTTAAGCTGTGCTTGCCTAGTTCTTACGGAAAAGCTTATCAATGCATAATGTGAAGAGGAGATTGTTTTTTTAGCCATATTTTTTTCATCCCTATTTAGCACTCAGAGAGCGTAATTGGCCCAAGATCACTGAATTGATTTCCATGCCTATAGAAAAACTAGAAGCTGAGGTTTCTTGCTCCTGGTTCAGCATGTTATCCACTATATCACACCCTCTCTCTACCACCTCATCAACAATATTCCCTAAAAAGGGAATAAGGGATAGACTTAGGATAATAGTTGTCTGAGAGATTCAGGGAAGTCTTCTTCAAGAGAGCATGCACCACCCCAATAACCTGAAGTAGCCTAGAAAACCTCCTATCTACTTCATCAGAATCTACCAAAAGGAATCCCAGATTTCAGAAAATGACATTGCTTCTCCTACCACTTCAGTCCCACCTATGAAGAGTTAAATTTTGAGTGAACATTGTTGGTCTTATTAGCAAAATGTTGCACAGTGGCCTATTGCAGACCTTTCTACCTATTCATCCTTAATAGTAGGGGACTGATTGTGTAAAATTAATGAAGTACTTCTGTTTAAGAAATTTCAGCTCTGACTGCTGAGGAAAGAAACATGTCATAGGTGCTTCAGAAGAGAATCAGGAATCATATTTACTCAGCCTTTTTTAAAAAATCTGGTTTTATTCAGTTTTTTTCCTATCTTATTTGCAGAGCACATCATGAGAAAGGCAAGGCTAGATGAATCAAAAGTGGGAATTAAGATTGCCGGGAGAAATATCAACAACCTAAGATATGCAGATGATACCACTCTAATGGCAGAAAGTGAAGAGGAACTAAAGAGCCTCTTGATGCGGGTGAAGAAGGAGAGTGCAAAAGTTGGCTTGAAACTCAACATTAAGAAAACCAAAATCATGGCATCCGGCCCTCTCAATTCCTGGCAAATAGATGGGGAAGAAATGGAGGTAGTGACAGATTTTATTTTTCTGGGCTCCAAGATCACCTCAGATGGGGACTGCAGCCAAGAAATTAAAAGACGCTTGCTCCTGGGGAGGAAAGCTATGGCAAATCTAGACAGCATACTAAAAAGCAGAGACATCACCCTGCCAACAAAAGTGTGTATAGTCCAGGCCATGGTTTTCCCAGCTGCAATATATGGCTGTAAAAGTTGGACCATAAGAAAGGCTGAGCGCAAAAGAATTGAGGCCTTTGAACTATGGTGCTGGAGAAGACTCCTGCGAGTCCCTTGAACTGCAAAGCGTTCAAACCGGTCAGTCCTAGAAGAGATCAACCCCGACTGCTCTTTAGAAGGCCAGATCCTGAAGTTGAAACTCAAGTACTTTGGCCACCTAATGAGAAGGAAGGACTCACTGGAGAAGGGCCTAATGCTGGGAAAGATTGAGGGCAATAGAAGAAGGGGACGACAGAGAATGAGATGGCTGGATGGAGTCACTGAAGCAGTAGGTGTGAACTTAAATGGACTCCAGAAGATGGTAGAGGACAGGAAGACCTGGAGGAACATTGTCCATGGGGTCACGATGGGTCGGACACGACTTCGCAATTAACAACAACAACAATTTGCACAAAGTAAGACAGAAACATGATAGATAGACACACAGATGGATAAATAGATGATAGATAGACAGATGATAGATTATGATGATAGTTAGATAGTTAGATCAATAGATAGATAGATAGATAGATAGATAGATAGATAGATGTAGTCCTTTACTTATTATCACAATTGAGCCCAAAATTTCTATTGCTAAGCAAGACAGTTGCCTCATTTTACTACCTTTCTTGCCACAAATGTTAATTGAATCACTGCAGTTGTTAAGTTAATAATACAGTTGTTAAATGAATCTGGCTTTCCCATTGATTTTGCTGGCCAAAAAATCACAAAATGTAATCCCATAACACTGGGATACTACAAGCTTCATAAATATGAGCCAGTTGCCAAGTATCTGAATTTTGATCATGTGACCAACAGTCTCAAGTCATAAGTCACTTTTTTCAGTGCCGTTGTAACTTCAAATGAAATAAGTCACTAAACAAAATATTGTAAGTCAAGAATTACCTGTAGATAGATCCCTCCTACCTTTAGAATGAAAGATGACATTGAATATCTCTACATAACTGAGACATATTCAAGTAAGTCAGAATACTTACATGACCAAAGTTCCTATTGAGGAGAAAAGGTTCAATGCCATTGGTCCACAATACTAACTCCATATGTTCAGGCACATTATTGGTAGAAAACCATAGTTTAATTAGGAGTTATTTGAATATATTTCTATGGGAGGGAAGTAATGATGTCTGAACTCTCCTATAAAAGTATGTCTGTGACAGAATAGAGGTAGAGCCTCTTGAACCCCCCAGGGATTTTTTTTTGGGGGGTGAAAGAGAGCTCCCTCGGAGTTCATGTTGCCTCCGCCTCCCAGCTGTTTTTGTTTCTTCGGAAACAAAGTGAAACGCCGCTACCATCTCCACGCTTAAAGGGATCGGGTGAGTGAATTTTAAAGCGGACAGAGCTGGATAAAGGATTGAACTTATTGAGTTTTATTTGCTTTTTAGTTTATGTTGATCTTTTTTGTTTTGTTTTTTGCTGGTGTGGAGAGTGAAAGTAAAATGGTGATTTGAAAGTGCTTTTTTTTTTCCCTTTCTTTTCCGAAAGAAGTGAGTTAAATGGAATGTAATGGATTATATAGTTCTTTCTTTTTAAATTTTCTAAACTTTTTTTTTGAAAGTGGTTCTGTGGTTTTGAAATCTCTTTTGAACTCTCCTTTGTTTTTTGTTTTTTTTAATTTTTGAGGGAAGAAAGAGGGTACTTTTAAAAAATGGAATGGATTTTTTTTTATTTAATTATTTTTCTTTTTCTTTTTCCCTTTTCCTTCTTTTAACTTCTTTCTTTTTATTATAATGATCTCCTCTTGAAGGATTTTTTGAATTTTTTTGGAGTTAATCTCTCTTTTTCTTTTGCTTAATTTTTGTAATTTTTAAGAAGGAGTAAAGATTTTTTTTTAAGATGGCTCCAAAGCGTCCAGTAATTCCTACAGCTCCTAAGATGGTTTCTCCTTTGGTGTTATCATCAGCGCAACAACTTAAACCAATAGTTTCACCCTCTTCCTTGGTACAGCCAATAATTGTGAAGGATTTGCAAGATATGATGGGAAATGTTATATCTCAAATTAGGGGAGAAATGAAAGAGATTTTAGAGGAAAACAATAAGATTTTGAGGCAAGAGATAGTTTTGGCTCTAAAAGGAGTTGCCTCTGTTCTTGAAAAGCTGAACTCTCGTGTAGAAGAGGTAGAAGAAAAAGTGGAATTGATGGAGGGAAAATTTGAAAGTATGGAAAAAGAAATGGAAAATGAAATCCTTATGCTTCAATATAGACAAATGGAATATGCCTTAAGAATCAGAGGCTTGGGAGAGACTGTGCAAGGAGACCTGAGAGAGATGGTTGCAAAGGACTTTGCTGTGATTTTGAATAAAGAAAAAGATGAAATACTTAGTGAAATTGAAAAATTATTTAGAGTTAACTCTGCGGTGGCAGCGCAAAAGAATTTGCCAAGAGATGTGGTAATTTACTTTGGGAAAAGATCCCTGCGCAACAAAATCATACAAGCTTTTTATAAAAAGAGGTTTCAAATTGCTTCACAAGATGTTATAATTCTAAAGGAGATCCCATCTAAAATTTTAAGAAGAAGAAAGGAGTTTGCTTTTTTAGCAAATGAACTTAAAAAGAGACGAATCTTGTTCAGATGGGATGTTCCGATTGGAATGGTGGTGAGTTACCTGGGGATATGTTATAGACTTAATACTGTTTCTAAAGCAAAAGACTTTTATACTTCGGTCCTGGGGGTATGTTTATCGCCATCTATTAAGTCTAAAGCTTTGGAAGAAAAGAAGGTGGAATTGCAGTCTGAAGAGCCTATACTTATGAAAATTGGGAAATCTCAGTTTGAGGGGCCTCAACAAATTGAGATGGAGGAGCAGAGGATAACCTGTGCAACATATAACTGTAAAGAAAAGGAGCAACAGAAGAAGGTTAAGGAAGCCTCACAATTATTGGTTTCTGAATCTGCGGGAGAAGTAGGATTTATAAATTTTTTGGAGCAACCTTTAAGGGTAGAATTGCAGTCTGAAGAGCCTATATTAATGAAAAATGGGAAATCTCAGTTTGAGGGGCCTCAACAAGTCGAGGTGAAGGAGCAGAGGACAACTCGTGCAACATATAATCGTAAAGAAAAAGAGCAACAGAAGAAGGAGTTTAAGGAAACCTCACAACTATTGGTTCCTGAGTCTGTGGGAGAAGCAGGATTTATAAACTTTTGGGAGCTACCTTTAAGGGCAGATTTCAAAGCACTTCTTTCGAGGTTTATGGATAAGAGAGACTGACAAGGAATGTGTTTACCGTGGAAGGAATTGGTTATTGGAGAGAAGATTATGGAGATCGAATGAAAATTCTAGATAAGAAGTTCAAGTTTAAGTATTTAGTTTAAGTATTCAAAAGAGTTCTGAGTCTGTAGGAGAAGCAACATTTACAAATTTTTTGGAGTTACCTTTAAGGGTAGTTTTCAAAGTACTTCTTTTGAGGTTTTTGGACAAGAGAGACTGATAAGGATTGTGTTTATTGTGGATGGAATTTGTTATTGGTAAAGATTTAAATGTGTATAAGGGAATTTTAATGTTTTAAGTAATCTTTAAATTTGTATTTTGGAGGGAGTTTATAAAGAATGATGGATAATAATACAAGTATGATGTGAAAAGGTTCAGAGTATATTATAATGTGTTTAATGATTGGGTTTATTATTATTATTATTATTATTATTATTATTATTTAAGAGAAGATAACTTGTTTAATTAAATGTATCTAGATTTGTTTAGGATTTATATGTCTTTTAAGTTTTTTTTGATAGGAGAGAAGATTATGGAGATCGAATGGAAATCTTAGTTAAGAAGTTTAAGTTTAACTATTTAGTTTAAGTATTCAAAAGAGTATTTAGTTTTAATGGTATAATGAATGTTTATATGTTTATTGTTGTGTTTTAGGATAAAGAAAGAGGGAGAGATTAGATTTTATATTGTAGGTATAGATATTCAAATAAAGTAATGTTTAAATTTATCTTTTGGAGGGAGTTTATATAGAATGATGGATAATAATATAAGTATGACACTAGAAAATGTTTAGAGTATATTATAGCGTGTTTAATGATTGTAATTATTATTTTTAGAGAAGATAACCTATTCAATTTAATGTATTTAGATTTGTTTAGGAATTATATGTGTTTCAAGTTTTTTTTCTTTTTCTGAAAAATTTTAATTAAGCCTGTACTCAGCTCTGGGAAAGTTGGGGGAGGGATTGGGAGGTTTGGGGAGGTGTGGAAGGGTATGGGAGGGTGGGGGGTTTTGGGGAAGGGATTTGTTTTGTAAAATTTAAAAAACTTTCAATAAAAAAGTATGTCTGTGACACAGGACAACAATCACAGTGTAAATAAAGCATTCTGAAATAATCTGATTGCTAAGATAACTTTTGCTGGACTCTAGATGTGCACAAAGTACCTGGGTAAATAAATTGAGTTTGGAAATAGAAAACAACTCTAAAAGTGCCTATACATCATGGCTGAAACATACTGCTTAGCATAAAATTATCAACTGCATATTGACACAGCAATCATAATTATCCTAGTTTGGGAACCATGTCCAGCTATAGTCACAATACACATATGGCATTTTATTGCTCTGACTATATATTAAAACACTATTTAAGGTGACTGCCAGTTTATGGGGTAATAAAAAAAATCAAAATAATGGAGAATATTTGTAACTCGTGGTTGAAATGAGGGGTCATTGATACTCTCTGAGCTTGATAGTTTTCTTGTAGATGTTTCATTACCCAAACCAGGTAACATCATCAGTGCACTGATGATATTGCCTAGTTTGGGTGATGAAAACAACCAAGCTCAGAGGACACCAAGGGCTCCTCAATTTAAAATAAACAATACTCTGTGGACAGTAATATAACAGAATTGTGTCAGGGCCAACATGTGCCATTGATTTTAATGGCAACCATTAACAGGTATCCTTTTGCTGGATAATACTTTATTTTTCAATAAGCACAAAGAATAGGATCTGAATTTATAGCCATGACCTTTTCTGGACTCAGAATTTAAGCAGGGGAGACCCTAGCAATTACTTGAATGGAAATTTCCTAGCTGAGACTTTCAGGGCAAAAGGACAAAAGCCTAGACTGGGAAGTAAACAAAATAAACAAACAAAGAATCTGGAAGAAAGCACTAGTATTGTAACAAAACAGCATGGCTATTTGTTTGTATGAGGTCACTAGGAGATGAGTTTAACTGACAAGAAACTTTATTGAATCAATGAATGGAATAGTATAGAAGCAATTATTTACTGTACATTTCTATAACGTACTATATATAGTAAATGAGATATATGTAGCAGACAATAAATACCCCAAATCTTATTTAAACAAACAAACAAAGCTTAGTGAAAATAAAGATAGCTTTAGTACTGTCTTTAAAATTTCTGCTGTTTTAATAAAGTTTCAGTTTTATTTTGCTAGAATTTTGAGATTTAATTTCCATTAAAAAAAAAAAGCAAAGCCAGATACCTTGGGGTTTGTCACTTGAAGTGGAGCTTTTGAACCATTTATAAAAGAAGATGTCTGTCTGTTGATTGATCTTGAAGGGATTATATTGGCAATAGGAGACTGAGTGTGTAAAACCGATGAGAGGCATAGTTGTACAGTCTCCTTCAGAGCTTTCAGTTGTGATTCCTGGGAGGAAATATCACGGGATTATAAGGAATAATTTATTCAGGCTTTTAAAAAATCCTAATTTCAACTAAACCAATTTCACCAAATAAATGATCAGATACAATGCATTTAAGGAAAATTGAGACCGGAAATAATAGATAAAAATATGTTGTTTTTCACCTCAGCTGCACAGGGAAGGGAAGGGCATAGTATGACAACTATTGCAAACAACATTGGATTAGCTAGACACGGTCAGACAAATTGGTGGGAATAACTCACCACATTGAACCATAATATGGTTAGTTTGCTTTTGGCTTAGCATGTGATTTAAAAACTCATAATGTATAATTTAGTGCTCACTATGAATTAGCTCATGGTATCTTTTTCAATACAGCATAGATGAAAGAAACAATGGCTCAGTGGGATGTCTGGACTCGACATGGTAGCTTTCACTTTTCAAACGAAACATTCATTACAGGTAAAATCAAAATTATGGTCATGTTTTTATAAGAATAAGATTTTTAGTTCTAAATTAGGGTGCCCAAAAGCTGCTTATTAACAGAGCTCACAGATATGCTGAGAAGACTACTTACTTTGTCAAGAGCTGCTTTTTCTAATTCTTCCCTTGCAATTGCTAGTTTTTGTTCCAAGTCTGTAAGCTGCTGGGCCTGTGGGAAATTTAAAAACAAATTAGCTAATATAAATTATGAACCAATTTTTCACACACTAAGCTCATCTAACATATCTGGAAGAAGAATAAGATAACTAAAACAGATCAAACATTGGGGAAAAAATCTTGACAATGTAATAGTTTCATTAGGGAATATGGGGAGTGTGGAGGAAAGACATAAAAAGGAAGATTTTAAAATCCCGTTCTGATGACTATTTTATTATCAGTTTCAAGGGACCAGAAAATATTCCATCTTGTGTTTAAATATTTAGAAATTTCATTGAAACACATATGTGGTAATGCTTTCATAACCCTGGATCACAGGAAAGTATTTTATTCATGTAAAAAAACTACAATTCACGTACATGTGAAAAGAGAACTTTTCTCCATTCTTTTTCTTAAACAAAAGAACCGAAAGATTGTAGGTTTTTGCTTAACTTTTTCCGTATGCTGCATCATGAGTCTCCCTATTTATTCTTATCCATATATTAGAATCTTGCAGGGAGAAAACCAATCAGGAGTCATAATTTGAAAAAGGGAAAATAAAGAATTTTTCTGGCTTTTCTTTCTCTGATACCCCTTCTCAATTTGTAAGAGGTATGTTAATTATTTCATAACTTTTTCTTCACTCCATACATTTTGATCTTTGCTACCAGATAGACAGTGATTTCATTTTGTATAATCAGCTGCTTTGCAATATTTCTGATTGTTCTCTGAGCATGAAACAACTGCTATGTCAGTTGGCCAGTCATTTTATAAAAGATTTATGGCGACACACCATGTTTTCAAATGGCTTGTGAAAAATCTGCCCTTTGGGGCAAAACTGACAGGACAACATTCTGTCCACTGATATCAAGGCAACATTACTAAATATGGAATGAAATTGCACATGATTGAGCATGCCCCCCAAAAATCCAGAATTATACAGAGAGGGCCCTGTATAATTAGCAACTTCTGACTTAGTGAATCAATCTCTAATGCATCATTGACAATAACACCAATACAGCCATTCCTTATAATAAATAGAGCAATGCTCCTTTTTTGAGCTTAGTGTCATTAGGACTAGAACCTATGCTTTGAAATTGGTTAACTATTACTCTAGTAACATGAACACTTGGATCACCTACAATCCATCCATGTTGAATTACCATATATGAAAGAGAATTTGGGTACTACTGGTATTTTTTAAAAAATAAATATGACTACCGCAGTGATCGGTAGATAAATGCCTTTATTCCCAAATTTAAATAATTTTATGGTTATGTCTAATGTTTATGTAAAAGGAGTGGGGAAACGATAGTGGACCAGATGGTTATGTTGGCTAAAATAAATTTTTATACAGCACTGGACATTTTTAGCATATGAATTGCTTTGCAAGGTTTTGTCTCACAAGTCATAAAGGACATTGCATTTAGGGCTCTTTGCTAAACATTGCCAAACAAGCAATTACTAGAGTTCATTGCTAATTTTTCCCAAAGTTACCACCATCCAGATGTCTGACTTTCATATTTCCTTTATAAAATTATAACAAGAGAAAGTTTCATCCTTTACATTTTAATGTGTCATTATGATAAGCCAGTGGATGGAAGAAAAAACTGGAATGGCTTACCTTCTACCACAATTAACAAAACATTCAAAGCAAAATAAATATAAAACTAATTTGGAATCCTTCTACAGATATGGAGAGTAAAATTAAGACAGTTAAGGGAAAAGTTAAATTTTGGGGTAATAGTGCAAAACTATTAAGGGATGTTTCATTTAATGAAAATTTGTGCACAGCACCTCTTGATAGCTGCTTGATAAAGCAATATGATTCCCTGGCCAGTTTTTAAAATAAAGGGAAGTTAACACTTTTCTTTGCCTTATATTACTCTGAGCCTCTCATCCAGTTTCCTAGCAACTAGAAGAACTGGACAAGAAGCTTCAGATGTAACATACTTTGTTGAGGAGAATTGTGTCCCATCCTTGACTGAACAAGAGGAACTGCACTCCATCTGTGGCCTCCAGGGGCCTTGTTGGGGCAAAATTCAACTGCTTAGTACAGGCCTAAGAACCTAGGACCCAAAGAATTAACTATAGTCCAGGCATACATTATAGTTACTCTCAAACCATGCAAATGGTCAAACTATTTTCTAAAGCACCAAAAGGAAAGACAAGAAACAATGGTTGTAAACTAACCAAGGAGAGAAGCAACCTAGACTAAGGAGAAAATTCTTAATGGTTAGAGCAATTAACCAATGGAATAGCTTCACTTCAGAAGTTGTGGGTGCTTCATCACTGGAGGCTTTCAAAAAGAGACTGGACAACTATTTGTCTGAAATGGTATAGGTTCTCCTGCTTGAGTACGGGATTGAACTAGAACATTTCCAAAGTCCTTTCAACTCTATTATTCTGTGTTATAAATGATTGCTTTCAATTGTATGAACTATGCAATATTGGTCATTTAGGCAATCAGCAGGATTGCAGGGATTTTATTGTTACATGTTTGAATTTTTAACTGCTGATAGGTTTGCTCCATTTAGTGCTATGAATTGGTGCACCATACCCATGGAAGTTAGATGTTTAAAAAAAAAACAATATATACTTTTTGTACAGTACATCTATTGATATACAGAGTATACACAAATTTAAACAGTCAAATGTGGGAGGAGGTAAAAGTCAATATATTTCACTGGCTTTGCAATTTAGTCTCATATATTTAGAGAATATCATACTAGGAAAGTTTGAACAGAGTTCAGTAAAATAAAGTGAATTTCATAATTCTCTTGCTTTCAAAATATCCAAAGCTTCCATTACATTTTTCTTTTCTTAAATCTATCATACTTATAAAATCATTTTATAATTTCATAGGCAGTTTGGTTTACTCTGCCATGTAATTTTATAATTACATAATCCAAGGCTTCCTTTAATTTAAGCCAGTTATACATACAAGCAAAAGTTGTTTTAAATAAATGCATGTGTGTGTGTATGTGTGATTACTTCTGATTGCCCTTTGCCTTCTTTCTAAGTCAGAAATAATAAACCTAACATAATTTAAACTGTTTTACTCCTGCAAGGCATACAATTTGTAAATAGCAGATCAATTTTGGTGTGCAGGTAAACATTGTTCTATTTATAATTTAATCTCACTTCATAGTTAGCTATTAACCTGGTGCTGTGCACATTTATACATTTTTAATCCACAATTTAATTTAAGTGATTGAGGCTAATGTCTGAATATCTTGCATAAATCCCACTTTGTTCACAGACCATTGAATCAAAAGGGTAGTAATATCAATCTTGCTGCCACTTTACTTGTACAACCACTTTACTTGCATTCTTGTAGTAGTGAAAAGCTATTTGGTTGAAGAAATTGGTCATTTAGACATAGACCATGTTTAAAACATCAACTATTTTTTTAAAAAAAAAAGAAAAATCACTAGATTATGGCAACCTTTATTCCTGAATTCTCTTTCAAGGCTGTTGAGTTGTTGGGGAAAAAATACAAATTACTGATTTTATAAATTATGGTGCTTAGGTCAATGAAGCATGTACTAGTCAATATATAAAGATGAGTCTGGCTTGGATTCATGATAAATTCCCTTTTGAATAGGTAAATTTGAGTCAATTGCTAGTTCAGTTTAATCCATCTCAGAAATTTGTTTTAAAGTTAAAGAGAAAGTGAGCAATCATATGCTATTCTGAGTCCTTGAGTTGCAACAGAAATCTAAAACGAATCTGGCATTATATTGGTTTTAAAACAAAATGAGTTTGTTTTAAATTTCTTTGGAAACCCCATTAAAGGCTTTGAAGTTCTTTAGTCAAAAACCTTATGGGATATAGCTGGAAGAAAGCCAAATGTACATTTATAAACAGTGGTGGCGAAGCTTTCAAATTCTCTTCAGAGGCTGAAAGGAACCAGGATAGAAGTGATCTAAAGAATTAAAATACTAATAGTTCACTAGGATAAATCTCTTTTAAAATAACTGAGACTGAAGAATATGGAGAACTCTAAGGAATTGTGGTTCAATGACTAAAATATTTTCTGAATCAATCTTTAACTTTATTTGGTAAATTTTCAGGAATACTCTGCACTGAACAGAGTAAATTGCCTTTATGAGATTTGTTTCAGGACTGAGAACAAAATTAATAATTTAAAAATTAAATATTTATAGCTTGCCTTTGGCGGCCACAGAGAAAGCTTGCTTACATCATGGGAAGTAAAGTTGCTATTAAACTAAGTTATCCTAAACTAAGACAAAACAGTAAGAGAAAAGTTAAAGAGGAAAAGATAAGTCAGAAAAATAAAAAAAGACTAAAGAAGAGAAAAAGTGAAGAGGTATCTGCAGAGCAGAGAGGAGAATCAGCTGTGGGGCAGAGAGGAAAGATGACTGAGGGCAGCGCAATGACTGGCAGAGAGGAGAAACAGGAGAGCCAGTGAGATAGTGGAGAAGGGAGGAGAGCCAACCAGGGAGAGAAGAGGAGAGTTTACTGTGAACCATCCAGGCAGCCCTGTTTGCTGAAGGAAGTAGATCAATGGCATGACAGATGGGAGCCATGTGGTGGGGGTGGTGGAACACTGCAGCACAATAGACCAGGGCCTACAGACAGCAGCAGAGCAAGTGATACGGACAGCAGTAGACCAGGGCCTGCAGCCAGCAGCAGACCAGGTGCTACAGGTAGCGGTTGAGCAAGGCCTACAGACAGCAGCAGACCAAATGTTATGAATAGTGGTAGACTAGGGCCTGCAGATGGCAAAAACAAAAAAAGGGATTTTCAAACAACAAACTCATGGAACAGGTGACTGATACTATTGTGGTATGCAATACATGTTCCATGTATGTGCTTATGCCCAAAGAACACCCAACGTATACATGCATTAGATGTAAACTGTGTAAACTATTGGAGGAAAAAGTAAGGAACTTAGAGATAACTCTAGCGAAACCCCAACACAGAAAAGAAAGCTCTACTTAAACCGAACCAATTAATGAACAAATAACTCCCAGAGGATTTGACCCTACTGATAAACCCTTGGAGGAAGACAAATGGAGGTATCTCACACATAGAACAAAACAATACTAAAAAAAGAAACAGCAATCAACTAACAAACCCCTTCTGCCCAATCCAACCCAACCAGAAACAGCCCCACTAAAACTGAGCAATTGATTTCTCCCCTTAGACGGAAACATGTAGACCCACAACCTCCCTCTCAAAGAAAACATGCAGATGCCTAGCAAAGAAACAACTTCAAATATCCCTAAACAAGTCACATCAACAAACATACCAGAGATAAACAGAAAAGCACCCCAGACTGCAGCCCCCCAAAAAGGAAGGCGAGTGTTGGTAATAGGAAATTCTATCCTCAAAGGAACAGAATCATCCATCTGCAGACTGGACATACAATTCAGGAATGTATGTTGCCTCCCTGGAACAAAAATCAAAGATGTGGCTGAGAACCTAACCAAAATAATTAGGTCTACTGATTGCTACCCTTTCCTCCTCCACCACATTGGGATAAAGAACCTGAGTACAATAGTGAGAGAATACAAACATCTAGACAATAAAGTTAAGAATCTAGAAGCACAAGTAGTGTTCTCATCCATACTCTCAACAAAAGGCCAACACCCATTGAGGGAAAAAAGAATTCTAGGAATAAACCATTGGCTAAAGGGTTGGTGTAACCAAGAAAACTTTGGTTTCCTGGATCATGGACTGCATTTCCTATGTGAAGAACTCCTAGCAAGGGATGGGCTGCACTTCACAAAAACAGGGGAAAATGTACTCAGAAAAAGACTGGCCCAACTCATCAGGAGGGCTTTAAACTAAAATTGAGGGGGGAGTATGACCAAACTTTAGAATCTCTAGAACCCAAAACTAATCATAAATCCCAAGAAAACAAATCAAACAATGAGTAGGCAGAGATGAGAAAAAAGAAAAAAACCAAACAACAATCAGGAGATGCAGGAAACATGCCCAAGAACAGGCATAAAAGTCTTAAATGCTTATATACAAATGCTCAAAGCTTCTGGAACAAACAGGGCAAACTAGAAGCAAAAGTACAGGAGAGATGGTATGACAAATTGTTCAAAAGAAACAGGTCTACAAAAAGAGGAGGGGGAGTTGCACCTTGTGTAAGAGAACACTACATATCTACAGAAGCACACATGATCAAAGATAAAATCTCTCCAGAATGTATATGGGTGAATATAAAAGAGAAAGTGACATTATCATAGGTGTATATTACAGGCCACCCAACAAATCAGAAGAAATAGATGAACTCTTTGCTAAACAGCTAACAAATGTATGTAAGAAGCATATCACAGTAGTAATGGGAGACTTCAACTATCCAGGCAGCAACTGGGAGACGAGCTCTGCAGTGAATGGGAGATCAAACAGATTCCTAACCAACCTAGCCAACAATTTTGTCATCTAAAAGGTGAAGGAGGGAACTAAATGTAAAGCCATACTGGACATAATTCTAACCAATAGAGAAGATGTGATAGAGGGAGTTGAAGTTGCCGGAACCTTTGGTGAAAATGACCATGTCATACTGGAATTTAATATAACACAAACACTAACAATAGAAAACAAGCCAACCAGTGTCTTGAACTTCAAAAGAGCTGACTAACAAACTCAGGGAGAACCTATGAAAGATCCCATGGATGAAAATCCTAAAGGGCAAAACAACCTAAGAAGCATGGAAAATTCTGAAAAATGCGATCATAAAAGCCCAGACCACTGAAAAATAAAAATAAGAAATTCAAGAAGAAACCAGCATGGCTGCACAAAGATCTCTCATACAAGGACAAATACAAAAAAAAAGGAAAGAGGGGCACATAACTAAGGCCGATTATCACCAGACAGCCAGAACATGCAAAAATGAAGTCAGGAAAGCAAAGGCTCAGAATGAACAAAGACTTGCAACAGAAATCATGAATAATAATAAAAAAGTGTCTTCTTCCAACATATTAACAATAAGAAAAAAGTCAAGGAAATTGTAGATCCACTAAAGAGAGAAGATAGCAAAGAAATAACAGGCAATAGGGAGAAAGCAGAGCTGCTTAACTCATACTTTGCATCAGTCTTCACACAAAAAGAAACTATAGCCAACATACCAAAAAAAAAAAACACCCACTACAAAAGACAAATTAAAACAAAAATTAAAATAAGCAAGAAAATGGTAAAAGAACACCTACCCGACTTTGACAAATAAAAATCACCGGGGCCTGACAGATTACATCCCAGAGTTCTGAAGGAGCTGGCAGATGTTATCTCAGAACTATTGCACCACATCTTTCAAAAATCCTGGAGCACTGGGGAAGTACCTGAGGATTGGAAAAGGGCTGATGTGGTTCCCATCTTCAAGAAAGGGAAAAAAAAAAAAGATCCAGGAAACTACAGACCAATCAGTTTAACATCAATACCTGGGAAGATCTTAGAACAGATAATAAAAAAACAGATCTGCAAACAACTAGAAGCAAACAAAGTTATAACTAGTAACCAGCATGGGTTTGTTAAAAAAAGATCATGCCAAACCAATCTTATTTCATTCTTCGACAAAGTGACTAAATAATAGACCACTGAAATACTGTGGACATGGTATACTTAGACTTCAGTAAGGCATTTGATAAAGTAGGCCACAACCTATTCCTTGGTAAGCTAGAAAAAGATGGAATAGACAACATCACCACCAGATGGATCTGTAGTGGCTGGCAAACCATACTCAACGAGTAGTCTTCAATGGCACTACATCGACATGGAGAAAAGTAAACAGTGGGGTACCACAAAGTTCTGTCTTAGGTCTAGTACTCTTCAATATCTTCATCAATGACTTGATGAGGGAATTGAAGGGGAACTCATCAAATTTGCAGATGATAACAAACTGGCAGGAGTAGCCAACACCCAGAAGACAAACTCAGGATCCAAAAAGATCTTGACAAACTTGAACAATGGGCCCTATCCAGCAAAATGACTTTCAATGTGAAGCAAAGTTTTACATTTAGGCAGGAAAAATAAAAGGTACAAGTACAGATTGGGTAAGACCTGGCTCCAAAACAGTAACTGTGAGAGGGACCTCGGAATTCTAGTGGACGATCACTTGACTGTGAGCCAGCAGTGTGAAGCAGCAACCCAAAAAAGCTAATATAATCCTGGGTTGTATAAATAGAGGCATAGAATCAAGAACACGCAAAGTATTAGTACCGCTTTATAAAACCCTAGTAAGACCAAATCTGGAATACTGCAGCCAATTTTGGTCACCATATCACAAAAAAGATGTTGAGAGTCTGGAAAAAAATTCAGAGAAGAGCAACTAAGATGATCAAAAACCTGAAGACTAAAGCATACAAAGAACGGCTGCAAGACTTGGGTTTGGCTAGTCTAAAGAAAAGGAGAAATAAGGGAGACATGATAGCAGTATTCCAGTACTTGAGGGGCTGTCACAAAGAAGAGGGGGGTCATGTTATTCACCAAAGCACCAGAGGGCAGGACAAGAAACAACGGTTGGAAATTGACCAAAGAGAGAAGCAACCTGGACTTAAGGAGAAACTTCCTGACAGTGAGGACAATTAACCAGTGGAACAGCTTGCCCCCAGAAATCGTGGGCATTCCATCATTGAAGATTTTTAAAAAGAGGCTAGACAGTCACTTGTCTGAGATGGTATAGTTCTCCTGCTTGAGCAGGGGGCTGGACTAGAAGGCCTCCAAGGTCTATTCTATTCTATTCTATTCTATTCTATTCTATTCTATTCTATTCTATTCTATTCTATTCTATTCTATTCTATTCTGTTCTATTCTATTCTATTCTCATTTTAGAAAGATCAAGAAGTAACAAAGCAATCCAGTTCTTTCAAAATGAGATAATTTATTTTAAGTCAAAAATTACCAATCCCTCCAAAATCTTACAATAAGGCAGATAGTTAGATTTTTTTCCCTCTCTCCCACTTTCAGTTTCCTTTTTCTGCTCTTGTATTTTGTAAATCATGGGATTGCCTATTTTTGAGTTCTGGAGATTTTTAGTATCTTAATTATTTCTATTACTGTCCCTTAGGCCCCAGTCAGAGCAAGTGCAAGTAAGGAGCAATTCTACAACTTTGCAGAGTGAATAACAACTTTCCAATAATAACAATAGCCATAATAACAAACTGGAAGTTTTCATCTTGCTGTGGCTATTCATGGCACATTTCAGAATGGCTGTAGAGATGATGCTCACACTCAACTTGAATTTATCTATCTAACCTTGTAACACAGAACAGCTTGAGCTAGGTATTAAGGATCCCATTAACTTCCAATGTAATTCAAGAAGCTTAAGGCCACCTTGCAGGCAAGAGATGGTTTCTAAATTGGATTTCTCAGTTCATTAAAGATGTAATAACTTCCTTAATACATATACCAGATTCAAAGAAACTCCATACCAGATTCAAAGAAACTACAGAAGAATGAAGAAGGTGGGACTTTTAGCAAAGATTTTTAAAGCTTTTATTTGTATAAATATGGAGAAGTTTATCAACTAAAACACTGACTTCTTTAAATCCTAGCAAACTTAAATTGAAAACTTAAATTGATATGAACCATCAACCCTATTATTACACTAAATTATTATGGAAACAACTGAAAATGTCTATGTAGTTCTGGTTTTGTCTCCTATTCCCCCAACTCCTTTTGGTCTTATTTCTCTTTACTATGCATTTTAGGAAAGGTATTTATATATATGCAGATGATACCACTCTAATGGCAGAAAGTGTAGAGGAACTAAAGAGCCTCTTGATGCGGGTGAAGAAGGAGAGTGCAAAAGTTGGCTTGAAACTCAACATTAAGAAAACCAAAATCATGGCATCCGGCCCTCTCAATTCCTGGCAAATAGATGGGGAAGAAATGGAGGTAGTGACAGATTTTATTTTTCTGGGCTCAAAGATCACCTCAGATGGGGACTGCAGCCAAGAAATTAAAAGACGCTTGCTCCTGGGGAGGAAAGCTATGGCAAATCTAGACAGCATTCTAAAAAGCAGAGACATCACCCTGCCAACAAAAGTGCGTATAGTCCAGGCCATGGTTTTCCCAGTTGCAATGTATGGCTGTGAAAGTTGGACCATAAGAAAGGCTGAGCGCAAAGAATTGAGGCCTTTGAACTATGGTGCTGGAGAAGACTCCTGCGAGTCCCTTGGACTGCAAGGCGTTCAAATCGGTCAGTCCTAGAAGAGATCAACCCCGACTGCTCTTTAGAAGGCCAGATCCTGAAGTTGAAACTCAAGTTCTTTGGCCACCTAATGAGAAGGAAGGACTCCCTGGAGAAGAGCCTAATGTTGGGAAAGATTGAGGGCAATAGAAGAAGGTGACGACAGAGAATGAGATGGCTGGATGGAGTCACTGAAGCAGTAGGTGTGAATTTAAATGGACTCCAGAAGATGGTAGAGGACAGGAAGACCTGGAGGAACACTGTCCATGGGGTCGCGACGGGTCGGACACGACTTCGCAATTAACATTTTATATAGGCCATTATAAAAATAATACATTGATGATTCAGTTTTGAGATAAAGTAACAGCTTTCAGAATTTAATAGAATACCATTCTTTCCCCTTCATGGAACATTAACTTGTGCTGGTGGAAAGGGGCATCTATGCCTGTGTACAAAAAGGTACTTTGTGATGAGCAAGTCATACATCAGTGGTGGCGAACCTATGGCACAGGTGCCAGAGGTGGCACTCATAGCCCTCTCTGTGGGCATGTGCACCATTGCCCCAGTCCTAGGCCTTCAGCTGGGTTTTATAAAACCTTTTCACTTTAGGTCTCTGCCACCATGTGCCAAAAAAAAAAAAGGTTCAATCAGTCAATTTCAATTTCTCGCGGGGAAAAAAAGATCTTGCAAAGTTGGAATTGATTGATTGAACTTTTTAGTCCTACCAAGTCTGCCATTACCATTGCAGCCATGCCCACCCAATTGGCCACACCCAGCCAATGGGCCACACATCCGGCACCTGACAATGCATAAGTGGGTTATGGGTTGCAGATTGGGCACTCGGTCTCTAAAAGGTTCGCCATCACTGTCATAGATAATTCATAAACAAAAGAACAGACTTAACATGACCCATTAGAGAAGGCAGCCATTAAAGCATTCAGTCAAGGTTATACTATTGCATACCTCATACAAAAAGACAAAACAATTGTCTAAGTAAAAAAAAAAAATCCTAGATATTGAAAATCTGTAAATCGCTTTCTTCATCTCATCAGTTTCTGACTGATATAAATATTTTGTCTATAGCAACATTAAAAGCTTTACTCTTCAACAACAATATTTTTTATTACAGTATTGGGTAAAACATGAGAAACTGAATAAATGACTGGTTGATAAACAAGCATAACAATATTGTACAATCTATTGGAAACAGATGTAGCAAGATGTATTCAGACTCATTAATCAACAATTATTTGAATTTTAGTCTGAACAATATAATATTAATTCTTTATCAATAGACAATAGCATTCTATTTTAGAAAAACTTGGTTTGCTACTGTACATTTATTAGAAGATCAGGTAACTAATCCCATGTCTTTTGTTTCAAGACATTGTCACTACAATTAAATCTGTAAAATTAGGAAGGACTCCTAGTTCTGGTGGTTTTCTTGATAATTGGAGTCTGTATTTGTGTGTGTGTGTGTGTGTGTGTGTGTGTGTGTGTGTGTGTGTATGGTCCTTTCTATATATTTTTTTTCTTTGACCATTAAGTGACTATGAGCTCCTCCCTCTTTTATCTAATCATTCCTTAGGATGTGTTTCTTTCCCTTATACCCCATCCACACATTCCTTTACAATATATTGTATACTGATGTTTTATTGCATATTTATCCACAGTGAAAGTTTTTCAAATAATACCTTAATTTTTAGTGTTAGTAAGGTAACTGTACTTATAGTTATTTCCAAGCTGAACAAGGATGAACTATCTGTTTCATTTTCTTGATAGGTGTGGATGTTAAGATTTTTATCAACTACGTTTGTTATAGATTATAGTATACAGGTAACCCTTGCTTAACTATAATAATTGGCACTGGAATTTCCATCACTCAGTGATGCAGTTGTAAAATGCAATGTCATAGTAAAATGCTATGGCAGTTCTATCACTTCCAATTGCTGGTATTAAGTGAATGCCATGCCATCATTAAGAGTGATAGCAATAGTACTTAGACTTATATCCCACCCCACAGTGCTTTACAGCAGTGTCTGGGCAGTTCACACTATCAGTATATTGCCCCCAACAATCTGGGTCCCCATTTTACTGACCTGGGAAGGACCTTAAGTCCATCAACCTTCAGTCCTTCAGGATCAAACTCCTAGGTATTGGCAGAAATTGCCTGGAATACTCCATTCTAATTACTGTGCCACCAGGCTCTGTGATGTCATGTGATCACCAGTTGTGACCTTCTGTTGGCTTCTTCATTGACATTGCTTGTCAGAACCAACAGTTAAGGATGCAAATGCTAATCACTTGACCATAGGATGCTACTTGTCATAATTATGAGCCAGTCACCAAGTGCTCAGATCATGAGTATGTGATCAAGGACACACTGCAGCAACCACCACTATGAGAATCAATTATAAGTCTCATTTGTTCAGCACCATCATAACTTAATTATGATTGCTAAATGAGTGGAGGACTACCATTATTCTTCCAATATTATCACATCAATCTTTCAATCAATGACTTAAGCTAATCTATCACAAGTCATATAGTCAGGAAGTTTCTCCTAATGCCTAGCCTTAACCTACTTTCTCATAGTTTTAACTTACCAACTCTGGTTCTGTTGGATTCTTATTATTCTTGGTTGTTTCCTACAGACATTTAATTATCAGGCTAGGTAACCTCAACACTGCATGAGAAAGTGAAGTTTTCTGATTGTTTATACCTGTAGCAACTTGCCCTATCAGTCTTGTTTGGAGTATAGTTTCTTCCTAGTAGGTTATTTGATTAGGGTATTTCTTTTTTTTTTTTTTTGTCTGACTGCTTATCTAGATGTTGTTTGCTAAGGAAGATGTGTTTTGGGCTGTTTAAGCTTGTTTTCCAGACCTATCACCTTTCTCTTCAGTTTTTTGAACTTGTACCCAGACACAGTATTCCAAACAGAGCCTAATCAAGCAGAGGAGATATTGGAGCATTTACATCTGGATGTTGTGCTCTTGTTAATGTATCCTAAGATAGCAATTGCCCTTTTAGCAGACACAACAGGCATTTGCAATTTTTATTCATTTGCAGTGGAAGATTTAAAATGATTCATCTATGTTAAATTATTTCGAAAGGAATATTATTGAAAAATGGGCTAGGTATATGGAATGGGTTGAGAGATTGCGTATCTCCAGTGATATCTATCTGTCCATCAGGTCTCAGAAAAGAAGGTTGTATTGGTTCAATCCACTAGACATGTAACACAGGAGGAAGTCTTTTATTGTTATTGCACCCACATTATAAAACATCATTTTCCTACCTCCAGGCCAGGCTGGCCTTCAACCTTGATGGCCTTCCAGAAGGGCCAAAAGAATGGCATTGAGCCCATAGATTGGCTGTACTGTTCTTGAATTATTGAGGTTCCCCAGATATTACATTTTATGTCTTTGCTTGTTTTAATCTTTTATTGTTTGTGTGGTTGTCTGGACATCCCTTAAATTTCACTGACGATATTACCTAGCCTGGCAACAAACATTCAGAAACAATCTCAGAGAATGAATCTCCACCATCATCCTATACCTGACCTACAGATATTTGCCACTATTGCAAAACTATGCTATTACAGAATGAAATCAAAAGGTATTTTCCATGGCTTCCTATTGTCCTCCTTAATTGTTAAATAGAAGGCTGTTTTGCATATACATTTTGACTAAAGGCCACTAGGCTCCCAGGTTCACAGTTTAGATAGTTAATAGTTTTGACACAAAGAAACAGTTATTAGATATCCTTCTCTGAAATAGATTTTTAAGAAATCTATCGGGGGGGGGGAGGCTGTCAATTTAGAAGTGCAGAAGAAATTAAAGCTATTGGTTACAAGATGTAAACTCTGGGTTATGTCTGATTCTAATATTTTGGATACTTAAATCCTAACAAAATGTTAAGGAAGGTATTGTCCACATTTTGAATCCTGTTATTGTCATTAAGTAGGATTCTATATTTAAAAAATGTAACAAGGTCTCAATTAAATACTGTATAGGACATATTAAAGAGAAAAAGAAAATGATGATCAGCATCATTTGTGTGTCCTGGACCAGTTTTAAGTGTGCTTTAAAAATAAGTTGCATTATAAACAGCCTTGCAGTGCTCCTTCAGTCAACACCTAACATGTGTTCAGAAGGCTGCTTTCATGCAAGTCTGCTTATCCAAATGGATTAGATGCACCATTTATGTGGAACAGCAGTCAAACCCATATCAAAGGCTGGTTTTTTTTCTCTTGTGCTGGGGAATTTGGAATTAATGAGCTTCACTGTATATAATGAGCATGCCAAAAAACAAACAAACAAACCCTCACATCAAGAGTAAATATATATGTTTTGTTTACTACAGTCCATTAAGCATGCAGTTTTCATGTCATTAATTTGCTCCTCAAGACAAGATCTGAAACAATAGTCTTTTAAAAGTATTAAAACACAGCTGGTAAATGCGTTGTACACATCTGTTTGATGTGTTTGAGGTTAGCACCCCATTGTCAATGTACCTGAAATAAATGCACTTATTTGATAACTAAGTCATCACTCCATATACAAAAAAATTAACTGTTCTCTCTGACAAAGCACGGATCTGTGATCAGTCTTCCCAAATATATATCAAAATCATTTCACATAACTTTATATAAGAATTATTTCATATATACATGCTCTTATTGCATTCTATGTTCACCTTGGATTCCTTGGATAGATGTGTTTTTTTTTTAATCTTAAACTGATGTGTGCATATTATTAAATGGAAAACATTTACTTTGGTCTATCCTTTTTGGTCCTATTGTTGCTTTTCAGCTGACATGTGAGAGTTGAGGTATTTTTGTAATTCAGGTTATCCTTGACTTAAAACTACAGTTGGGACCAGAATTGCTTATAAATCAAATTGGAACCAATTTTATGACATTTTTTACAGCAATTATTAAACAAATCTCGCTTTTTTTTTAAAGTCAAGAATGAACTAAATTATTTTTAGGAGATAAAGAGAATAGAATAATTTGGATAAACTCAGATTTGTCTATGGAAATTCTCAGTCATCTAAGTCATGGTTGTCCCAAAGCTGCTTTTTCAAGAGGCAACTGGACTTAGGGTAAAGTTTAAGATCTTGCAAGATGCCCGAGAAAGAGGTGGGCTTAAAGCACCCAATTTGAAATTATATTATGATGCAGCCACCTTAACTTTGATAAGCGATTGGCTTAATTTAACAAATAAAGATGTTCTTTCTATTGAAGGGTGGGATTTATTGTATGGTTGGCATGCTTATTTGATTTTTAATAAGAAAGTAGATCGGGCTTTTAAATCACATATTTTAAGGAATGCTTTTTTTTGAGTTTGGAAGAAGTATTATTATAGGTTAAATTATAAAATACCTATTTGGGGGATTCCTGGACATGTAATTGAGGGAGTCTCAAAGGAGATGAATTTCGATAAAATTTCGTATAAGGAGTTATTAATTTGGTCAGGTAATGATTGGCAGCTAAAATCTTTAGACGTATTAAGACAAGAAAATATTTCATACTCATGGTTTCAATACATACAAATTGTGGATAGGTGGACAGTAGATAAGAAAGTTGTAATAACATTAGGAGATGAAAACTTGATTGTTCAGATTAAAGATCAGAATCATGCTCATATTAAAAGAATCTACGATGAGTTAATAAAATTGGATTCAGAAACGGAGTTAGTAAAAGATTGTATAATTAAATGGGCTCAGAATATCCAGGAACCGATTCTATTGGATCAATGGGAGAATATTTGGATTAGAAATGTTAAATTTACACAGGCCCAAAATTTGAGGGAAATTTTTTATAAAATGTTTTATAGGTGGCATTTGGAACCCAAAAAAGTGTCTTGTATGTATTCTAACTTACAGCCCAAATGTTGGAGGTATGGTAGTACTGATGCAACTTACTTTCACGTTTGGTGGACCTGTAAGAAGGTTAAAGCTTTTTGGATAATGATTTGGTGGAACATTCAAAAGATTTTTAAAAAGAAGATAAAGTTTACTCCTCAATTATTTTTATTGGGTATTTTTATGGATTTAGATGTTAATGAAACTATTTTAATGTTGAATCTAATAACTGCAGCAAGGTTACTTGTAGGTTTATATTGGAAGAAGGATTCGCTGCCTACTTTAGAAGAATGGATACTTAAAGTTTCCAATTTAGCAGAAATGACAAAGATTTCTGCTTATTTAAAGGACCATACACACAAAAAAATTATCATAGTGTGGAGAAGGTGGATAGATTATATTCAGAATAAATATGGAATTTTAAAATTCCATTTATTTTATGATTAATTTTTTTTGAAGTAATAATTATTATTTATAGAATTTTATAATATTTGATTTATAGTAGATTTGTTTATTTTATTATTTTTAAAGTTTAAAGGGAGTTAAGGGTTATGTATGAATTTGTTTATTGTATAATTTTTTTTGTTTTAAAAGTTATAGATTGTGTTTATTTTGTTTACAATAACCCTATATTTTGCTCCGGGAAGGGGGGGGTAGGGTGGGAGGGGATGGGTGGGATTAAGTAGGTTAGTTATATAGAAATATTAAATGTATAAAATAGATAGAATATTTTAGAGGGAGGTGCCGCTCAGGTATTTCCCCTGAACTGTATCCAAAGAGGGATAAGAGGGGAGGAGGAAGGATGGAAGGAAGTTGGTTGGGAGGAAGGGATGAGGGGAGAGATGAGAGGAGAGGAGAGAGGGAGTAGGGAAGTAAGGAAGGAACGTTGAAAGGGCGGATGCAGTCGGGGGGAGATAGATGAGCAACACCTAAGGTTTTATTTTAAAGGTATTTTTCTCTTTTATTGTTTTTATATATAATGTATGGAAAGTATTATATGTATTGAAAATTTAAATAATTTTTTTTTTCAAAAAAAGAAGAGGCAACTGGACTTTCTTGTTTTTCTTTGAAGATGTTTCACTTCTCATCTCAGAAGCTCATCCAGAACTGAAGAAGCTTCTGCGATGAGAAGCAAAACGTCTTCAAAGAAAAACAAGAAAGTCCAGTTGCCTCTTGAAAAAGCACCTTTGGGTTAAAATCAAATTCCTCTCTTATTTTCTTGATTGAAATTTCTTCTCAAAGAGTTTTCATTCAGCAAACATAAGTTTTATAGAACTTACGCACTTTTGCATGTGTATTTTTCTTTTCTTTGATGATTTCAAATTATTTATAGACAATTCAATAAAATATCAGCCTTTCCCCTTGACTAGATAAATATTAAGAGGCAGGTTGTGTAAGCCAGAATATCCTGTTTCTGATAACTGTTGTGTAATTTAGATTCTGCGTTTCTAGGAAAGTGGGTTATGTCTAACTACTGAAAATCTTTGGAAAGGTTATGAACCAGCCCAGAGCTGCCCAAATAAAAAGTCACTCAAAATCAAAATGAGATCCTGCTTGTCAAATAATTTATAGGTTTCTTGATCCTCAACTGCCCACAGTGCTCTGATTTAAAATGTACATTGATTCTTGTTTTGTTCTCCTAAGCAGGAACTAAGTAAGTCTTGGCTTCTGTTCAGCCTTGTTACTATTTTTGTTGCTTATGATGTAAGGGAGGAGCTATCAGCTGTAATTAATTAGGCAACATTAAAGCCTGTTTCAGGAGATATTTCCAAAGTGTTATATCAAGGTTTGATAATTCCCAGAAATTCCCTTTATGTTTTGGGTTTAGTAATGGAAACTTTCTTTAAGCAAAGATTCCACCCATTCCCAACTTTTGATGGTAAGATGATGAGACAGATTCCCATCATACTTTCAAAGTTGTCATCACACCTGACACATAGGAGCAGTTGTTCCTCTTAATTATTTTCACCCTATATTCACTCAGTTTCATTCAGTTTACATGTTGTGCAAAATGTGTTATAAAGTTGATAAAGTGGAGACTGAAGAGATCATACACACATACATCTGAACACATACACACCAACAACCATTTTATATAATGAAACAACACTTACTTTAATAAAAAAGATCACAAATGGCATTCTTACCTATGGGCCAAATCAGATTTCATGAAGTGTTTTTAATTAGTCCATCAAGTTCTCCAGTAGATTGCTTGCTTCTTTATAAATTACTTGTCCAATTGTGTGTTCTTCTATATAGTTTTGTTTCTTTGTAAATGACTTGACCAACCATTATGAATGTATAGAATAACAATTCTAACTTCAAACATATTACTATAATCAATTACTTATACTGGATGTATTTTTGACCTATTTATCTGATAATAATTTTCTCTTCTGTACAGAGTTGAAAAATAAAGGAGCTGTGACTTCCTTGTCATGTAATAGAAATAGCACTTAGAGTTATATACCACTTTACAGTGCTTTACTGCCCTCTCTAAGCAGTTTACAGTCAGCATATTGCTCCCAATAATCTGGGTCCTCATTTTACTGAGCTCAGAAGGCTGGAAGGCTGAGTCATCCTTGAGTCAGTGATAATCCAACTGCCGAACTGCTGGCTATTGGCAGTCAACAGAATTAGCCTGCAATACTGCATTCTAACCACTGTGGCACAACAGCTCTTAAAGCTAGATTAACAATAGCACCTTGGAACAGAGGTGGGTAAG
This sequence comes from Crotalus tigris, assembly GCF_016545835.1. Classification (NCBI taxonomy): domain Eukaryota; kingdom Metazoa; phylum Chordata; class Lepidosauria; order Squamata; family Viperidae; genus Crotalus; species Crotalus tigris. The sequence goes on from NW_024100450.1 coordinate 400,741, forward strand.
TGAGCATTCTGCCTTTAAACAATTTAAGAGTCATTGTAGCATATCAATGCTGGAGCTTAGGAACTATATTAAAAGTGTAAGCTGGGCATTACCATGCTTTATCTCAAGTTTCAAGAATCACTTTGATTTCCTTTTATTACTTTGAAGAAATGAACATTTCAATTCCAACTTGAGGGAAATAAAAATCCATTTTTGTCCTCACAGATGATTTCCAGGTTCAATTTGTAAAATTCAAGACATTATTTTATTTTCTACATAAACCATTCTTGATGAAAAAAAAAAGTTTGCAAAAGAGATGTGTTGGTAAAGACATAGTCTACAAAAAGTAGCTGTCATTTTGGATGCCTTCACATCATATCCATATCCATTCAGAATTAAATAGGTTTTGGTATTTACTCTGGCAAACAATATGCTAACAGTGGCTTGGCAATAAAAATATAATATGCTTTAGAGATCCTTGTCTCCAAGCTTACATCCCTTGTTACTAAGATAACATATTGGATTTAGCCAGGAGTTTCTATATCTCTTTCTCATCTTCAACAAACTCACCACTATGAAATTTCTATCACTAGGGGAAAATATCCACTTCCGCTTTTTTACATCCAAACGTTCTATAAATTTTTAAAATAGTGTTAGTGCAGTGAACTGACATAATAATCTCATTTCATTTTGTTCACTTCATTTGTTCACAGATTTCCCCCCCTCTGTGTATTTGTATTTGCAGTGAGATAAATAATTCTATTTTATGTCTTTTTAAGCGTATATCTGACCTTACTTCTTGGACAAAAATGCTTGAAGTAGCATCACACAAACTCACCCCAGACTAGCAGTAATAATGATGTAATTTTAATACCGTATATAAATTGCAATAATGACCATAGGCTTATATTATATAAATATATGATGATAGATTTTTATTATATAAATAGCATCATCCACATAAAAGACACTTAATGTCAAATTAAAAAAAACCCAGATAGGTCTGTGTCCTAAAAATCCTACAGTTTAAAATTTAACTACAATGTAGATAAGAGAAGATGAAGAGAAAGATATTGGGAATAAGGATAAGAACTGAATGCAGGAGATTGTTATTTTTCAAACATAAGACATTTTTTCTAACTTAGCTGTATTTTGAATGGCACTTCAGCAAGAAGGGTTGAACCAAATATTGAATTTAGTCCTTTTTAATTTAATTACTGATAAAGGGAAAGAGAAAGTTCAGAGGAGTAAAATAACATTCATTTAATAAATAAATATGTGGATTTTAAAAAATGAATAAATAAAAGATGAACTTGATCCCCATGTGTGGGCAGTCACAAACACTGAAATGCTAAAACAAAAAGATAATTATCTGGAAAATAGTTTGATTTAGCACATAAGCTAAACATAAGGTTGTTGTTTTAGGGAAACTAGGAGGAGGTAAGTGTGTTATTTGTACAAATGCCATGAGTTATGTGTAGAAATGATAAAGGCAGGATATTAAATAAATAAATTATAAATAAAGAAATGATAAACATTATATAATCTATCTGTCTATCCATATCTGTCTATCTATCTCTATCTCTTTCTATCTGTCTGTCTGTCTGTCTGTCTGTCTATCTATCATCTATCTTATGAGGGTGTCTGGGAGTAAATACATGATGGAATTTTAGTAAGGCAGGTACAGTTTTAGATTCTCCAGTTCATCTTCTTGCTTTGGAATCTAGAGGCATGAGAATATAATACAGTTAAGCACATCAATTGAGCAGGAGGATGGCTATTGTTATCTGAAGAAATTTCTCATAAATTGGATTCTGGTTTTGATTATATTACTATTGTTGTAAATGTCCTTGAGTCATTGGAAGTGAGAAATGATTGCATAAATAAATATTTCTCCTCTTTCTATCACACATACACACACACACACACACACACACACACACGACAGATAGATGTTTGAAATGTTCCTCCTTTCCCCATTCCAACACTGTGGAACTCCTTCCCTCTGAAAATAAGGGAAGCAAACAGAGCAGGTGGGATAGATTTGTAAAGGCAAAAATCCTTCAAGTTGAATTTGATTTCTGGGCACACATCCATGTACTTTTCTTGCCACAGTATGGATGTAGCTTACTGTTACCTTCTGGTGGATTTTTTTTCTTTCTCAATCTATACTGGCATTTGCTGATCTCATATCTTAGTGCTAGCCAGGCCTAACCCTGCTTCGCTTCTGAGCTTTGACATAGCCAAAAAAATGCTAGTGGTTATGTTTTCTCAAACTCGCAAAATACTCCCAATTTCAGTTAAGAATTGTGGGCTTAATCTAGAGTAAATAAAAAAGAGTGTTAGTTGCACTGTACATAATTAATGTGATGAGTGGATTTGCCTCTTTATTAGCCAGGAACTCAAACATATCAAGTAATACAAGAAAAATCATGATTGGCTTAGTCAAATTTGTCCCAAGTTGATAATTGTATAGTGCCACTTCAGTAAAGAATACTATTTTTATTAAGTAATATTGGGTTCTAGAATGTAAATCTTTAGAAATATCAGGCTTTTTTTTCCTGATCCCAAATAATATAATAAATATTGATTGCTAAACAATGATGATTTGATGATATAAAATTTTGAAAGCCTCACAGATAGAATGGCTTTGACTGATACAGTAAAGTCCTTGGCGGGCCACAATTTATCGCTTCATTTGATCCTGGTTACCTGAATGAACATTATCAGTGATACGTTTTAGTTCGACATTTTGAGATCAGGGATGTATTAATCTTACAAATTGCAATTTGTTCTATTGCTTTTAGACTCAATATTTTTTTTTCCTTTTTTCAGATATTTATTTATCATGTATTTATAATTATACTTCTATTCTGCTGAAATCCGGAGGATTCCATTGCTAACATTTTTCTATATTTTACATGATATATAGGTGGGGTTTATTTAAAGGGTAAAGGAGGGAGATAAACACCCCACCACACATCTTCCCTAGCAGCCAAAATGAAATAAGCAGGAAACAGGAAATATCAAAAAGCCAACAGTTCAACCTTGACGTACATATATTCTCAATTATTATTTATTCATGTGTGGCAGAGTCTTATGAATTCATCTGGAGAATGACATATACAATGCATCTTTGATAGCAGTAGCCTTTGCTAGGAGGGCATAAACTGTAGCCTGAACAAATTAAAGATGAAGATACTAAAAGATATGTCTTTCCAAAACCCTTGTTACTCTTTGTGTTATCTGTAGCTTTCAACCCTTTTGAACAAAAGCAAATTCTCTGATTACCCTACTTCGATCTGTTATTAGAAGATAACCAATGTTCATATTTTTCAGTAAAATGTTCCTAAGCCTATAAAGCAGATGCTTGGATTTTTAAAATGTAAAATAAGGAATTAATTATTCAAAGTATTTTTAAACTTTATAAATGCAAGATCCAGAAACTAAACAGAATTGGGTATTTGAAAGGATAATAATGGGAATTGCTGCCTGATGTTTTTTTAGTTTGGCTCTGTATACAGCCAATGTTTACTTTATGTGCTTTTTCCCTTTTTTATTTTAACAGAAATTAATTAAACTAAGAGGCATATTTTGCATAATTAGTTCTGAGTTAAACCATAGACACCTACATTGTATTTCATGCTATCCATTTGATTTAGAGGGAACCTATGACATATACAATATTATCCATGTAATGCTCACTGTATGAAAAACAGATGAACTGTTTTAAATTTTAAAGATCTTGCCAAACTATATAATTTGGAGTACAAAATTTTCATCCTCTGCTCACTATGAGGTCATCCTGAAGATTATCACAAGTCCAGAGAAGGCATATTTCTTGCTTAGTTTAAATAATTATCTTTATTCTATTGTCATATACTATACTCAAATCTATACCTTCAGCAGATTTTTTGGGAGGCTAGATGGATGTTGTGAGAAAAGGAAAAAGTTGTTTGTAGCAACCCAATTGAATTACCACAAATCCTACTGGCGAGGCTACCTGGAAGTCGACTTCTCTCAGAATTTGCATTTTGGTTAAATGATAATCTTTTGGGATCCAAACCATTTATCACCTATGCAAGAAGCAGAGAAAGAAAGTAACAAAATTGGTGCATTAAATAAAAGCTTGGCACAGAAAGGAACTTTATTGCCTTTTTGTATAAGTTTGCTTTAAATGAGATTTCTTTCTGTAATATTAGGTTTGTCAATGGTATAAAGAAACTTTTATTTGTTTCCAATAGAGCAAATCACTTCCAGTGAAGCCCTAAACATGTTCCCTGTTTATTTCTCCCATTTTCTGATTGTACCAATCATTTATTTATATAAAAGGTGCAATGAAGGTAATATTAATATTAATAATGCTTTGTAGATATTGATATTGAAAAAATAAAATAAAAATACTACTTTATTTTATTTTGCATAATATATACTGAAAGAATGTTATTAGAATTTAGAGGAAAAATATGAATAATCAAAGTAACATGTTCATATTAGCAATTCTTAACAGTTCTGGACCCAGTCACAAGATAAAACTGAGGCTAAATACAGCAGCAAACCAGTTCAATTGAGATTTAATCAGAGGTTATTTACCTTGATTCAGGGTGCATCTCAACTGCCAGAGTGCCATGCCATGACTATCAATCATTCTGGACAGCAGATATGGATGTTGTCATTTTCTACTCATATCCAGCCTCTAGGAAGCATGACTACTGTTTACACTTTTCTGCTTCAAGTTAAATATAGTGGTTTCTGTCTTGTGCTAGCTCAAGTGTTGCTGTCCATTGAAATAACACCAAAAGCCTGGATGAAGATAATACCTGGACATCCTTCAAACTGACATTAGGCATTCTAGCCTTCTTGACTTCAGTATGCTTAATGTCAGCTTGAAGAATGTCCAGATATTTGTAGTAATTGTCTTCATCCAGACTCTTGATTTTCATGGGAAGTTTTGATTCTTTCAGTTTTTACTAGTTTTTCCCATGTTGGTAGTAAGGGTAACATTTGTATATCATAATATCTTGGTAGTACTGGACTGAGAAGCAAATCTGTTTCAGAAGATATTTTTCCATACATCTTCAGTTTGTCCAAGAGGTTTTAAAAAGCTCCTTTTATTTTTATAAACCTGGTTAATAAACCAAACTGTTATTCAAAATGCCCTTGAAACAAAATAAATTGGATGCAGCAGACTGATGGGTTCATGTAGTGATGTAGATAAATTTCAAATGATAAAAAAATGCATATTCATCTAGTTTGGAAAGCCATGTCAGAATTAAGCTTGGCTTGTAATGGACTTGATTCTATCAATCTTCCTCTCCTGTTTCTTTCCAAAAAAATTTAGAAAACCCCCTCAAAGTCATGTAAATAACAGTGGTAAGGCACATTATTTGATATGTTTGATCTCTTCTTAATAGGCCCAAAATTTTTGAGAATATTTAAGAACAGACATGAAGATCTTTCATTTACTTCATTCATTCCTTTCAACATTCTATTAGAAAGTTCAGGAGAAAAAAAAGCAGAATTATTCTGAGGCCAGTACAGCTTGCCCATCTATATTTTCAATATTCTTGGAAATCTTTGGGTTCCTTAAATGTTTTGGGGATTTCTCAAGGAGAAAGTTAGTATTTACAGACATCATGTTGTGAAAGAAATCCAACTTATAATTGTCAGTTTTGCATGTTCAAAGATACAGATATTTTGTCACATCAGTACAATGGTACATTGGTATTCAACTGCTTTGAAACTCATTGGATTTGGAACTCAACACGTTTTCATGTGAAAATTTTGTGCCGGTACCCATCATTTGTTTGGTATTCAACACACAAGTTAGAACTTGTCAGTGTCAGGTGCTTTGTGACTCACTATATTATTCTTTATAGGAAAAAAATGTTTGGTACTCATCATTTTTGTTACTTATCATGCCTCCCAGAACCAATTAATGATGAGTACCAAGATACCACTGTATTAAAATGAGTGGGAATGCTTACAAAATGCAACCTTAAGATTGCATATCTGGATGTTGTTGAAAAGAGTCTAAGTAAATGTTTCAAACCAGATCAACTGCGCCAACCCTTTGTTAAAATGTTCTCACTGAAACATTCTTGGAGAACTAGATTTCCTAATTTTGTTCTTGCTCCTCTTTCATTTAAAAGCCAATTCATTTCTCTTTTTAGATTCAATTACTATTATATGGAATGCAATTATGTATCGGTTGGTAGTTTTTAATATAAAATGCTAATATTTTATATAATATCACATATTATTTGATAATATAGTGTATTTTTAAATGCTATCCTCTGAGCTCCCTCATTCAGGCTCTGATTCTTAGACTAATTCAATCTTGTTTTTTATTATTCCTACATCATAAAGGCCAAAATGGTCTTTGGGTACTTGCGGTCCTATTTGTTTCTTCAGTGACTAATCCACACTACACTAGGGGAAAGTCGAAGGTAGGGTCCCCCATCCTAAGTTCAAAGCAGTTATCAAAAGAGTGAAAAGTTCAATTTCCACTTCAAGTCTTTACACTTCTGCAGAGAAAGTGTGTTTATGTGGCAGTGGGGCCTTTGTACCAGGTCAACTCAGTGGTGGGATTCAAATATGTGAACAACCGGTTCTCTGTGTGGATGCCGCTTCTGGAAGTCCGTTCTGGGCCTGGGCAACAAAAAATTAGCTACTGGTTCTTCTGAAGTGGTGCAAACTGGCTGAATCCCACCATTGGGTCAACTATTGGACAAATGACTCCAGATAAATATATACATCTACTAAGATTTGAAGCTTGAAGTTTCAAATAAAGGAGTACTGCACCTGATGCTTCATACATGCCTTTTCAGAAAGGACTGTTAGTGCTGGACTGTTTTGTTGTTATGCAAATAGTGCTTTTATTACATTTTACTTATTTTTTAATTCCCTTTACCAAATATAATAATTTATTTATCAACTCCCTCCCTGCATTCCAAGTCTTTCCTGGTTTGGGTAGAAGGATAAAGAGAGGGAAGTAGGGGTTATTTTATTTATTTATTACTCTTTGTTTGCTGTAATCCTGTGCTAATTATAAAGAGCTATGGGGAGTTCTACACTTTTCCAGATGCTTTTTTTTTCAGTTGATACAAAGATATATAATAGAAATGTCTTAGAAAACAGAGTATTCGAGTCATAATTCTTTAAATTTCAGCCATAGTATTTAAGAATATTTCCAATGGAATATCACAATAGTAATGGGGGACTTTAACTACCCTGACATCAACTGGGAGACAAACTCCGCACCAAGTGGAAGATCAAACAGGTTCCTGGCAAACCTAGCAGACAACTTTGTCTCCCAAAAAGTAGAGAAGGGAACTAGGGGATTAGCCATTTTGGATCTAATTCTCAATAACAGAGATGAAATGATAGATGGTGTTGAAGCCATAGGAACCCTGGGAGGAAGTGATCATGCAATATTAGAATTCAACATTATAGAAGCACAAGCAATAGAACACAGTCAAACTAGAGTCTTGGACTTCAAGAGAGCTAATTTCAATAAACTTAGAGAGGGCTTGGGAAGGATTCCATGGATGAGAATCCTCAAGGGGAAAACAACTCAAGAAGCTTGGGAAATTTTGAAAAATGAGATAATAAAAGCACAGTCTAGCACAATACCAACAAAGAGGAAAAACAACAGCTCCCAAAAGAAACCAGCATGGCTGCATAAAGAACTCTCTGACAAATTGAAAGATAAAAAGGACAAATATAGAAAGTGGAAAGAGGGGAACATAACTAAGTCAGAATATCAGTAAATAGCCCGAGCCTGCAAAGATGAAGTGAAGAAAGCCAAGGCTCAAAATGAACTAAGGCTTGCGACCAAAGTCAAAAATAACAAAAAAAGCTTCTTTCAACATGTAAAAAACAAGAAAAAAGTGAAGGAAATGATTGGTCCATTAGTGGGTGGAAGTGGCAAGAAGGTGACAAGCAACAGGGAGAAAGCAGAACTATTTAACTCATTTTTTGCATCTGTCTTTACACAAAGGGAAAAAACAGACCAACCTATCAAAAATAGTGCCATAAAAAACAAAACAGAAACACAAGTTAAGATAGGCAAGAAAATGGTTAGTGAGCACCTGTCCAGCCTAGATGAGTTCAAATCGCCAGGACCAGATGGATTACACCCCAGTTCTCAAGGAACTGGCAGATGTGATATCGGAGCCACTGAACTATATTTTTCAAAGATCCTGGAACACAGGGGAACTACCAGAGGACTGGAAAAGAGCTGATGTAGTTCCCATCCTCAAAAAAGGAAAAAAAATGGATCCAGGAAATTACAGACCTATCAGCCTGACCTCAATACCTGGGAAGATCCTGGAAAAGATAATCAAACAACGAATCAACGAACACCTAGAGGCAAACAAAGTCATTACTAAAAGCCAACATGGGTTTGTCAAAAATAGATCATGCCAGACAAATCTTATTGCATTCTTTGACCAAGTGACAAAATTAGTGGATCAGAGGAATGCTGTGGACATAATTTACTTGGATTTCAGTAAGGCATTTGATAAAGTAGATCACAACCTACTACTTGACAAGATAGAAAAATGTGGGGTAGACAGAACCACCACCAGATGGATCTGTAGCTGGCTGACCGGCCGTACTCAGCGAGTGGTCCTCAATGGAACTGCATCTATATGGAGGGAAGTGTGTAGTGGGGTGCCCCAGGGCTCTGTTCTGGGCCCAGTACTCTTCAACATCTTCATCAACGATTTGGATGAAGGGATAGATGGGGAACTCATCAAATTTGCAGACGACACCAAGCTGGCAGGAATAGACAACACTCCAGAAGACAGGCTTAAGATACAGAAGGATCTGGACAGACTTGAACACTGGGCACTAACTAACAAAATGAAATTCAATGGTGAAAAAAGCAAGGTTCTACATTTAGGCAAGAAAAACCAAATGCACAAGTACAGCATAGGTGGCACCATGCTCAATAGTAGTAACTGTGAGAGGGACCTCGGAGTCCTAGTAGACAATTACCCAAATATGAGCCAGCAGTGTGCTGCAGCTGCCAAAAAGGCCAACACAGTGCTAGGCTGCATTAACAGAGGGATAGAATCAAGATCACGTGAAGTATTAATACCACTCTTCAATGCCTTGGTAAGGCCACACTTGGAATACTGCATCCAGTTTTGGTCACCACGATGTAAAAAAGATGTTGAGACTCTAGAAAGAGTACAGAGAAGAGCAACAAAGATGATTAGGGGACTGGAGGCTAAAACATATAAGGAACGGTTGCTAGAATTGGGTATGTCTAGTTTAACAAAGAGAAGGACAAAGGGGGACATGATAGCAGTATTCCAATATCTCAGGGGCTGCCATAAAGAAGAGGGAATTAAGCTATTTTCCAAGCACCTGAAGGCAGGACAAGAAGCAACGGGTGGAAACTAATCAAGGAGAGAAGCAATCTAGAACTAAGGGGAAGCTTCCTGACAGTGAGAACAATTAATCAGTGGAACAGCTTGCCTCCAGAGGCAGTAAATGCTCCAACACTGGAAGTTTTTAAGAAGAGACTGGACAGCCACTTGTCCGAAATGGTGTAGGGTTTCCTCCCGAGCAGGGGGTTGGACTAGATGACCTCCAAGATCCCTTCCAACTTTACTACTATTATTATTATTACTATTATTATTATTAACAGGTATAACAAATTGATTGGTTGCAAAAAAAACCTCTTTGCTTTTTAAATAATACATATGTTTACCATGTCCATTTATAATAAACATTTATGGTATATGGCTACAAGGTTTTAGTCATCTGCTAAATTTAGTTGCACACAGCACCAAGCTAATGGACATCAAGATGGCAGAAGCAAGGCTACAATTCTGCCAAGTATCTGACAAAGATTTAAAATGTATACTGGCTACATTTTATAAACCAGTAGTACATCCAACCACAACTGATACAATAAATCTTGTATGTCATTATTTTAAAGCTATCTTATGACACACGTATGCATGTTATACATTGGAACTAAGAGCTAATAGTCCCTTAACGTCCTCTGTGGTGATTGTGGTGGTGTTGGTTTTGACAGCACTTAGAACAGAAAAGGAAAACTTTCCTTTTCTGCATTAGATATGCCACTAAGGATCATTCTCCTCCTTTTATTTATAAGCTTTTAACTTGTAAAAATCAATAGGAAGGCATTTCTATCTTCTGCATATTAACAGTAATGCATATTACTGATTTTGTACCCAGGAACAAAATCAGTGGTTTTTTTTTAACAGACAAAACAGCAAACTTAAGGGAATAATATCCCATCATGTTATTATAGTTATACATCTGTATCTATGTGCAACCAAATATTTAGAAAACAATTTACCAAGAGGAATACCAAAAAAGGATTGGGTGTATCAAGACTGAGTCCATCTCTAAAAGCATTTCTCCCCATTGAATGCAAGCACAAAGGACTCTTTTAGATTAATATTATTCTTGGATTTCCTGATGACAATGGAATGATAACTTATACACACACAAACACACACATCACAGATATTGAGATACTAAAATCATATTGCAACTTCAAAGGCCTCCAGCAGGGAACATTTAATTTGCAGACTTTCCAGCACTCCTGACAGTTACTGGGGCTCTTTTCTTTGCCTAAAATAATGCCCTAAAATAAATGCATTTTATAAAATAAATGCATATTTTAGATAATGCACTTTAGAGAGGTTGAGGACAAGTTGAATTAGGATATATGATACATGATCCTTACTCCTTGATCGTTATCTGGTATTCTAATTTAAAAAACAAACCAACTAAAAGATGTATGTACTGACTTCATTTTTAAAATAAAGACACTAGTTAAATGTGTATACACATTGTCTCTTCCATGAGAAAAAAAGACAAACTTTTTAGCTCATTAATTTTAACAAGCACCCTTAACTTTTCCCCTCATCACATAGTGGACTGCTTTCATAAAGGAAAATCAGTTTTCAGAATGCTTTGAGATATGTATTCTGTACTGGCAGTAAAGTATGTCTCAGTTTTTAATTATTATAGCTATTTTTTAAAAAAAAAAAACACAGCATACATTTCCCATTTAGGTAAAGAAGATCTGTTTCATAGGCCACCATCTTACAATTGTCAATGCTGCAAATATTGTATATTCTTGCTTTTGACAATATGCAGAACTGTCTGGTATTTATGGGATTAATACAGAGCAGAAGGGGGGTGGGGGTAAAGCCCGAGAAAAAAAGAGGAAGAAAACCTATGACCTTCACACTAATTGGATAACGTGATATATGACGGCTAATTTAGGGAGGGAACATGCTGATAATTTAACTGCTCAGAGGAAGAGAACTTAGATCCTAGCATCCCTCCGTTTTGCCTGTGCTGACATTTTGATTCAATAAAAGACTTTTAGGAAAATAAATGCCTGGAAGTTCTTTGAAATGTTTCATTATCCGGAACCATAATATCATTCAGCTTTTGAGAATTTAAAGAGACTATTTGCTGCTGAACCAGTTCTAAAGCACCCCTGCCCAGGGGAACCCTTTGTGATTCAAGCCGATGCCAGCAATGTGGCAGTTGGAGCTGTGTTACTGCAAAAGAACAAAAATGGGGTCCTGCAACCCTGCGCCTACACCTCTAAGAAATTTACTGAGCAGAGATGGGCAATCTGGGAGAAGGAGGCCTTCACAATTAGATGGGTGCTATTAAACTGGAGTCACTATCTAGAAGGGAGCAAGGTGCCATTTGAGGTATGGACAGATTACAAAAATCTAGAAGCACTGAAAACTCCCCGCAAATTGTCCCCAAAGCAAGTACGGTGGGCACAGTACTTTAACCGCTTCAACTTCACTCTAAAGTACATACCAGGAAGAAAAAACTTCCTAGCTAATGCGCTATCCCAGGTACCCCAATACAAAAGTGAACGAGAGGAGATTAACAAGGCAATTATCCTCAACCCACAAACTGCCGCTCAACTTACACCTTGCAGGGTCCCCAATCTTTTTTTTTTTATTGAAAATTTTTTAAATTTTATAAAACAAATCCCCTCCCTGAAACTCCCCCACCCTCCCATACCCTCCCCCCCTCCCCAAACCTCCCAAACCCTCCCCCAACCTTCCCAGAGTTGAGTACAGGCTTAGTTAAAATTTTTCAAAAAAAAGAAAAGAAAAACTTAAAACACATATAAATCCTAAACAAATCTAAATACCTTAAATTAAATAGGTTATCTTCTCTAAAAAATAATAATTACAGTCCTTAAACACATTATAATATACTCTAAACATTTTCTAACATCATACTTATAATATTATTCATCATTCTGTATAAACTCCCTCCAAGACACAAATTTAAACATTACTTTCTTTGAACATCTATACATCTATATAAATCTAATCTCTCCCTCTTTCTTTATCATAAAACAAAAAAATAAACATATAAACCTTCATTATACCATTGAAACAAAACACTCTTTGAATACTTAAGCTAAATACTTAAACTTAAACTTTAAACAAATTATCTTCTCTTAAAAATAATAATAATAACAATAATAATTAAAAAAATCCAATCATTAAACACGTTATAATATACTCTAAACCTTTTCATGTCATACTTATATTCCATCATTCTTTATAAACTCCCTCCAAGACACAAATTTGAACATTACTTAAAACTTAAAACTTAAAACATTAAGATCCCCTTATACGCATTTAAATCTTTACCAATAACAAATACTATCTTAAACACAATGTAATATACATCTTTACCAATAACAAATTGCATCTTAAAAATAATAATAATAATAATTAAAAAAACCCAAACATTGAAGACCTTATAATATACTCCAAACCTATTACTTAAACTTAAACTTCTTATCTAAAATTTTCATTCAGTCTCCATAATCTTCTGTCCAATAACCGGTTACGTCCACTATAAACACAATCCTTATCAGTCTCTCTTGCCCATAAGCATCGAAAGAAATGCGTTAAAATCTGCCCTTGAAGATCGCTCCAAAAAATTTGTCCTGGTTCTCCCACAAACTCAGGAACCAATACCTGTGAAGCTTCCTCAACCTCCTTCTTCTGTTGGTCTTTCTCTTTACGTTTATATGTTACTTTTTCTTTACATTTATACATTACACAAGTCTCAGGAACCAATACCTGTGAAGCTTCCTCAACCTCCTTTTCTTTATGTTTATATGTTGGACAAGTTGTCTTCTGGTCTTTCATCTCTTGTGGAACTTCCTTGAGCTTCTTCTGTTGATCCTTTTCTTTACAGTTATATATTGCATAGGTTATCTTCTGCTCATCCATCTCTACTTGTTGAGGCCTCCCATTTTTAATTAATATAGACTCTTCAGACTGCAATTCTGGCATTAAAGGTTGCTCCAAAGAATTTATAAATCCTACTTCTCCCTCAGATTCAGAAACCAATACTTGTGGAACTTCCTTAAACTTCTTCTGTTGATCCTTTTCTTTACAATTATATGTTGCACAGGTTGTCTTCTGCTCCTCCATCTCTACTTGTTGGGGCCCCTCAAACTGCAATTCTGCCTTTTTTTCTTCCAAAGCTTTAAGCGTAGTAGGTGACGATGAGCATACCCCCAGGACCGAAGTATAAAAATCTTTTGCTTTAGAAACAGTATTAAGACTATAACGTATCCCCAGGTAGCTCACCACCATTCCAGTCGGAACATCCCATCTAAACAAAATTTGTCTCTTTTTAAGTTCGTCTGCTAAAAAAGCAAACTCCTTTCTTCTTCTTAAAATTTTTGGTGGGATCTCCTTTAAAATTATAACATCTTGTGAAGCAATTTGAAACCTCTTCTTATAAAAGGCTTGTATAATTTCATTGCGCAGGGATCTTTTCCCAAAGTAAATTACCACATCTCTTGGCAAATTCTTTTGCTCTGCCACCACAGAGTTAACTCTAAATGTCTGATCAATTCCACTAAGTATTTCCTCTTCTTCTCTATTCAGAATCACAGCAAAGTCCTTTGCCACCATCTCTCTCAAATCTCCTTGCACAGACTCATGTAAACCTCTGATTCTTAAGGCATATTCCATTTGTTTATATTGAAGCATAAGAATCTCATCTTGAAAGTTTTTCATCTCTTTTTCCATACTTTCAAATTTTTCCTCCATCAATTCCAATTTTTCTACTACCTCTTCTACGCGAGAATTCAACTTTTCAAGAACAGAGGCAACTCCTTTTAAAGTCAAAACTATCTCTTGCTTCAAAGTCTTATTATTTTCCTCTAAAATCTCTTTCATTTCTCCCCTAATTTGAAGTACAACATCTCCCATCATATCTTGCAAGTCCTTCACCATTGTTGACTGTGGCAAGGAAGAAGGTGAAACTATTAATTTAGATTGTTGCCCTGATGATAACACCGAAGAAGAAGTCACCTTGGAAGCTGTAGAGATTACTGGACGCTTTGGAGCCATCTTAAAAAAAAACTTTACTCCTTCTTAAAAATTGCAAGAATTAAGCAAGAAAAATAAGAAATTAGCTCCATAAATTAAAAAAAAATCCTTCAAGAGGGGATCGTTATGATAAAATAAAAATAAAAAAAGGAGTTCAAAAAAAAGAAAAAGGAGGAGAAGAAAAAAAATAATAATTAGATAGAAAAAATCCATTCCATTTTTTAAAAGTACCCAAAAGTACAAAATATAAAACACAAAAATTAAACAAAAATAATAATACTAACACTCCATTCCTATCATAAAAAAAAACATCACGAGAGGAGATTAACAAGGCAATTATCCTCAACCCACAAACTGCTGCTCAACTTACACCTTGCAGGGTCCCCAATCTTGATGACCCTGGAGCGAAGAAAATAAAATGAGAGCGCCTCAGTGACCAATGGTTCAAAGATAATCAAGCCTCCCTAACATGCAGGGATGGCTTGGCTTACAAAGGGGGGAAGCTATATTTGCCAGAAGCACTCCGTCTTAATGCTCTCAAACACAGCCACGATGTAAGACAGGCTGGACACTTTGGATATTTGAAAACCCTATACCTCACCTGCCAGCAATTTTGGTGGCTGGGGCTGAAAAAGGATGTGGAAAACTATGTAACAAGTTGTACTGTATGTGCCACAATGAAAAGAATCTCGGGGAAAATCTCTGCATTACTGCAACCCGTGGCAAACCCTTCTCAACCATGGGAAGAAATAGCTATGGACTTTATAGTAGACCTACCTGAAAGTAGTGGAAATACTGTCATCTGGACTGTAATAGACCTGTTCTCGAAGCAGGCTCATTTTATCACATGCAAAGGACTCCCATCTGTCCAACGAATGACCAAATTGTTCCTGAAACATATCTACCGGCTGCATGGCGCTCCTAAGTAAATAATCTCAGACAGGGGGGTGCAGTTCACAGCAAAGTTTTGGAGAAGTTTTCTTAAATTAATTGGATCATCTCAAGGTTTATCATCTGCTTTCCATCTGGCCACCAATGGGGCCGCAGAAGCCGCAAACAAAATGGTGGAGCAATAACTTAGATGCTACATTTCCTATCAACAGACGAACTGGGCTGATCTCCTCCCTTTTGTGGAGGTGGCGTACAATAATTCTGTGCACAGCAGCACTGGCTACACGCCTTTCAGAGTAGCCACAGGAAAAGAGTTCAACCCAATATCTGAATATCCTCAGTTGCCCTCCTCTTTCCAGACACTTGATCAGTGGGTGAGGGGATGGGAAGAAGTTTGGAAAAACACAAAAACTGCTTTAAAAAATACTTTTGATACCTATAAAAAGCAGGCTGATAAAAAGAGGGCTCCCCAAAGAACATTCCAAATTGGGGGAAAAGTCTATCTGTCAACTAAATATCTACGCCTCAAATTGCCCAGCAAGAAATTGGGACCAAAATTCTTGGGGCCTTTCCCCATAGTAAGGATTATCAACCCAGTCACGGTAGAACTAAAACTCCCTTGACTTTTGGGAAAATTCACCCAGTTGTCCATTGTAGCTTGTTGAAGCCTTATCGGGGCTCCACTTTAAGACCTCCTCCAAAGAAGGCGCCTGGGCCCCTCATAGTTGCGGGACAGACCCAGTATGAAGTAAAACATATTCTTGATTCTAGAATTTTTAAAGGGAAATTGCAGTACCTAATCCAATGGAAAGGATACCCATTGTCTGAAGCTACCTGGGTGAAATCCAGTGAAGTGAAAGCTGACAGATTGGTCAAAAGGTTTCATATGAAACACCCCAACAAACCGAATGATAACCCTTAACATAAGCTTTTGTTTATTTTACAGGATCTGTCCTTCTTGTAAGGGGAGCCGGATGTCAACGCTGCAAATATTGTATATTCTTGCTTTTGACAATATGCAGAACTGTCTGGTGTTTATGGGGTTAATACAGAGCAGAAGGGGGGTGGGGGTAAAGCCCGGGAAAGAAAGAGGAAGAAAACCTATGACCTTCACACTAATTGGATAATGTGATATATGATGGCTAATTTAGGGAGGGAACATGCTGATAATTTAACTGCTTAGAGGAAGAGAACTTAGTTCCTAGCATCCCTCCATTGTGCCTGTGCCGACATTTTGATTCAATAAAAGACTTTTAGGAAAATAAATGCCTGGAAGTTCTTTGAAATGTTTCATTAGCCGGAACCATAACAACAATATTTTACAATAGTGTAATATTTATCCCATGACAGTCATCTGCTTTGGTGTTAAATAAAAACCTAAAACATTATGTTATGAAATAAACATCCATAGTGCAAAGATTAAATCAAAATTAAATCAATAAGCAAACTAAAACTGGGACAGGAGAAAGAAAAGTTTTACAAGATGGCACAAAATAATTTTAAAAATGTTAAAATATTTCTCCTTGAAGAAGTCTTGAGGTCTTTACTTGAGAAATAAACAGCCTTATCAATGTTTTAGAACTGCTTAATTTTTCTTGGGAAGCTGTGCCTTCTGAGATCATTTTCTCCATTAAAAAAAGGCAGAAATACATGAATATTTGGATAATGTAGCATGGAAATCAAATGTACATTTCATTTTTTTCTCAAATCCCTTTGAATATGTATGTTGACATTTTTTTGTGATTTTCTTCCAATGGTGTTAGAGGAATAAAACCATTTGGTCAGATTATTTTAATACTGCACTGTCTTTAAGCAAATATCATCACCAGTTCAAGTGAGAAACTCACCTTAAATATCAAATCCTTTTTCCCATAGCGAAGGTCCTTCAGTTGGGCTTGAATCTTTTTTGACTGTAAGCAGAGGACAATATATTAATCTTTAAAGTAATGTAAATACTGCTTCATGTACAGAGTTTTAAATATAAAGTTCAGGCAATAGGACAATGTATCCTGAGATTTTTTGCGGATGGGTGGAGGGTTGCTGAATTATTACATTTTTGGGTGGATTGACCTAATCTTCTAATGAAATGAATCAGAGTTGCTCTAGTTGCACTGCTGTTTCTGCAGTAAACACATAAAGTTCAGAACAGAAAATAATCCCAATATCCCACGGATAACAGATGACTAGAAATGAATACTTGCCTTAGAGCATAAGTCATGTTCCAACACTGGAAGTTTTTAAGAAGAGACTGGACAACCATTTCTGGGTTTCCTGCCTGAGCAAGGAATTGGACTAGAAGACCTCCAAGGTCCCTTCCAACTTTATTATTATTGTTATTGTTATTATTAGTGCCATTATTATCATTATTATTATCTCCAAGGTCCCTTCTAACTCTATTATTATTATTATATGGATCATTGCACAGTCAGCCAGATGTTCAGACTGGATTTGGCATTTTGTCTACCTATCGAGTCCTTACCCAGGACCTGGGATAGGCAGATGTGGATGTTTGATGGTATTACAGATATCGTCGCAGGATGGAAGCAGTTCCTAATAAGGCTGCCTTTTGCAATTGACTAATAGCGAATTTGTCAATGCCAATGGTGTTCAAGTGGTGCTCCAGTTGTTTTGGGATTGCACCCAAGGAGCCTATTACTATTGGTACTACCCTTGCTTGCTTTTGCCACAGTCTTTCTATTTCTATTTGTAGGTCTTTGTATTTTGTTATCTTCTCCAGTTCTTTCTCTTCTATTCTGCTGTCTCCAGGCACTGCCACGTCCACTATCCAGACTTTTTTGTCTTTCTTATCGACAATTGTTAAGTCTGGGGTGTTATGTTGCAGGTGCTTGTCTGTTTGAATTCTGAAGTCCCAGAGCAGTTTAATTTTATCATTTTCTATGACTTTCTCTATTTTATGATCCCACCAGTTTTTGCTTACAGGCAAATGATATTTTTTGCAGATCTTCCAATGCACCATTGTTGCTACTTTGTCATGCCGCTGCTTGTAATCAGTCTGTGCAATCTTCTTGCAACAGCTTACCAAGTGGTCCACTGTTTCTTCAGCTTCTTTGCATAGGCGGCACTTACTGTCTGTTGCTGTCTTCTCAATTTTGACTTTGTATGCATTTGTCCTTAAGGCTTGGTCTTGTGCAGCCAGAATTAGTCCCTCGGTCTCTTTCTTCAATTTTCCTGCTCTTAGCCATTGCCAGGTTTTATTATTATCTGCTTTCCCAGCTATTTTTTTCATGTATTGGCCATGTAGTGCTTTGTCTTCCCATGCCTCTATTCTGTTCTTCATTTGGTCTTTCTTGTAGGCCAGTTTGGTCTCTCCAGTAGTTAGTAAACCTTCCTGATATACTAATTTCAGTGCATCTTCATCATTGTTCTTCAGATATTCTTCCAAAGCCATTTTTTCTTCTTCAACCATCTGATGTACTTGTAGCATTCCACGCCCACCTATTTGCCTTGGTAGATAAAGTCTATCAATGTCACTGCGTGGATGAAGGGCATGATTCATTGTCATTATTTTTCTGGTCTGCCTATCCATTGCTTTTAGTTCTGCTTGAGTCCAGTCCACTATTCCAGCTGTGTACCTAATGACTGGGATTGCCCAGGTGTTGATTGCCTTTATGGTATTTCCTCCATTGAGTTTGGACTTTAAGATCTTCTTCACTCTCTTGATGTATTCACCTCTAATCTTTTTCTTGACTTCAGTGTGCTTGATGTTGTCAGCTTGAAGGATACCCAAGTATTTGTAGTACTCTTCCTCATCCAGACTCTTAATGTTATTTTCGTGGGGCATCTTGATTCCTTCAGTTTTCACTATTTTTCCTTGTTTGATAGTAAGTGTGGCACATTTGTCCAAGCCAAACTCCATTACAATATCTTGGCTATATATACGGACAGTGTTGAGCAGCGATTCTATTTCAGATGATGTTTTTCCATACAGCTTCAGATCATCCATGTAAAGGAGGTGGGATAGTCTAGCAGATGTTTTTGATGTTTGATAGCCATGTCCTGAGTTATTCAGTATTGTTGACAGAGGAAACAGTGCAATAACAAATAGTAATGGTGATAATGAATCTCCTTGAAATATCCCTCTCTTGATATTAACCTCTCCCAGCTTCTCACCATTGATCTGCAACTGTGTCTTCCATTGTGCCATCGATCTTTGCACAAATTTTCTGATGTTTCTACTGACTCCTGTTATTTCTAGGCACTTGATTATCCAATCATGTGGCAGAGAGTCAAATGCCTTTTTGTAGTCAATCCATGCCACATTCAGGTTGGTCTTCCTTCTCTTGCAGTTTTCCAAGATCATTTTGTCTATTAGGAGTTGATCTTTTGTTCCTCTGCTATTGGGGCGGTTTCCTTTCTGCTCAGGTGGAAAGAGATTGTTTTCAACTAGATGCTGTTGTACTGCATCAGCTACCACACCAGTTAGTAATTTGAAAGTTGTTGGTAAGCAGGTAATTGGCCTGTAGTTACCTGGTGTTGCCCCTTTTGCTGGATTTTTCATTATTAGGTAGGTTTTCCCAGTTGTTAGCCACTTTTCAATTTCTCCTCCTTGTAGTATATTGTTGAACTGCTTGGCAATGAGTGGGTGTATAACAGTTAGATGTTTCAACCAAAACCCATGCAGTTCATCTTCACCTGGTGCTGACCAATTTTTGATTTTCTTTGCTCTTTTTTCTACCATTTTTGTTGTTATTACTAGTTCTTTCATTTCAACTTCTGTTTTATTTGCATCCACCTCTTTTAACCAAGCCGCATCCTTGTTGTATTTCTTTGGGTTATCCCATATCTGCTTCCAGAACTGCACTGTTTCTTCCTTGTCAGGTACTGACTGATTCCTTGCAGTTTCTCCATTGATGGATTGGTAGAAACGTTTCTGATTGGATTGAAATTGGAGGTTCTGCCTATAGTTTGCAATTCGAGCTTCATATCTACTGATTTTCCTGGCTATAGCTGTTATTTGTTGCTTTATTATTTCCAGTGCTTCCTTGATCTTCCTTGTTTCTAAGTGGTATTTCTTGATTAGGTATTCTTTGGTCTTCTTGTTCTTCAGCTTCTTTTCTTTCATCTGTTCTAGCTTGCTTGCATGTGATCTTAACTTGCTGATCTTATTTTCTAGTCTAACCTTCCATTTTTGTGGTGCACTGTTTGTTTGTTTTTCTTCTTTGTTGATTTTGCATCCCAGGTATTCAGTTATAACTGCAGCTGTGCTGTACATTAGTTGGTTTGTTTCTTGCAGTGAATTGGTGCTTATACTTGCTATTGCAGTATTTGCATCTTTTAATGCTTGTGCTAGCTGTTTCTTTGGAACAAGCTTCAATGCAGGCAGCCTTATTCTGTTGTTTTTGTGCTGTTCTAGATGCTCAGTTATTCTTTGTTTCAATTCTTTTATTTCTTTAGTTAGAGGGTTTTGTTCTTCCTGAGGAAGAGGTGCCTGGTTTCCAAATGAGAACAGTTGTATATCTCTGCTGGATTCCTTCACTGCCAACTCCCCCTGGTTTGCCTCTACATTCTGAATTACTTCTGGTAAGGCTTTGATTTCTTTGCCCTGGGTAAACCTTTGCAGTTCGTCCAATTCTGTTTCTGTGAATATTTTATTTCGTGTTATAAATCGGCGTTGATCTGCTAGTCTCTGTTCTGTTATTTCTGATTCTGGATGTTGTTCTTTCCAGAACTGGTGCATTCGTTTTAGATATCCTCTTCTTGTTGGACTTGATCTGTAGTAACAGATCATTATTTCTTTGTTTTCCATCACTGTGTATCTGCGACGGGTAAACACCTTTTCTTCCAGTAGTTCTGCAGCTGCTGGCCCTGGTTGCTCAGCCAACAGTCCTGAGTCCTGTAACCCATTTTTCACCAGATATCCAGGAACTCCAATATCTAGCACGGACCTTGTTAACCCGGGCGACATCCGAGCCGGTATGGCATTCTGAAATTTACGTCTCACCATATTTTGTATGGGAGAGACACTCTTTGTCTGACTCCTCTGATGAGACCTGTCCAGTATGGTTGAACCTCTGGCATAGCTCTCATCTTCCTCAGAGTACACAAGCCCCACAATCACGTCAAGGTAGTGCCTCACTGGGGGGTTATTATTATTATTATTATTATTATTATTATTATTATTATTATTATTATTATTATTATTATTATTTTGCCATTATTATCATTATTATTATCTCCAAGGTCCCTTCCAACTCTGTTATTCTATTCTATTTCTGGAAGTAGCTAGAAGGATCTTCTGCAGGGGATTAATAGATGCACTTGTTTTCACAAGGATAAGATTTGGGAAGAAGAACAGAAACACATTAAGTCTAGCCTATAGGAAGAGCTCCCACACTTCGCTGAATTGGGCTACCGCAATTAAAAACAAATGAAGTAATACACTTTGCTATCTCCAGAGATGACCCAGATATCACTAAATCACAGTTAAAAGAACAGAATTGTGCTAATGTTGCTGGGTGAGGGAGAAGTGCTCAGTGCCAATCAATTGGCATACAAGAAATGGTTCTCCCAATTTTGGAACAAACCCCCAAACTTCATTAAACAAAACTAAGCCCAAAACTATTCACTTACTAGTGGACAAAGTCTTGAAGCAATACTCCAAAAGTTACTATCTTTACTTCTTTGTTACCTACATTTAGCAATAAGTAAATGAGGCAATGGAATCTCAAATGCCAATGAAGAAAGTCTCTTTATGGATCAAGGTTCATTAATGAAATAATTTCAATACAACAGAACTCATCCAGGTTTATAAAGTGCCCTTGTTAACCCTATCTTAGTTTAATGATGCTAAATTAGTTTTATGAACACTGCTGTTCACTGGTCTTGGAATCCCATTATTATTATTATCGATCATCGCACAGTCAGCCAGATGTTCAGACTGGATTTGGCATTTTGTCTACCTATCGAGTCCTTACCCAGGACCTGGGATAGGCAGATGTGGATGTTTGATGTATTACAGGTATCGTCGCAGGATGGAAGCAGTTCCTAATAAGGCCGCCTTTTGCAATTGACTAATAGCGAATTTGTCAATGCCAATGGTGTTCAAGTGGTGCTCCAGTTGTTTTGGGATTGCACCCAAGGAGCCTATGACTATTGGTACTACCCTTGCTTGCTTTTGCCACAGTCTTTCTATTTCTATTTGTAGGTCTTTGTATTTTGTTATCTTCTCCAGTTCTTTCTCTTCTATTCTGCTATCTCCAGGCACTGCCACGTCCACTATCCAGACTTTTTTGTCTTTCTTATCGACAATTGTTAAGTCTGGGGTGTTATGTTGCAGGTGCTTGTCTGTTTGAATTCTGAAGTCCAGAGCAGTTTAATTTTATCATTTTCTATGACTTTCTCTATTTTATGATCCCACCAGTTTTTGCTTACAGGCAAATGATATTTTTTGCAGATCTTCCAATGCACCATTGTTGCTACTTTGTCATGCCGCTGCTTGTAATCAGTCTGTGCAATCTTCTTGCAACAGCTTACCAAGTGGTCCACTGTTTCTTCAGCTTCTTTGCATAGGCGGCACTTACTGTCTGTTGCTGTCTTCTCAATTTTGACTTTGTATGCATTTGTCCTTAAGGCTTGGTCTTGTGCAGCCAGAATTAGTCCCTCGGTCTCTTTCTTCAATTTTCCTGCTCTTAGCCATTGCCAGGTTTTATTATTATCTGCTTTCCCAGCTATTTTTTTCATGTATTGGCCATGTAGTGCTTTGTCTTCCCATGCCTCTATTCTGTTCTTCATTTGGTCTTTCTTGTAGGCCAGTTTGGTATCTCCAGTAGTTAGTAAGCCTTCCTGATATACTATTTCAGGGCATCTTCATCATTGTTCTTCAGATATTCTTCCAAAGCCATTTTTTCTTCTTCAACCATCTGATGTACTTGTAGCATTCCACGCCCACCTATTTGCCTTGGTAGATAAAGTCTATCAATGTCACTGCGTGGATGAAGGGCATGATTCATTGTCATTATTTTTCTGGTCTGCCTATCCATTGCTTTTAGTTCTGCTTGAGTCCAGTCCACTATTCCAGCTGTGTACCTAATGACTGGGATTGCCCAGGTGTTGATTGCCTTTATGGTATTTCCTCCATTGAGTTTGGATTTTAAGATCTTCTTCACTCTCTTGATGTATTCACCTCTAATCTTTTTCTTGACTTCAGTGTGCTTGATGTTGTCAGCTTGAAGGATACCCAAGTATTTGTAGTACTCTTCCTCATCCAGATTCTTAATGTTATTTTCGTGGGGCATCTTGATTCCTTCAGTTTTCATTATTTTTCCTTGTTTGATAGTAAGTGTGGCACATTTGTCCAAGCCAAACTCCATTACAATATCTTGGCTATATATACGGACAGTGTTGAGCAGCGATTCTATTTCAGATGATGTTTTTCCATACAGCTTCAGATCATCCATGTAAAGGAGGTGGGATAGTCTAGCAGATGTTTTTGATGTTTGATAGCCATGTCCTGAGTTATTCAGTATTGTTGACAGAGGAAACAGTGCAATAACAAATAGTAATGGTGATAATGAATCTCCTTGAAATATTCCTCTCTTGATATTAACCTCTCCCAGCCTCTCACCATTGATCTGCAACTGTGTCTTCCATTGTGCCATCGATCTTTGCACAAATTTTCTGATGTTTCTACTGACTCCTGTTATTTCTAGGCACTTTATTATCCAATCATGTGGCAGAGAGTCAAATGCCTTTTTGTAGTCAATCCATGCTACATTCAGGTTGGTCTTCCTTCTCTTGCAGTTTTCCAAGATCATTTTGTCTATTAGGAGTTGATCTTTTGTTCCTCTGCTATTGGGGCGGTTTCCTTTCTGCTCAGGTGGAAAGAGATTGTTTTCAACTAGATGCTGTTGCACTGCATCAGCTACTACACCAGTTAGTAATTTGAAAGTTGTTGGTAAGCAGGTAATTGGCCTGTAGTTACCTGGTGTTGCCCCTTTTGCTGGATTTTTCATTATTAGGTAGGTTTTCCCAGTTGTTAGCCACTTTTCAATTTCTCCTCCTTGTAGTATATTGTTGAACTGTTTGGCAATGAGTGGGTGTATAACAGTTAGATGTTTCAACCAAAACCCATGCAGTTCATCTTCACCTGGTGCTGACCAATTTTTGATTTTCTTTGCTCTTTTTTCTACCATTTTTGTTGTTATTGCTAGTTCTTTCATTTCAACTTCTGTTTTATTTGCATCCACCTCTTTTAACCAAGCCGCATCCTTATTGTATTTCTTTGGGTTATCCCATATCTGCTTCCAGAACTGCACTGTTTCTTCCTTGTCAGGTACTGACTGATTCCTTGCAGTTTCTCCATTGATGGATTGGTAGAAACGTTTCTGATTGGATTGAAATTGGAGGTTCTGCCTATAGTTTGCAATTCGAGCTTCATATCTACTGATTTTCCTGGCTATAGCTGTTATTTGTTGCTTTATTATTTCCAGTGCTTCCTTGATCTTCCTTGTTTCTAAGTGGTATTTCTTGATTAGGTATTCTTTGGTCTTCTTGTTCTTCAGCTTCTTTTCTTTCATCTGTTCTAGCTTGCTTGCATGTGATCTTAACTTGCTGATCTTATTTTCTAGTCTAACCTTCCATTTTTCTGGTGCACTGTTTGTTTGTTTTTCTTCTTTGTTGATTTTGCATCCCAGGTATTCAGTTATAACTGCAGCTGTGCTGTACATTAGTTGGTTTGTTTCTTGCAGTGAATTGGTGCTTATACTTGATATTGCAGTATTTGCATCTTTTAATGCTTGTGCTAGCTGTTTCTTTGGAACAAGCTTCAATGCAGGTAGCCTTATTCTGTTGTTTTTGTGCTGTTCTAGATGCTCAGTTATTCTTTGTTTCAATTCTTTTATTTCTTTAGTTAGAGGGTTTTGTTCTTCCTGAGGAAGAGGTGCCTGGTTTCCAAATGAGAACAGTTGTATATCTCTGCTGGATTCCTTCACTGCCAACTCCCCCTGGTTTGCCTCTACATTCTGAATTACTTCTGGTAAGGCTTTGATTTCTTTGCCCTGGGTAAACCTTTGCAGTTCGTCCAATTCTGTTTCTGTGAATACTTTATTTCGTGTTATAAATCGGCGTTGATCTGCTAGTCTCTGTTCTGTTATTTCTGATTCTGGATGTTGTTCTTTCCAGAACTGGTGCATTCGTTTTAGATATCCTCTTCTTGTTGGACTTGATCTGTAGTAACAGATCATTATTTCTTTGTTTTCCATCACTGTGTATCTGCGACGGGTAAACACCTTTTCTTCCAGTAGTTCTGCAGCTGCTGGCCCTGGTTGCTCAGCCAACAGTCCTGAGTCCTGTAACCCATTTTTCACCAGATATCCAGGAACTCCAATATCTAGTGCGGACCTTGTTAACCCGGGCGACGTCCGAGCCGGTATGGCATTCTGAAATTTACGTCTCACCATATTTTTTATGGGAGAGACACTCTTTGTCTGACTCCTCTGATGAGACCTGTCCAGTATGGTTGAACCTCTGGCATAGCTCTCATCTTCCTCAGAGTACACAAGCCCCACAACCACGTCAAGGTAGTGCCTTATTATTATTATTATTATTATTTCCTAGTTTTTAGTGACTGCCCTCCCTTCCTTATTTATTCAAATCTAGGCAACTTCCCAGTCCTTCATTATTTGTTCCTTTTTATGACTTTTACAAAATGTTATTCACAAATTGGATGGCCAATCTAAAATCCAAGACTTTGTAAAAAATAATAATAATAAGAAGGAAGTACTAAAATAATTCTTAAGCATGTACAAGAAGTGTTTAAAGACCTTTCACCACACTATGTTCCAAGCAGATATTGGTAGATAATTAGAGCAAGTCACTTTGGTGTAATAGTTAGAGGTAGTGGGTGACTAAGAATTCTAGTACTGCTTTAGCACACAACCAGCTGAGTGACCTTGGACTAATCACTTTCTCTCTCAGCCCTAGGAAGAAGGCAATTTAAACTACTACTAATATTGTTGCCAAAATAATGCATGGATGTCTTCGTGCAATTGACAGGAAACAAAATTGAATTGAAGGAACAGAAAGAGGGGGAGGGGAAAAATATGAAGTCCCCCTTGCAAATTATAGTTCCAAATGGATTTGAAAAAGAAACAGATGATACTTCTGGCAAGGATGTATTGCTTGTATGTTTTCTGTCACTGCATATCACCCAATTAATATGTAATGTAGGATAGATGCCAACAATTCACAAGAAGCATCCAAAATATCTTTTGAATTATTAATTCATGCAAACAGCTACATGTTCATGTGGCCAGATGAAGGCTATCAGCACAGTAAGATATTTAATCAGAACTAGTTGTTGTCATAAGGTTTTAGCAATACGCACCTTGTCATTCCAAACATGCTTATAAAAAGAGTTTGCATAATATTCTGTCTGCCTGCTGCCTGCCTGCCTGCCTGCCTATCTACCTACCTATCATCTATCTATCTATCTATCTATCTATCTATCTATCTATCTATCTATCTATCTACACCTACTCCAATACAAGCTATGTTTTCCATCACCAAAATCTGTTCCTTTTCCAGAATCCCATATATATAATCATCTTTGGCTAGATGACATTTCTTGCCATTTCTGTTGATAAGTCAATATTTGAAGTATTTTAACTCATGATTAAAATTCAGCATAATGTCATTACTTTGAAGTTACTCAAACTGTTTGAAATATACAGCTCATAAAGTGCTTTTTTATCATTAGATTCCAAATGCCTCTGTTGCACCAAGTTCCTGCTGTGCAGGAGAACTCTACTGCAGATCCTGTTATTTCAAGAAAACTCACAGCCAAGCAGATTTATTTTTAAACACATCTTCTATTATAAAATATATATTCCCTTGGAAAGATGATCAGTGAGCAATTCCAGGAAATTGTCACTTCAGGCCTTCATGATAAAACTACAATTTACCTACAGCGAATACTCAAATGAACAGTTTTATTACTTTATTTTGCAAAAAGGCAAATTCCCTAACCCTAAACCAGTGGTTCTCAACCTGTGGGTCGGGACCCCATTTGGGGTCGAACGACCATTTCACGGGGGTTGCCAAACAAGGCTGTCCGCCATTTTTTCCCCCTTTTCTTTGGCCACGCCCCTGGCACCCAGTGATGTATAAGTGGTTGGGGGTCACCACAGCATGGGGAACTGTATTATGGGGTCGCGGCATTAGAAAGGTTGAGAACCACTGCCCTAAACCTTCCCCTATTTAAATTAAAACTATTGTGTTAGCTTATTCGGAGTTATGCTTCAATGTGTATGTCTGTTTGTGTATGCACGCACACGTTCAGTATATTCCAAAACACTTGGTAAAAGGAATCTATTAAAAAATAGTAAAGATATGCTTATTAGAAAAAGAACATACAGAAGAAAAAAAAACTGGTGGGCCAATAGGGCAATATTAAGCCTACAAGTCCCAGAATTCCTGACCCTGTTGTCCATATGAACAGGAGAATTGAGAAAGGATGGGTTAATGTATTCAGATAACAAAACAAAGGAGAAAAAGAAGAGGGCACTATAAATATTTCATAATTTTGATTAGGAAAGACAATAAGGCAATGGTGGTTATAATATACTGATTTGGATGGTTTTGTTGCACTGTTATCACAACTGGCCACCAACTATCTTTGGAGATCAACAATAGACAACGTCACTGTTTAATAATCCCTCTATTATTGTGAGTAGTGGGGGTACTTTTTCTTGTTTTAATTTGTGATGTACACTTTTCCATTTTATGATTGACAAACTTTCTGTCTGGTTTAGGCAATAGACTTCAGTCTGTAGAAGTCTATCGTCTATTCAGCTGAGGAAGGACTGGCCTTCAACTGAGTTAATGCTTATTTTGATCCCTATTGCCTTTTAGAACTGTCTTTTACTCTAAATGCTAAAATGCTAAATGCTAAAATTTACTCTAAATGCTAAAACAGCAATTTAAAAAGTTCTTGTAAATAGAAAGGTACTGATCTGAAACATACCCACAGCTTCCTCCATTTCATCTTCCTTCCTTCCTTTTTTTTATTACTGTGAGCATCCTACCTTTCTCTGTCATTTTTTAAAAATAATTAAAACTAAGAAATCTGGTGCCATACTTTTCTTCATTTTTCCAATCACTTGAGATAGAAGTATTCACTCCCACCTCGAATGTAGCCCTTAGATGATTTGGGCTACTTGGGAGTTGGTGATTGGAGATTGACATAATGATGACTACAAGACCAACTAAATGGGAACACCTCCCCCCCCTGCAAAAAAAAATCTGTGTTGTGCCTGTATCTATGTGCATTTCTTTAACTTAACAGAATAAAGAACAACAGAGTCTTCTATTTCAACCCCCAGCTCAAGCAGCAGACCCTATACTAGTCTGGAGAAGTGACTGTCCAAACTCTTCCTAAAAACCTCAGTGAGGGTGCACTCACAACTTTTGAAGGCGATCTGTTCACTGATTAATTGTTCCCATTGTTAGGAATTTTCTTCTTAATTTTAGGTTGGATCTCTCTTTGATAAGATTTCATCAATTACTTCTTGTCTTGCTCTCAGGTGAATAGGTTGTGTCCCACTCTTCTTTTTGACAGGATCTCAAATCTTGTAGACTCCTTCTCTTAGATTAGATTAGACATATCCAGTTCCTGCAACTCTTCCTCATATGTTTTAGCCACTAGACCTCTAATCATCTTTGTTGCTCTTTTCTGCATATTTTTTTAGAATCTATTTTACTTTGTGTATGTGTGGCAGGACCTTTGTTGGAGCAGGAAGGTGGGTGGGCACAGCAGCAGAGGAATTATTCAATGGGATAGCATGGTAGTCTGCAATCTGGGCTGAACACTTTGAAAGCCCTTACTAAAGTATCTCAGTCCATTTCAGTGAATCAGCTTGGGCACAGGATAGAGTACGTTTTCAATGATGAATGCAAACAAACTCAATGGCATAAAAATCAATGTTGACTGCTTCTTGCTATCTAATGTTTTAAGTAGAATTCCACAAATAACAAATGACTCGATGAAAGTTTGTCTTGATTTTGGGATGGTAGTACTCTCCTCATTCCACATGTGAAAATAAAGCAGAGTAGTGATTGAGTCATAACTCTGAAATGGGTAACAGATGAAAGTCCTCTAGTAGACCTGACGGAAGTAAGCTTCTTTAAGCAATTCAGGCTGGGCTGTATGAGATGCTCAATTTATCTTCTGCCAGTGGAGCATAGTGAGGTGCCTCAGAACATCATCTCCAAGGGATTGTAACCACTCCTATCAGCATTTATTTACATAGTTATGTTGCTATGTTTAATGGTTGTTCAGCTTTGGGAATCAATTTAATTTGGCCTTTTAGGAATGGAAAATAGAAGCCCCCTACCTCCTAGAGAAAGAAGTGTCTGTCATTTTCCAATAATTTGTTTTGGATTAGGTTGAAACAGCAGCTCCAAAAATGTCCTCCCTTTTCTGGCAATTATTATGGATGGATGGTAGTAGCAATAAATTTGGATCAAATTGTGTTATTGTTCACAGAAAACAACAGTTTCCTTGCAGCATATGGACATTCCTTGTTGTTGTTGTTTTTTGTCATTTTGTTTTACTGTTTTGTGTGTAAAAATAATGCAAGCACAACTGAATTCCTTAGGTGAACAGCTGCAGAGAAAGTTAAATTGAAGCTGAAGTAATACATTATTACTTTTTATTTATTCCTGTGTTGCAAGATTTATGAGTTTACCTGGTTAGTCTGACAAAATTTTGCTTTAATTTTGGCATATGTTTCAAATAGAAAGTCTTGAATCCATGCTAATTATTAGCATTGTCATATATACAATTACTTGCCTTTATAGCATGAAACAGACATTTCGAAGCACTTCCATAGAATCTTAAGATGTTGGAAAGCTTATTAGTAACTCTATTTTTTAAAATAAATACCACCAAGCAAGTTGTGTCTAAATAAAGCTCATTTGTGGCTACTGGTGTTTTTCTGTAGCACATGTTACTAAATTCTAGAGAAGAGTTTTAACTGACCAGGTGATGGAACATGATTTAATTTGTTTATAGAATCTTTTAATGCAGCGGAAGAAGCAAGATTAATTATTTTTTTGAAGTTAAAAAGTTTGAAATCCATTGACATAAATAAAAATATTCTATAACTGATGAAACATGAAAACAAATATAAGTAAAGGTTTGTTTGGAAAATGCAACCCCATAATGTAATGTAGGCTGAATTGCCTCCAGTAGTTATTTGTGCAATCTATTCCAGCATAATATATTCCCAGGAGAATTCCTGAAGATAGAAGCATGTTCATTAACCATTTCCCCAGATCAGCAATCCTGAGACACTGCAAAAGCCAAAGTTAATTGCTTAAGTCAACTATTTGGTCAATCACAGCCAAAATAACCAAGAGTTGATTACACTAAGGACTCAAGACCATTGGTTGTATTGGAGACACTGCAAGCAAGCATGACAGAAGATGAATATGTGAAAATAATCCAAGGTCACTCTGTGATTGTCTGAGATAGTAATCTGGAAAGAGTTATTCTTCATTTTATTAGATATATTATAGCAGGATCATGCAAAAGCTATAGCAGTAGGACAAGGAATGACTATTTGAAATGCATTTCATCTCCTATCCTTGAGCCAGCACAAAGCTTTATGCCTAAAATATGGCACTAAACTATTTGAAATGTTGAAGGTATCTGTCCTCTTTTCTTTTAATAAGAAACATTATTTATGTGATCACACAGATCATATCTATTCTGCATGGAAACAAAAATTAAGTCTATTTGCAACCCTTGAAAAATATAATAATAGTTAATGGAGATTTCAAATTATATATTGTGTTTTTTATAATTGTGAAAATACTATTTTCCCATGTTTTTTAAAATGTTACATGTTTTTAGATAAAATTTCTGATCTCAGAAATGTATACCAGAACCATGTCTCGGTTTGATATTTCAAAACAACTTGACATATTGTCAAAACCAAACAGAAATGGATGCCTAGAAGCATATAAATGAATGATAAACACATACATAAATAATTGTGAACATAGAGAAAAAAGACAGCCATCTCTATAAGAAAAGGCCCACAATGTGTAGGGTGCCTAGTGTGACTCCAAAGAGCAAGGTAGTAAATAAATTAATATTATGAAAAAGAAATAAGATGATTTTGATACTACCTAACACTATGAAAAATCTTGTATAGGCATTGAATCAGGTGCAGAAAGAATTTAGTACTGAACACTTTCTACATTTCAGTTCCATACTATATCAAATTTATAAAATTATTTGCTGGTGCCCAAATGATTTAGCAAAGCATAGCTGCCTTATAACTACTACTACTACTACTTTAAACTAAGAATATTAAAAGCTTATGTTGCCACAACTAGTTCCTTACATTCTTTGATTTGTGACCTGGCACAATAGATTTGGTTTTGTTTGTTATCACTGAGGGTCAAATCTTTCATGAAATTCCCGTTTTAATCCTTTGCATTGGTTTGTTGTGAGAGCTCTGGAAATAAAGCTAATGGGAAAAATCTAGTGAATCCAAATTGGATTAATGTCCATTTTATAGCCAAACTATGATAGAATGACTTCTGGAAATTCAATGAAAGTGCCAATTACTTTTAAACAGCAGTTGTTCATAAGTATTCAGTTCAATTGTTTGTTTTGGATTCAGGAATATACAAGATATGCTCCATTTTCCAAACATACCAGCATACTCTATCCCCACTTCCATCCTGTGCATGGCCCTAAAGGGCTAAATTATACAATTAGGTAAATGTGTAGCATATAACTGTCAACCTTTTTTAGGGAGAGGGGAGAACAAGGCAGTCCAATATGATCCAGAATTATGGTTTACTGAGAAAAGAAGCCATTATTTAGAAAAAGTAATCCATGCCCTGCCCAGATTCCTGTGTTGCTGGTAATCTTCCAACTTGGTTGGCATTATTGTTTTTATTTAATCTCTCAATCTTGGAATGATTGTGAATTTTTGGAATTTAATATACATTGTTTGCTATCAAGCAGATTTTCCAGAATACTATGGAATGGGTCATAAAGTCTTCAGAATCCACAGGTCAATTTGCTGAGAGGGCATGTTCTATTTAGCTGTCCTTATTACTGTCAGAATAGTGTTGTTTTTATATAAATTTTTCTTACCTCTTCTGCATGAATTCCACAAAGCTTATTCCCTGACAGGAGTTTATTTTTCAGGCTCTTGTTCTAAGAAAAGGAGAGAAATATTTTGATATTATTAATGTGAAATCAAATATTCAGTAATTAATAACTATGTTACCATAATATATGAGATGTGATTTCAAGTTAGCTATGAGGAATGTATCTACCTAACAACCTACCTACATATCTGAAATCTAAATAGATAATTTCACAAGTAGCATTATACTGTACATTCAAGATTCTATCCTTGTTGGATAGAAGAACACACTCTTGTTTTTGACAAGTAATAATAATAATAATAATAATAATAATAATAATAATAATAATAATAATAATAATAATAATAGTAAAGTTGGAAGGGACCTTGGAGGTCATCTAGTCCAACCCCCTGCTCGGGCAGGAAACCCTACACCATTTCGGACAAATGGCTGTCCAGTCTCTTCTTAAAAACTTCCAGTGTTGGAGCATTTACTGCTTCTGGAGGCAAGCTGTTCCACTGATTAATTGTTCTCACTGTCAGGAAGTTTCTCCTTAGTTCTAGGTTGCTTCTCTCCTTGATTAGTTTCCACCCGTTGCTTCTTGTCCTGCCTTCAGGTGCTTTGGAAAATAGCTTAATTCCCTCTTCTTTATGGCAGCCCCTGAGATATTGGAATACTGCTATCATGTCCCCCCTTGTCCTTCTCTTCGTTAAACTAGACATACCCAATTCAGCAACCGTTCCTTATATGTTTTAGCCTCCAGTCCCCTAATCATCTTTGTTGCTCTTCTCTGTACTCTTTCTAGAGTCTCAACATCTTTTTTACATCGTGGTGACCAAAACTGGATGCAGTATTCCAAGTGTGGCCTTACCAAGGCATTGAAGAGTGGTATTAATACTTCACGTGATCTTGATTCTATCCCTCTGTTAATGCAGCCTAGCACTGTGTTGGCCTTTTTGGCAGCTGCAGCACACTGCTGGCTCATATTTAAGTGATTGTCTACTAGGACTCCGAGGTCCCTCTCACAGTTACTACTATTGAGCATGGTGCCACCTATGCTGTACTTGTGTTAGTCTGAGAAGCAAAGAAAGATGGGTCTAGTTGGAAGACTTCCATGAAACAGAAGGATAATATGCTAAATAGAGAAGTAACAATAAACAAACAAGCATGGAAGAAGAGAGTGGCAAATAATTTCTCTATTGCTCTCAAGAAAACCACATAGATGTATCCACAGAGCCATCAGAAAGTCAGCTTGACTTGAAATCATCTTTTTTTTTAACTTTCTCTAAAATATACAGTAATCCTAGGTCTTTGGAATAGTTTTGATAGTGGAATCCTGCCCCATCTTTCACTGAGTGGTTTAACAAAACTCCAATCCTCACTCAACTTTTACTTTTCATTCTTCAAAATAAGAATATTTGCCTTTTTTTTAAAAAAAAATACTCAAATCAGTTGAAAAGTATGTCATCGAATAATTTCTAAATTATTTTCATTTCATTTTCATTTCTTCATGAATTATTTTGAGTTGTTACTAGTGCTCTCCTCTATTACAGACATACAATAGAATGTGATCCAGTCCACCTCCATGTGCTGAAAACACAGTTGATGGAATTATACCATTCAGTCTTTTTACACAAAATAGCCCACACTCTGGCTAGGTTACATCATCTATCATTTCATGGGAGTACTCCGGAGCTCAATGGAACACCATATCATCTTTTTAAGATAGTTTTGTTTTTGTTTTTACCTTATTTTATTTGTTAGATATATATTCAGCCTTTTCTCTAAAAATTCAAGATGGCCTACCTTACTTCCTCCAATTTTTCTTCAGTAACAACCCTGTGAGTAAAACTTGAACTGAGTGAAAAAGAATCACAAAGTTACCTAGTGAATTTATATGCCTGAAAGTACAGTTGACTGGATTTGATTAATTCTTCCTCATCTTCAACCAAGCAGGAATCTCAGACCAATGAGAATTACTTGTGGAGAAGCTTTATATACAGTATGGATCTCCTTACCTTTGTAGGACTGTTTCATATAGCTGCTGAATGTGGCTTCCAGTAAAGACTGGAATGCGTATATTAGGTAAAGACTTAACTTCTGGTGGATATTTCAACCTTCTCACATCAATGTTATTGGTGAGCAATAATCTTGGCATGGAGCATTAGCATACAAAGATC
Organism: Crotalus tigris; assembly: GCF_016545835.1. NCBI lineage: Eukaryota > Metazoa > Chordata > Lepidosauria > Squamata > Viperidae > Crotalus > Crotalus tigris. Next base: position 435,317 of record NW_024100450.1, read on the forward strand.
CTTCCACATGGCCACTACTTTTCAAATTTTATAAAATAAGCACATAAGATAGCTGCAAAACCCCCTGCCACATGATGCAGTAGGTTTGCTGGCTTTATCTTCAAGATACACCCTACTTCGAATCTTAATTATATTTATTAGTATACAATGATATTCTAGCAATGTAACAATGTCCCCCTATAAACAGAAATGGACACACTTTTAGTTCATTGCATTTGAATCAAAACATCTATGGAAATTTTTCCAAATACTTGTAACAACAGTTATGCCAAACTCCTTAATTCTTTTCATACCTACATTTTCTATCCTCATTATTATACAGAAACCTAGTACCATCTATATTTAATTGCATGTGGGTATTAAGAAGCCTTGGTTTTTTTTTTTTTAAAAAAAAAATAAAGTGGTTTCTAATGGATCTTATATATATTTAAACATCACACTATTCCATAGAGAGCAGCTTACATAATGAATATTACATTTAAAAAAAACTATTAACATTTATGACATTAATATGCTGAGCATATGTTACAGATGCAAGCTGATCCTTTCAAGTAAACTGACAGGCATACTGCAAAAGTCCTTTCAGATTCAAATTCAAATTCCCCATTTATTCCTGTTCTGGATCAAATGTACTAATAATGCAATATCCAGAGACTGACATAATGATTTAAGATAGAAGCCTTCTTGAAAAGATCAGTTTTAAATAGGGAAACTGGAGAGGGAAGTTGGTTTCCCCTCCAAATGGGATTAAACCTTGGCTTCTTTGAATATAAACAAGAATTGACACTTTTCCATGAGAAAAGGACATTTTCAGTTCTACACGCAAGTCACATACAAAAGAAGATTATGTATTTTGTAATATTGCCAGTGCTAATTAGCTAAACACCTTTTTGGTATTCGGTGTAGCACCCATCTTAAAAATATGTACTAAAGTACAACATACTAAATCAGTGTTTCTCAACCTCGGTGACTTTTAGATGGGTAGACTAAATGTTCCAGAATTTCCTGGCCAGCTTGTTGCTGGGGTTGAGAAGCACTGTTCACACAGATAATTCTAGTAGTCCTGTATATTTGGTCTTTCAAAAAGTCTTGGATAACCTTCCTTATCAAAGACTTTTGAACAAATTGAGCAATCAGTGGACAAGGTGCTATGTGTTTTTACGGTCAAAAAAACAAAAAACAAAAAACCCAAAAGGATAATTTTCTCAATAGATAGAAATTTGTGTTGGGATTCTAAATTAATCACATTCATAAAGGCTAAGGATTTAGGGCTACACAGGGAGCTGACCAAGTCTTCAGAAGATTCTAAACTATTCTGAGTGGTAAAAAATCAAATATGATTGTGAAGAGCCAAAGGAAAATCTCTTCAAGCTAGGGAATGGTCAACTGAATGGCAAATATGATTTAATTTAAGTGCAAAGTGATACACTTTGGGATAGCAAACAATGCCCCTATTGAGATAGAGAGATGACAGAGATGAGAGAGAGAGAGTTGAGAGGGAGAGGGAGAAAGACATGAGCAAGAGATGAGAGATACGAGACAGACAGACAGACAGACAGAGAATGTGAGAATGTAATCAGGAATTTAATGTGGTCCCAAAATTACCATAAGTAACTTTTCCCAAACTGCTACTCTTCAGATGCACTGAATTACAATACTCCTCATTCTCCATATGTAGGAGCTGGAATATGTAAGTATACATATATCAGTAAGGCATTTGATAAAGTAGATCACAACCTACTACTTGACAAGATAAAAAAAATGTGGGGTAGACAGCATCACCACCAGATGGATCCATAGCCCACCATACTCAGCATGTGGTCTTCAATGGAACCACATCTATATGGAGGGAAGTGTGTAGTGGGATACCCCAGGGCTCTGTTCTGGGCCCAGTGCTCTTCAACATCTTCATCAACGATTTGGACAAGGGGATAGATGGGGAACTCATCAAATTTGCAGACAACACCAAGCTGGCAGGAATAGGCAACACTCCAGAAGACAGGCTTAAGATACAGAAGGATCTGGACAGACTTGAACACTGGGCACTATCTAACAAAATGAAATTCAATGGTGAAAAAAGCAAGGTTCTACATTTAGGCAAGAAAAACCAAATGCACAGGTATAGTATAGGTAGTACCTTGCTCAATAGTAGCAACTGTGAGAGGAATCTTGCAGTACTAGTGGACATTCATTTAAATATGAGCCAGCAGTGTGCTGCAGCTGCCAAAAAAGCAACACAGTGCTAGGCTGCATTAACAGAGGGATAGAATCAAGATCACGTGAAGTATTAATACCATTTTACAACGCCTTGGTAAGGCCATACTTGGAATACTGCATCCAGTTTTGGTCACCACGATGTAAAAAAGATGTTGAGACTCTAGAAAGAGTACAGAGAAGAGCAACAAAGATGATCAGGGGACTGGAGGCTAAAACATATAAAGAATGGTTGCTGGAATTGGGTATGTCTAGTTTAATGAAGAGAAGGATGATGGGGGACATGATAGTAGTGTTCCAATATCTCAGGGGCTGCCACAAAGAAGAGGGAGTCAAGCTATTTTCCAAGGAGCCTGAAGGCAGGAGAAGAAGCAACGGGTGGAAACTAAGCAAGGAGACAAGCAACCTAGAACTAAGGAGAAACTTTCTGACAATTAGAACAATTAACCAGTGGAACAACCTGCCTCCAGAAATTGTGCATACTCCAACACTGGAAGTTTTTAAGAAGAGACTGGACAGCCATTTGTCTGAAATGGTATAGGATTTCCTGACTGAGCAGGGGGTTGGACTAGATGACCTCCAAGGTCCCTTCCAACTTTATTATTATTATTATTATTATTATTATTATTATGTTTTGTTTTGCTTTATATAAAAGATGTTGATAATGGAAAGCTTTTCTTACAAGGAGGGAAAAAGTATTTCAATAGATCCTCTGAGAAAGAAAACCTAAAAAGGACTGACTCTCTCTCTCTCTCTCTCTCTCTCTCTCTCTCTCTCTCTCTCTCTCTCTCTCTCTCTCTCTCTCTCTCTTTCTCTCTCTCTCTCTCTCTCTGAAAAAAAAGGATTATCATAGTGTTTATGTGTGCCGGAGTATTCCATTACTTTTCACTGTGCCTCCAAACATATTTTGAAATTAAATTTGAACTCTTTCAAATATCAACCAGCTGTAAACAATATGAAAACCTGGTCCCTAAGCATTTGGATCTTTTACTTAAGGACTCTGCAGTATCAGTACAAATTTATTGCTAGCTAGTAACAGCATTCTGCAAAATATAGGCACAGGAAACACATTGCCAATTGAATCAGAATATTAATTGCACTCAATAGACAGATTTAAGTCCACATCCTAATGGAAACTCTAAAAGTTTGATTTGTAAATTAGACACTTCTTTATCCAAATAAATGAGCTAAATAGAGTCAATGGAAAAAGAAATAATTCCCAGGCACTGTTTACGTTTGAATTTCCCTCATGTGTCTTTTTGCAGAATTTCTGGGCAATGACAGCATCCAGCATCTTGTTTCACACACATTTTAACTTGTTCTCGTCTATTACCCAGTGAAAGTAGCTCCTTCTGCAATGATAAATTGCTCCAAGCTGCTTTTTGCAGGTGTGTGTGCTACTGTGAGGCAATGAAGAGTAACCAGGGGATTACAATACAGAGAACTCAACCTGTATATTCCTATCACAGCTTTTGTTCTAAAAGCCTTCAGGGGAAACAGAAAGTTATTTTGCCATGTGCTAATTGAGTTTGTCCCCAATCAAGTCTCCCATAAAAATTGGTATTTCAGCATCACGTTTAAACAGAATATGAGATTCTCAAAAATTCATTTTATTCTTGTGTTCATTTTACTAGAACTGTTTTTTTTAAAGATCAATTAAAATATTAATCCACAGACACAAACTCTAGGTTTTCCCAGGGTTGCCTTACACCAGCTTATTAAAGGCTGAGAAGATCATTATCTATCTCACAAATAATAATTTAAAAAATGTTAATTTTGGGGGGGCGGAGGGGAAAAGGAAATGATGAATGTTAGACAGTTTACGCTTGTGACTGGCATTTATTCTGCTATGCATTCCTAAACTGGAATGGATGCCAGGCAGTTTCTGGAAATTTTTGCAGTCAAATTATTTTACTACTTATTATCAAAAAGAACAGAATTATTTTGTTAGCAACAGCCAGATGGGTTAGAAAGAAATGGTTGATTTCCAAATATTTTGACTTTAATGCCCATCAGCCACGAGTAGCATGGAAAACAGCAGGAGATTGTGGAAGCTCTAATTCAAAATAACTGGAAGGTACCAAGTTTGCCCTGCTCTGATAAGACAGTTGCTAAGCTTCTTAATACTTATCAATCCTTATGTCTTACCACAAGCATTTTTGGTTAATGGTTTGATATTAGAGTTTTATGCAGCAGCTTCAAGAAATGAGCTGGGAACAAAGTTTTATAAGCATTGTAACAATACAGCCCTTGCAGCAGTTCCAAGAAGGCTCCACACCCATTTGCGTTACTCAGGTGACCTTGAGGACACAGACAAACCTCCAAGTGGTCTCAAGGACTCTCTAAAAGAATGCAAATGACCAGCATGTCTTCAAAGAAAAACAAGAAAGCGAAGTTGCCTCTTGAAAAAGTACCTTTGGGACAATCATGACCTGGATGACTGAGAATCTCCATAGACTTGTATAAGTATTGCAACATTACTAAATAGTAAATACCCACCTCTGGTTAGGTATGATAGCAGATAAACTGGAATTGTGATTTGTCCACCTATTTCTTATTTTTTTAGATTTTAGGATACAAATCATTACATAAAAATAAAAAAAATAAAATTTTCATTTTAAACACAACTTTAGAGATGCAAAACCATTGCTCTATCTTGTCAGCTAGGGAAGGAGAGGTCAAAGGCATGATGGATTTCAAAGAAAGATAGTGTGATTAATTATAAACCAATCTGGAGAGAAGCTGCAGCAGAAAGGTTACCCTAAGGCTAGAACTCTTCAGTTCAAATTAAGAAAGAACTTTAAAATTACTTCTATCCACCATTTAAAGCACAAAGTACTAAATTCAGGACTACCTGTTATACAGTTGCTTTGCTCATTTTGCTAAGATCCTTATATAAGGGATTTTAAAGTTCCTAAATACCAGCATGGCATTGCACACCACGAGGGCACTACATCCATAGGAAGCCATAGGAACCCTGGGAGGAAGTGATCATGCAATATTAGAATTCAACATTATAGAAGCACAAGCAATAGAACAGAGTCAAACTAGAGTCTTGGACTTCAAGAGAGCTAATTTCAATAAACTTAGAGAGGGCTTGGGAAGGATTCCATGGATGAGAATCCTCAAGGGGAAAACAACTCAAGAAGCTTGGGAAATTTTGAAAAAATGAGATAATAAAAGCACAGTCTCGCACAATACCAACAAAGAGGAAAAACAACAGCTCTCAAAAGAAACCAGCATGGCTGCATAAAGAACTCTCTGACAAATTGAAAGATAAAAAGGACAAATATAGAAAGTGGAAAGAGGGGAACATAACTAAGTCAGAATATCAGCAAATAGCCCGAGCCTGCAAAGATGAAGTGAAGAAAGCCAAGGCTCAAAATGAATTAAGGCTTGCGACCAAAGTCAAAAATAACAAAAAAGCTTCTTTCAACATGTAAAAAACAAGAAAAAAGTGAAGGAAATGATTGGTCCATTAGTGGGTGGAAGTGGCAAGAAGGTGACAAGCAACAGGGAGAAAGCAGAACTATTTAACTCATTTTTTGCATCTGTCTTTACACAAAGGGAAAAAACAGACCAACCTATCAAAAATAGTGCCATAAAAAACAAAACAGAAACACAAGTTAAGATAGGCAAGAAAATGGTTAGTGAGCACCTGTCCAGCCTAGAAGAGTTCAAATCGCCAGGACCAGATGGATTACACCCCAAGTTCTCAAGGAACTGGCAGATGTGATATCGGAGCCACTGAACTATATTTTTCAAAGATCCTGGAACACAGGGGAACTACCAGAGGACTGGAAAAGAGCTGATGTAGTTCCCATCCTCAAAAAAGGAAAAAAAAATGGATCCAGGAAATTACAGACCTATCAGCCTGACCTCAATACCTGGGAAGATCCTGGAAAAGATAATCAAACAACGAATCAACGAACACCTAGAGGCAAACAAAGTCATTACTAAAAGCCAACATGGGTTTGTCAAAAATAGATCATGCCAGACAAATCTTATTGCATTCTTTGACCAAGTGACAAAATTAGTGGATCAGAGGAATGCTGTGGACATAATTTACTTGGACTTCAGTAAGGCATTTGATAAAGTAGATCACAACCTACTACTTGACAAGATAGAAAAATGTGGGGTAGACAGAACCACCACCAGCTGGATCCGTAGCTGGCTGACCGGCCGTACTCAGCGAGTGGTCCTCAATGGAACTGCATCTATATGGAGGGAAGTGTGTAGTGGGGTGCCCCAGGGCTATGTTCTGGGCCCAGTACTCTTCAACATCTTCATCAACGATTTGGATGAAGGGATAGATGGGGAACTCATCAAATTTGCAGACGACACCAAGCTGGCAGGAATAGCCAACACTCCAGAAGACAGGCTTAAGATACAGAAGGATCTGGACAGACTTGAACACTGGACACTATCTAACAAAATGAAATTCAATGGTGAAAAAAGCAAGGTTCTACATTTAGGCAAGAAAAACCAAATGCACAAGTACAGCATAGGTGGCACCATGCTCAATAGTAGTAACTGTGAGAGGGACCTCGGAGTCCTAGTAGACAATCACCTAAATATGAGCCAGCAGTGTGCTGCAGCTGCCAAAAAGGCCAACACAGTGCTAGGCTGCATTAACAGAGGATAGAATCAAGATCACGTGAAGTATTAATACCACTCTTCAATGCCTTGGTAAGGCCACACTTGGAATACTGCATCCAGTTTTGGTCACCATGATGTAAAAAAGATGTTGAGACTCTAGAAAGAGTACAGAGAAGAGCAACAAAGATGATTAGGGGACTGGAGGCTAAAACATATAAGAACGGTTGCTAGAATTGGGTATGTCTAGTTTAACGAAAAGAAGGACAAGGGGGGACATGATAGCAGTATTCCAATATCTCAGGGGCTGCCATAAAGAAGAGGGAATTAAGCTATTTTCCAAAGCACCTGAAGGCAGGACAAGAAGCAACGGGTGGAAACTAATCAAGGAGAGAAGCAACCTAGAACTAAGGAGAAACTTCCTGACAGTGAGAACAATTAATCAGTGGAACACCTGCCTCCAGAAGCAGTAAATGCTCCAACACTGGAAGTTTTTAAGAAGAGACTGGACAGCCATTTGTCCGAAATGGTGTAGGGTTTCCTGCCTGAGCAGGGGGTTGGACTAGATGACCTCCAAGATCCCTTCCAACTTTACTACTATTATTACTATTATTATTATTATTATCCATACCCGGCAGGTAGTATAATTAAATTGCCAACAAAGAATTCTAAAATCCACACTACAAAAGTTACTTCTGACAAAACTTTCTCTTTTAAACTTCTTCTTTATCTGTTAAGAGAAAGCAGGAGGGTAATATGAAAAAATATTGTTAGGAAGAATTATACTGTATATAATATTCTAGTTAAATGGAAAGCACTATAGAAGTATGTCTATAGGAAAATAGGAATCTGCCTTATACCAAGTCAGACTTTGGCTGTGTCAAAGCAAAGGTGCCTCATTTTCATTTAATGAGCTATGAAGCCAGTCTTTATGGCTCAAACCATGATTAATAGCTTAGTATGCTGTGCAGACCCATGAAGTTGTAGTTAATTCAATAAACTTATGGTTAAGCAAACTTGGTTTACTGCAGTGTGAGAATGCTATCTATTTATTCAGCTAGTCCAATATTGTCTGGCAGTAGCTCTCCAGAGTCTCCTTGCACAAATATCCTTCCTATCTTCAGCTTCCAAATCTTTGTAATTGGAAATGCCAGCTATTCAATCTTGTGCTTTCTATATGCTGAGCTATAGAAGAAGAGTCATATTATTCTTTGGTAGCCAAAAATCAGGAGGACTTTGGTTGCACCTTTCCTGAATAACAAATTGTATTAAAAGACATAAGCTTTTGTGAGCTATACCTCACTGCATCAGATGCAGAGGAAATGCTACATTGATGTAAGATTTACACTGGGATGGTGTTCTGGGGATAAAGTGAGCCCTTGCTCACAAAAACTTTTAATACAATTTGTTTGTCTAAAAATGTACAAGCAGACTGTCCTGATTTTCAATCTGGACCTGTATAAGGTAAAGGTAAGGGTAAAGATAAAAGATTTCTTCAACTTCAACTTGACTTCTAGGAACTATAGAAATGTGTTTATGTATGTGTATGTGTATGTGTGTGTGTGTATATATATATATATATATATATATATGTTTTCTGAGGTTTTCGCGGGTGTTTGTATGTAGGTCTTTGGTTGTTCGGGTTTTCTCCCGCGTAAAATTGGAAGTGTCTTGGCGATGTTTCGACGAAGTCCCATTCGTCATCTTCAGGCTGGTGTTTTCAGCTTTGTGCTTCGAGCAGCTGAAAACACCAGCTTGAAGATGACGAATGGGACTTCGTCGAAACGTCGCCAAGACACTTCCAATTTTACGCGGGAGAAAACCCGAACAACCAAAGACCTACATACATACATATATACATACATACATACATACATACATACATATATATATTCAGCACATTACCCTGTATTTTAAAAATGGTTATGGATAAATAATTTTGATTGGCAAGCCAATCTGTCTAAATATATTCATTTCAAAATCCTCCTCCCTGTTTGCTGGTCCCCAAAGTGCTGGTGCACCAGCGATCACATTAGAAGCTTGCTGACAGCATGATGAAAAATGATATAATCTTTACTTATTAAAGTTATACTCCACAAATCCCACCATATGACAGGTTAAATTTATCAAGGACCCACATGGGAACCAGTTAGGAGCAAATGAACATTGTGTTCATTGTTGGAACATTCTTTGGTATTGCTCAATTGTAACCTCACTGCTTTGGCAGGTACCTTTTGCATCTTGATTAATATTAATGACATTCCCTCTTCTGCAAGAAGAAGAACTTTTGAAGAATAGTTTAGCTGTGCTTAGGATGAGTAAGTAGTCTGGCTGTGTTGCCAGCTCTTAAAGTGTGTGTTTTTTAGGACAATAACGTTAGCAAAATATTCTGTCCCAGTTAGTTTGCTTTTAAACTTTTATATTATTTTAACTTGCACTCATTATTTTATTTTGCACTATGTGGCACATCGTCAAGATATGCAATTAGAATATTACAGAGAGTCCCATATCCTTTGAGGTTTACCTCTCATACTGAGTGACACTGATTTTCATAGTAATAATTGTTCTCCTAGTTTACTTAATTCATCATTATTAATTTTTTAGGGGGAAAAAGGAATAAAAAGGTAATCAAAATGATTTTTCTGAAGAGGTAGAGCAGGCATGTGAAACTTGCAATGCCACATGACGTCGCACGACGTATTACGACTTTTTCCCCATTGCCAGCAATGGGATGGGCACAGTTTCAGTATGATGCATCCAGCCTGTGGGCCAGCAGTTTGACATGCCTGAGGTACAGAGTCTTGTATAAATAAATATGTTTGAAGAACGATATATCAATATTCAGTCCATATTCTTTTGTAATCTTGAATAAGTGATGTTGATAGGTTCCTTCCTTTTTTGATTGTACACTTGATGTTATTGCAATCAAGTAAAATCTCAACTCAGTCAATAAGCATGCAAAGGAAGATGGAGTCTCATAAGTCAGATCTTATGTCAGATTACAAGTTTGACTTATACACAGAATGACAATATCTGAAGTTCTATTCCAAACACCCACTACAAGCAGCATTGCAGTATTGTGTCATAAATTCCTTTTCTATGTATTTTACAATGTTCCACAAAGAACCAAAAAGACCTGTTGTAACAAGATCCTGTGGATGCCACTGGATCCAATCAAACAAGTGATCCTTTATATTTACACCAGGGATACTAAACATTCTTCAGCCAATTATGGGAAGTTTTGACAGCTGCATTCAAATTTAGATAGGACAAAAATTAAAGTTAACCAGAAAGAAAAAGAAGAAATTTGTATATCTCATAAATAAACACCAAAACCAGTTGACAAAGAATATCATTACATCAGAAGTGAGTCCCACAGTCTTCGATGAAGTGTAATATATATATAAGAGTACATCTTTTTTTAATGTAGAAGTAAACAGTAAGTCAATTACCTATACTATTACAAAAATAATTATACAAGCAGCTCCTTCAGAAAGAATTCTTTTATTTATTTATTTATTTGTTTGTTTATTTGTTTATTTATTTGTTTATTTGTTTATTTATTTATTTATTTATTTATTTATTTATTCCGAGCAACTTAAGGAAATATTTTTCCCTCTGTGAATGTTTGTATAAATTGCTATTTGCACTGCACAGCATTATATAGGTCTATTCAGATGTGAAGACTATTTGAATGGAATTCATTGAATCTATTCCTGGGTTAGCAGATCCACTAAAAAAGGACGTAGGAAAAGTCAGCCAGTACCTCTTGCCTTTGCAATTTAACAGCAGCTGTTGAAGATCAACACATATTTCTTCACAACACTAATCAGCGACTAATATAAACAACATTTCATCAAGGACATACATCAGTAATTTGTGCCTTTTGCATTGTATGCACTAGGAAGCGTTTAGCAAAGGAGACAGGACTCATCTGTAAATTCTTTCTTACTCTCTTTGTTCTCTTTTTTATTGCTCAAGTAAATAATAAATTTATGTGAAGTGAAGCCCAATCACATGTTAAACAGTTAAAAAAAATGGGATTTTTTTTCTCTGAATTTGTTTATTTATTAATGTAGAGTTTTAAATGAACTAATCGAGTTTTAATGGTATGTGTGTGTATTTAAATTTATAGTTGTTAGTATTTGATTGGATTTGTATTTACATTTATTTATATAGGGGTAAGGGGCACACTTGATGAGTTTGAAGTAGTATCATGATAATAATGATTCAATGAAAATTCAATAAATGTGTAACCAAAATGTATTTTATTTTCAAGGTGAAGGTTCCTACACCCAAGCTACAGATATTTGCCAGTATATTTATTTTGTTTATATAGAATGAAAATCCAGATGTCTCAGATGTTCTGGATATAGGAAACTATAGTAATTTGGATCAGCAAAATTTATGTTCTCTCCTAGATAGGAAGATGCAACAGCAGATAATCCCCCCCCAAAGATGAATCATGTTGTCTTTCAGAAAATAATTTCTTACAAACAATGCCAACAAAAACATTTTATTATCTGGCATTTTATTTGTTTTGACAGGATAAATCTTCATCTGTTTTCCCCTAATGAATACATCAAAGCAAGTTATGTTGAGCCCATTTTTAGGATTCTGTATATAGAAAAAACTCTTTCTACCATTTCCCACAAAATACTATTGTGCAATTTTGTTAGGATTGATAGCCAAAATAAGTCGTTTACCATATCTTCTTAATGATGGTACTCTACATGGTTTGATGGCACCCAAAGGGAAGAAAACATGTTTTTGGCAGCCTAAATATTTTAAAGTATGCAATTTATTTTAAAGCAAGATGAAAGCCTGATTCATATAACTAATATAGAATCAGCTTCCACCTAGGATGATACTCAATCTTTCATCTGTACCAGAGAGGAAAAAGACATCCTGTAATTTGCATTAATGTGTAATCTAAATAGCCAATAGCAGAGGAGGAAAATAAATAAAAGGGAAAATAGGAAATCAAAAAAGCACACCTTCCAACATTACTCCTGACATATACTCATGTGTATTAGAGTGTTCTTATAATAAGACTCTCCATTTATTTCTACCTAGCTTACATCAAATGTGATTTCAGAGAACATGCCCTTTTATTATTTTCTCCATGTGTGAAATATTTTCAATTTAATCAAAGCAATGGATTTCAACAGAGAATCACATTTTACAGTTCTGCATTTGAAGATGCCAAATAATTGCTTGTGTTATTCAGAATTATCTAGCAAGGAAGCCTGGCAGTTGTCTAATGGGGTGATTGGGAAGGTCTGGGGGTGTTTACAATAAGTCAAACTGGAATACCTTTTTAGAATCCTGTCATTCTTCAGCACTATCTTCCCATCTAACTGAGAAATGACCCTGAAGTCTTTGATGTGCACAGGCTGAAGATTAAGTTTAAAAACACATTACTGCTGGCTGACAGTGCCACCAAAAGCAAGCTGATAAAAAATGAAGTGAGCAGCACCCTGAAGCCATATATGCAAATCAGAGTAATTTAATATGAAATGCTGTATTGGATTCCTGACTTCCAAACAAATGGCTCACTGCTTTGAACAAGTGCTTTTGGATCCAGATCTTCTTGTTTTCCCACTGTGGTGGTCTGTATAGCATCTCATCAAATGAGTAAATATTAGCATAATGAACTTCACCTGGATCATGACATAACTACAGTACAATAAAGCCAAATCATGAGAGTTTTGTGAAAAGACATTGTCTTTAAGTAATCTTTTTTCTAATATACTCCTAATTTGCATGTTATTTATTTTTCTTCCATATAAATGCTGTAGCTCCCTATGCTTGAGAACTTTGAGTTACAAATTTGTATTTCTTACATACCATTTGTTTGTGGAAGAAGGAAGTATTTTGTCTTTTAAACTACAATAAAAAAAGTTATCCACTCTTATTTCTATATTGGCCCAGTGGTTAAGATGCTGGGCTTGTCAGCTGGAAAGCCAGCAGCCCAGATTCGAGACCTGAGCACCATGTGAAAGGTTGACCTCCCGTCCTCACCCCACCCTAGCAATTTGAAAGCATACAAATGCAAGTAGATAAATAAATATCACTTCAGTGAGAAGGCATATTGCTCTATGATGTCATGCTGGCCACACGAGTGAGGAAATGTCTTCAGACATTCAAGGCTCAATAGCCTTGAAACAAAGATGAGCACTTCCCCCCATAGTCAGCTATGACCAGCAGAGTAAAATCCATAGAGATTCCTATACTTTTCTATATCTACACTTCATTCACTTTTCTCTTTTCCACAACCCACAGAGGCACATGTGCCTCCTGCCTCCCTTGTGTTCCATTCAGTCCAGAGATAGGGACAGGTGAGGCTCCATGGAATATGACCTTGGCCAATGTATGAAAATGAAATTTATTAGTGGACATCATCATTTATTTTGATGGGGATATGTTCCTATTTTATGCAATAGTGAAATGTTCATTGGAACATGGAAAAGATAGATAGTTTCTGTTACTTTACAAAGCTTTATTATTACAATTGCATAAGCATCACACACACAAACACATGAACATATTGATTCTTATTCGTGCTCTTTTACTCTGTACAACCTGGCTAAGGAATGGACAGGGTTTTGGGAAAATAGGAATGTGTACAAATTAGGGAACATCCAACTGAGACCAATATGTTTGTTTGTTTTTGTTGCCAGAAACTTCTATCACACTTTCCTTTCCAGATCACCTTAGCCTTTCTTGAACCTGTAAGCTGGTGAGTCTGATATGACTTGGTGCATGGAAATTAATTATTAGCTTTATTGTCTCTGGTTATTGTCCTCTGATCTTGATTTGTTGTTTCTTTGTAACCTGTTTACCTGATAAGTGGTATCCAGACCTGGTCTGGTGGCATTCTTGTTTTTTGACCTTCTTTGTGTGTCCTCATTTTTCTTCAGGTTCAAATTCTAATTAGCTATCTCATCCAATGTTATATTTGTCATAACACATTTACTTGTGAAATCATTCAAATATCCAATGAGGATAGTGAGGGTGTCACTACAAAGATCACTATAGGCAATGACAACCTTCACAGCTCCACCTCCAAAAAATTCTAGAATGGGGATATAATTTGCACTGAATCCTGAAGGATCAGGAAAAAGTTCTTTTTAGATTGAGGATTTAAGTTGTATGAACTAATTAATTAATTAAGTTAAATCATTCAAGAAAACAGAAGATAGTACAGTTAGTACATAAAGAAAATAATGTTTTGTGTAGAAGTTGACAGTATGGTGCTGTTCAGATATTTATTCCATACGTGGTGGGTCTCTATTTCAACTTTCCCTCAAGACTTCAGTTTGGAGGGTGGAAAAAGACTGGCCATTGCATAAAAACAAGGCTGTCATGTTGTATATTATGGTCACACAATGTTTCTGAAAATGAGTCAATACTCTGGAACAATGTGAAGGAATATCTGATAGCTGTTTGAAGCTGGTAGAAACTGGTTGTGTTTATTTATTTCACCAAGTAAAATACCAGGCAAGGACAAAAGAAGGGGTGAAATTCTTCAACTCTGATGTCTTTAAATTTCTAACTTTCCAACTCTATTTTTTTTTCATCTATTGTTCTATCAGTTTGTGTGAGAATATGTGTATGAGTGGTCCTATTCAAACATTTTCATAGATATTTCTCCCCCTTTTTTGGTGCGTGTGATTTTTACTGAAAACTGGAAGTTTTCCAAACATATTCATACAGTATTATTTTTATCAATATACCATTGCAATATTAATACTGTAGTACTGTACATGCTACACTACACTACAAACTTTTCAGTCTCGTGCCTTTTCCCTTGAAAAATATATTGCAAATATCAGGGAAATATATATATATACTAAGTATAGAAGGATAATTGCATTCTGGTTGAGTTTTTTTTTTTTTTTCATTGATCAGGAACATACATTTGTAGGAACTGCTTGCTTAAGTTTGCATGACATTTAAATGGAAGTATATCTCCATCTCAATGATCGTACCAGCAGTAGTTCCATTTTTAAAGAAAATTTTATCTGTTATACCAACATTACCTGCTATACCATTTCGAATTCTAGAAATTGTATATATGCTAAGCATGGTAATCAAAAGCACTATTTTCACTCCATTCCTTATTCTCTGCTTGTTATTTTTAAATTGACTTCTTTTGTATTCATCATTCAAATCTGCAGATAAAAGCAGCACTCCATTGAGGCAATAGACACAGTAAGACACATAGTTAAAAAAGCTCTTTGATGTTGCAAACAAAAACAATTGTCATCACCCGAATAGTTGGGGAAAGGGGGGGAAAAAAACCCTGCTTATTTCCAAGGTTGAAAATGTTGTTGATACCAAGAAAAAACTAAAACCACAAAGACCAATGTAAAATAATAAAGCCTGACACTTCTCTGCAGGCATTACTTTTTAAGGAATATTCCCAGGGAATTCTGGGAGTTGTAAATGAGCATGTTTAGAAGTTTAAAATAAGTTTACTTTGAGAAGGTTGCTACACAGAGAAGATATTGATTAAATTTGCAGTGGAGAAGAACTGTAGGATTGTATTCCTATAGATGCAGACTCTCTTCAAACTGACACCAATTGCACAATTCCTAGTGAGTACTGGGGGCAGCAGCGATAAATGTTGAGGACGAAAAGATACCCATGCATCTTTGATAGTCATTTCATAAATGTCTATGGAGATTCTCAGTCATCCAGGTAATAGTTATCCCAAAGGTGCTTTTTCATGAAGCAACTGGACTTTCTTGTCCAGTTGCCTCATGAAAAAGCACCTTTGGGATAGTCATTTCATAAACTCTGAATCCAGAAGTATCAACTTTCAAGTTATTCTTATGTAGACAGTCCTTGACCTATGACCACAACTGAGCACAAAACCTCTGTGGCTAAGCAAGACAGTTATTAAATGAATTTTGTCCCATTTTAGAACTTTTCTTACCACAGTTGTTAAGTGAATCACTGCAGTTGTTAATAACATGATTGTTGAGTGAATCTGGCTTCCCTATTGACTTTGTTTGTCAGAAGGTTGCAAAAGGTGTTCCCATGACCCTGGGACACTGCAACCTTCATAAATATGAGTCAGTTGCCAAGTATATGAATTTTGATTATATAATCATGGGAGTAAAAAAATGGTCCTAAGTCACTTTTTTCAGTGTCCCATTTTAAATTTGATCAGTCACTAAATTAATTGTAAATTGAGGACTACCTGAAGGTGGTTATTTACTAAAAAAGCTCAGGCAATTTCTCCTTGCTTTGTGATCTGCTGAGAGAAGGTAAAACTAAGAGCTGACCCAATTATCTCCCTAATTACAAGCTAAATGTATGCTAAGTGACTGAAGTGGTATAGAATTAGTTCAAACTTGTTAGAAGAGGAGTCCCTTATTGCAGAGACTGCACTGTCACAATACATGACAAAATATTGTCACTGAAAAGTATGAGGGTTGGATTTTAGAAGGACCCCAAATTGCAAAGAGATTATATGAGATTTTTGAGAAATCAGGGATGTGTACTGTAAGAGACGCTCACAGTGCGAACTCATATTAAAAGGGATGAACTAAACCTTTATCTGTTTTTCAGATAAAGGAGTTAATGAATCAGAGGTTGGTATGGAATGGTCTTCATGTCTTGCTAATAGATGGCTAATTGATTACACCACAGATACGGGACTGAAATTGGTTTGTCAATATTTTGCCCAGCAGGTGGTGAATCAGTCAGAAAATCAACAATGAGGCTTCCAACTTCAGGCATTTTCCTAACAGATTCAGCATTCTTCCTTTTCATTGGGAAGCAGGGTAGGGTGTCAATCCATCTTTTGGAAAGTCAGTCAGTCCAGAGGCCTTCCCATCTCTTTTCTCCTGAATGTTCCTGAATAAATAATATTCCAAAGGATCATATTCTGTCAGCCTGAAATCATTCTTTCTTTGCATGAAAATCCCCTCTGCACACAGAGAGGAGCTATAGGTGGTTCACAGCTGATCTAAGCTTTGGATTCCTTTCTCCTGAATTTAACAGAGATAAATCAATCCAAATCTTTTCTTTTCAAAGAAACAATGCTTCCTATAGCCTCTGGGTGATTCAAGATGATTTTCTTGTCTTAATTATATCTTGCTTCTATAGCTAAACCTTTTTTAAAGCATCCCTCAATTGAGAAAACCAAGGAGAGATGAAGGGGAGTGGTTCTGATCAATTTATCAGGGTAAATCTAGGGCAGTGTAAGTCATCTAAGTATCAGGAGAGTTAGAAGAATGATTTCCAGGATTTTTTAAAATCACTGTAATTAAAACCCTTTTTTATTATTTTGTGTTTCTAATCAAGATCCAGTCTACCCAGTAATTATCTATATACTCTGTTGACACCTTAGGAAGATCTTTATTAGAATCCCATATCTTTTCTCTGGGATGTAGGGATCATTTTCTACAATGTGTTTCTTTATTTTGTATATGTGTGTAAGTCTCTCTGCAGGTTAGCATTCAATGTGTAGAAAGAAAATATTTTTCTTTGATTGTTTTTTAAAAATGATTTTGGAGAGCCAGTTTGGTTTCATGATTAAAGCAACAGCCTAGAAACAGAGAGACCATAAATTCTAGTCTGACTTCAACCATGAAAGCTGGCTGGGTGACTTTGGGCCATTCACTCTCTCTCAGCCCAATCCACCTCAGAGATTTGTAGTTATGTAGAAAATAGGAGGAGGGGCATGTATTGGATATGTTTGTTGTATTGAGTTATTTGTAAAAATAATTTAAAGGCAGAATATACATACCTGCTTACATACAAATAAAGCCTATTTCTTTTCTCAATCTTGGAAGCTACCTCTTAAAGTGAGTGTCATTCCATTGCAACTACCTCTTGGTTGGGAGAATGTTAGCATGTTAGCCTGCAAGATGGACATCTTTCCTTTCCTTTCACAGAATAGCATGAACAGAATAGCATGAACAGTGGTAGTTTGTTTTCACTTGCCAATTATGGCAAAACTGTCCAGTACTGTCCTTACTGCTATAGCAGGGAATATTGCACATTCCATAGCTACATCTTAAAGTGAGTGTCATTCCATTGCAACTACCTCTTGGTTGGGAGAATGTTAGCATGTTAGCCTGCAAGATGGACATCTTTCCTTTCACAGAATAGCATGAACAGAATAGCATGAACAGTGGTAGTTTGTTTTCACTTGCCAATTATGGCAAAACTGTCCAGTGCTATCCTTACTGCTATAGCAGGGAATATTGCACATTCCATAGCTATGGCCAAGATTAGTTATTTAGTCTACATCTTCACTTTCTTAATAAAATGTGTTATGTGAAAGCTTTGATTGACCAAAGCCATGGTGGACCATATCAGTGAATCCATTTGGTGATGACTATGGACTGTGATAGTTTGCAACCTGGAATGTAAAAGGAAATCACACGTAAGAGGAATGTATAAATGACTGAAATTAAATAAAGAATGATAGGTATGGTGTGGGTCTTTGAAAATAAGAAAAGGATGTATACATCTGAATGCAGGTAGCCTTATCTTGTGGAACAGAGCTGATGAATACATGAAGGAATTATTAATGAATTGGGCAAAATATATTTCAAAAAGTATGGATTTGTGTCATATACTGTCATAGGACTATAAAGGAAAGAAAGGATTCAGAGGTTAGAGATAGTTTTATGTTATGTTCCAGGGAACTGTGATAATGGAAGAATTGAGAGCCAGTTTGATGTAATGGTTGCTAGCCTGGAAACCAGGATATGTTGAGTTCTAGTCCTGCCTGGGCTATGAAAGTCAGCTGGTTGATCAGCTACTCTTTCTCTGCCTAACCTATCACAGGATTGCTGTGGGGGAAAAAAAGGAGGAAGAGGGAGTATTATGTATGTTCACCAGTTTGAGTTAGTAATAAAATAATGAAGGAGAGATAAAAATCTAATAAATAGATAATAAATTTAATTCCAGGAGAGTGTAGAGGAAAATTATGCAATGCTTTGAATGATTGGGAGAGGGGTTTTCTAACCTGAATAGATGCATTGAAATAAAAGAAAAAACCATAGGAAAAAATATTGGTCTATTTGGAGAGCCAGGAATGATTGAAAATGATGCCTACACTGTGAGTATTGCTTAGAAGAAGGTCTGTTTGTCTCTAATGTATGGTTTAAACATAAATCTATTCATATATAAATAGGCCAAAGGAATGAATATAAATCTAAAAGCAACCTATTTCATTGTTTATGATGTCAAGAGGAGAAAAAAATCATGAAAAATGTTAAGGGAGATGAGAATTCTGCATGTGGGACAGATCAGTTTTTAATGGTGTCAAAGTTGAGGAAAAACTGGAGATGGAAGAAAACAAGGCAAGAGAGAGAAAACAGAATGACTGCAGGAACAGGAAAGTTTGAAACGTGTGTGAAAGAATATTAGAAGAAATAGTAATCTTCCATCTCAACAGAATGAATGAATGAATTGAAGGAAGGAGGAGGGAGAAGCTGCTTGGAACAGAATGAAAAGAATTACATTACAAAGAGTCACAGAAGTGTGTGGAGTCACACTAATGAAAAATATGGAAAAGGATGCTTGATGGAACAATAAAATGAAAGAGGCTGTGAATGAGAAAAATGGCATGAGAGAATGACTGCTTTTTTAAAAAAAAAAAAAAAAGAGAAAAATACAGTACGGTGTATATGGAGTTTTAACAAGATAGTCAGAAATAATACAGCAAGGAAGGAGCAAAGATTAAGAGGCAGAGAAAATGCTGACTGTTTTTCACCAGAGCAAAATTGTTTTGGAAGTAGGTGAAAGTGAATGGGAATTAAAATAAACAATGGTGAACTGATATGGGAGGAAACATAAGTGGAGGAATGCTCAAAGGGCTGTTTTAGAGATTTCTATGGGAACAATAGTATTAGAATATGTTGAAGAGTATGATTTAAATGAATGCAATGTATTAAAAATGGATGAGAAGGAAATCATAAATGCTTTGAGAGCGCCAAAAAATGGTTAGACATGGTGTAAGTGAAGAAGTGTTAAAATATGGATAACATTTGCTTGTGGCCTGGCATATGCGATTATTTAATAATTATATAAAATCATAGAATCCTAGAGCTGGAAGAGACCTCTTCTCATCCAACCCCCTGCTCAAGGCAGAAAACTTATGACAATACTTTGAATTGCATATGGAAAGAAACTGGGAGCCAGTAGCTTGAGTAATAGGCATATAACATGGGCAAACTTAGAGACACCCATAACTGCATATGTTGTTGAATTTTGTACCAGGCTGCAGTAATCCAAATGAGAAGTGATCAAGGCTTGAGTGACCATGAGCAAAAAAAGCTTTTTTTGTTATTTTTTACTTTTGTAGTCTTCAATGAGAGCCACATGTAGAACATGCTGCAGTAATCCAAATGAGAAGTGATCAAGGCTTGAGTGACCATGAGCAAAAAAAGCTCTCTTTTTTTTGTTATTTTTTTACTTTTGTTGCAAGCCTTAGTTCATTTTGAGCCTTAGCTTTTCTCACTTCATCTTTGCAGGCTCAGGCTATTTGTTGATATTTTACTTTAGTTATGTGCCCCTCTTTCCACTTTTTATACTTGTCCTTTTTGTCTTGATTTCCAGGTCACTGAAACATTAAGTTCTTAAAGGGCAATTATATGCAGTGAAGACTGAACACAACAAATGCTTTTTATAAACAAAAAACACAGGAAAAGAAAGAATACCACTTCACTGCTTCTTTAAGTCATTGTGCTGAATGTAATAATAAGGTAATCAACAGCATATAGGGAATGGCTTTACTCAAGGAAGACATTTTGGGAAATATAAAACAAATTGGATTGAGTATTGAACTGGATGAGCAGAATACATTCTATTCTCAGGAAAGAAACTGCACTTTTGAAGCATAGATTTAGTGTATCATATATTTTTTTTACATACTGTCCCATCCTTTCTAATAGTCACAAACTGCAGTTATGCACAAGCTAAAAGTAAACATTGATATAGCATGGTTTCTAAAAAAGGCAATTTTTAGCCTGCATTTACTGATGTATAGTTTTTAAATATATGAAGAACTCATTCCATTGTGTTCTGCATTGAACAGTTTTCACCTTGATTGCAATCAGAATGGGAGGATTTGATGCTGCTAGCTCGACATAGCCAGCAGGGGGAAGAAAGGACTCTGCAGTGGCAAGAAGGCCACTCCCTGCTGGCCACATTGAGCTAGTATAGAGTTTCCTGCTTGAAATCTTCAAGATCCCCCCCCCAACTCTGTTACTCTGTTTTTCTGTTAAGAACTTAAAAAGATATCTCACTGAAGAAGGTCAAGATAGATATGCCTATCATCCTGTGTTCAGGTTATATGAAATAAGCTGAACTCAGAATCAGGTAGAATGTTATGAAATAGTTGCAAACAACGGGAGCTATTTAACCATGGTCTCCACAGGGGTGAATAGTTATAATGATATAGCGCATCATTAAATCATCACAGAAGTGACACAAATCATATACTATTTATCATTTGTGTAATGATAGCAGGCACAATTTAAATAATCAGTACTATTTTCAGAAAGGTATGATATGCATTATGACATCCTCATCTTATTTAAGGGAGGCATAATAAACATCCTTAAAGAAGGGATGATATGTCTTCTTATCAAGAGACTGTCTTTGGATACAATGATTTTGGATAACTATCATCCCAACTCTAGCATTCATTTTTAAGGGAAAGTTTTAGAGAAGGTAGTTGGACTGCAGCTGTTGAAACCCTGTAGGAAGCAGGTTATCTTATTCCATTTTGAACGGGTTTCAAGTTGCGATTCAATTCAGAAACAGCTTTGATCACATTTTTTGATGAACTATGGCAAAGCCAGGAGAGAAGTGGTACATCCATCCTTATGCTTCTGGATATCTTGGTGGCTTTCGATACCATTGACCATGATATCCCCATAAACCAGCTCTGAAGTCTGAGAATTGGGGACACAATCTTGTGGTTCTCTTCCTTCCTTCAGGGCTGGAACCAGTTGGTGCTGGTTGGAGAAAAAAGGTCATTCCCCGGGTCCCTCCTTTTTAGGCTGCCACAGGATTTGGTATTCTGTCCACTCCTGTTCAACAGTTCTATAGAAAACTGCTAGATGAGGTCATTCACTGTTTTGGAATGTGATACTCAATTATATTTTTTCTATTCCAGGCTGGCCAAGCAAAGTTATTAAAATCCTGTTTCAGTGCCTGGAAAGCATGGAGGCCTGAAGGCCTTATCAAGAGTGGTTATGGATTAATTAAGGTAATCAAGGGTTACCTTGATTCAGGCAGAGTTCAACATTAATCTTAGATGGTTTCAAAGGTGGTGCACACTCTGAAAGTCTTCCTGGCCTCATGACTCCTGCTTAATGAGGGCCTTTGCACGTCTTCACTTAGTGTACCAACTGTATCCTCTCCTGGATCGAAAGATCTTTCAGAGAATCAGTCACTTTCTAGATTGATTATTATAATGTGTTGAATCTGGGCCTGCCCTTGAAAACTATTCAGAATCTTCAACTGGACCATCATGGGCAATGATGATCATGCCTCAGTATACCATCTCTGCTCAACAAGCTGCATAGGTTACTAGTTGCTTCCAGGTGTGTTTCAGAGTTTTGTTTATGATACATGAAGTCCTACATGACATGCAGCTTAGCCATTTCAGGGTCCTATTTCCTGTGGTATCTGCCTGGCAGATATAGGTCAACAAGGCTGTCACACTTTGGATCCCTTCAATTAAACAGTTTCTTCTTTTGCAACCTTCTCTGTTGCCACACCTGCCCTTTGGAATTAAGGTCCCTGGGTGGCTTCCATCTTGATAGCATTCTGGAGAGATTTAAACACCTAGTTAAAGCATGCAGCTTCATGGTGGCTTTTGTGTTGTTGGCTGGCTTTGTTATTATGTTCTTTATTTTGTCTTTATCTATTTGATTTGGGTTTTTTTTTAACTGCAGTGTATTTTCATTAGAGAATATATGTAACTCTACTGGAACTATAGACTCCTTAGTGGTCTGCGAGCTTAGTTGTTTGCTTGCCAATATTCCTTTACCTAACTAGGTGACATCATTAGTGTTCTGTATTTTATTCTCTTTCCCATATTGTGAGTTGCCTAGGTTCTTTCTGAATTTGGGAAGTCTCTAAATCAAATAAATTATGTTAAATTAAACCTCAGTTCTATGGGTACCTATGAGTCCATCATTGGAACCAACTACTGTCAGAGAAGTTGATTTATTTTTTTATTGGATGAATTCAAGCAAAGGCTGGGCAGCCATCTGTAATAATGCATTAATTTGAATTTCAGGACTGAATATTGGGTTGGACTCATGGGCCCTTCCAAGTCTATAGTTTTTTCATTCTATACAAATAGCTGCAGTAGCTTAAAATATATTACTGAAACAAATAATGGTCAGTCTATTTATGGAGGACTATCAAAATGCATGATTAAACAATAGAGTAAATACATACACAGGCACCTAAAGTTTCATTTATAATCATGTTCTTTATACTATTAACCATACAGTACTTCCAAGAAACTGATATTTGAAGGATTAAGACGAGAATAAAGTTGAAAATATGGTACCTGCTGCTCTGTATTGGAGGACATCAATAACAACAGCACTTAGATTTATATACTGCTTCACAGTGCTTTACAACCCCCTCTGTGGTTTACAGGGTCAGCACATTGCCCCTAACAATCTGGGTCCTCATGTTACCAAGCCTGAGTCAATCTTGTGTCGGTGAGAATCAAATTGTTGAACTGCTGGCAGCCAGGAGTCAGTAGAAATAGCCTGCAATACTGCATTCTAACCACTGCGCTACCACAGCTCCTAAGATAGCTCCTAAGATCATTATTGGTGGCTGAATCAGTGTGCAATACAGTAAAATAATGTATGGCAATATATATGCTTAAAAACTCTTGTCTGGTTGAGACCTTGCTAGTATTTGGATGGTTGCAAAAGGGGATCGCATGACCCTGGGAAACTGCAAGCATCATAAATATAGTTGCAAGTGTGAAAAACAGTCTTAAGTCACTTTTCTCAGTGCCATTGTAACTTTGAACGGTCACTACATGAACTGTTGTAAATTGAGGACTACCTGCCTTTTAGTGCTGACTGATTGAGAATATATTTGAAGGGATGCTGTATATGAAGGTCCCTTACACTGACTGAACTTGTTCTTCTGCAATCCTAGGTGGAAAAGCCACCGACCGCTCTGAGACTGTTGGAGTATAAAGATATTCATTATGATGAAGTTTTTCTATGGTTCTTCATGGAGGAAAGAAATCCTTTGACCAGGCTTCTCTCCCTTAATACTGACTTGTGAAAGAAATTGGCTCCAAGGACATGAGTAATGAATTTACTTTACTCATTGGTTTTCAAGAAATAATAAGGATGATGATGATAATGATGATGATGATGATGATGGAGGAGGAGGAGGAAGAAAAAAAATGTTCATTTTGCTAATCACAATTTTAAAATGCCAGTAACAATTTGTTGATTGCTGGTAATTCATAATCTAAATATTCATATGAATAGAATTGTTTTAGATGTAATTTCATCTTATATATATATATCTAGGCATGGAGATCACAACAGAACGGAGAGAACTCATCACACAGATACATTGACTTTAACATTTAATAAAGTTATAGGCTGGTTAACCCAGTTATTTTTATGAAAGCCTGCTTACTTCTGAAAACATAATATAAGGCCAAATACCTATGTGTTGTTTCCTAGGAGCATGGAAAAAGACAAGTTTGAATATGAATATCAGTTCTAGGGAAAACTAGCTGAAATCATATTATGATGAATATTAAATATAATATGAATTATATTATGGTTAAATGTTTGATAAAGCAAAACATTGCTATATTATGGGAAAAGAAAAGACAGTAATAAGCAATATTGTTTGGTGGCAGCAGCTTTAAGTTCTACTTCTGCGTCTAAAAAGATGGTTTCCAACGAAGAAATTATTATGAAATTTACAATATAGTAGGGTTTTTTTTTCTTCAGGGTTTGGCTGCACATTCATGATATTTCTGCACACACCACTAGATTAAAGGCTTCCAAATGCATGCCCTAAAAACTCTAAAGTTCCTAGGGAGTTGCTAAGTATTAGAAGCAACCGAGTCATTAATTCAATTAAGGAGTCAGCTTGGTACACACATTTTAAGAGATAGATACATAGATACAGTTCATAGCTATGAAATTAAATAATACCAATATTCAAGATTTCTAGATTAATATAAGGCAAGGGATAAACTTAGGTTTAATGTGAAAAAGACATTCAGCAAAATAAACTACTATTCAGTAAAAATAAAACTGGTTTACTGAAAAATAGGGAGTTGGTTTATTTGAATAAAAATCTTAATACTTTTAAAAAATAGAGATCAGAGAAGAGATAAATAGATGTGTGTGTGTGTGTGTGTGTGTGTGTGTGAGAGAGAGAGAGAAAGAGAGAGAGAGAGAGAGAGAGAGAGAGAGAGAGAGAGAGAGAGAGAGAACATCAAACTTCTTGTTTACAGGATATTGAAACACTGATTACATTTCCAACTAAAATAAGATTACAGAATATCAATATGAACAAAGGCAGAGAGAGAATACAGAAATGACCTTGAACTATAATTATAAGAAAAGTTTACAGAAGAAAGAAGATACTTCAAAGAAAAAAGAAACTATGTGTAACAAGAAAGGCAATATCTGGGAATAGAAATATATAATTGAAAATGTATCTGGTTCTAGAAGATGAGTTGGCTCTTCTTGAGATCCAGCTAAATATAAAAACAATGAGATAATTTTAAATTCTTATTGGTTTTAGGCTACATAGTATGTTAGAAGGGAAACAGAAAGTCCAAACAAGTATACTTTAGAAATAGCCACAGTCATTGAAGGAAAATTGAAATGATATGTCTAAGGTAGCATCTTGCTTTTCTATAAGAAAAATAATGTGTCCCACGGAAACTTTACCATTATGGACACTTGCTCATGTTCTCAATTGATGTAGAAGTGTAGTAAACAGCCATTCTTGCTATGAGTCCATTTTTCTAACAAATAATATAAGCCAACTAAATAGATTCTATTAAGCTTTAATATTAGAATTTATATAAATAATATATTTGTATACATAAATACTTCAGAGAAAACATATCAGTAGAATAGGAGGATTCTTTAATTTCTGCATCTTTATCTGATCACTCTTGGGAAAGTGTTGCAGCCGTTCTGTGGGACTCAGGGGGCGAAGTCAACATAATTTGATCATTGTAGACAATTTAGGATTGATTGAAATATTTTCCCTCCCTAACATTGCTGTGATAGATTTACTGCACAGCAGAATAATGCTTTGCTCTTCTGTGACATTTGTCAAAATGACAATGAAACCCAATTTATGGTAGCAGAACTCTAGTTACTCCAAATACCCTATACCTTCTGACTCATTACCACAAATGGCAAAAGAGTAATACATAATGTTTTTGCAGTTTATGATTCAGTCTCCATCATAAACTGCAAAAACATTATGTATTACTCTTTTAAAGTAGAGGTCAAAACCCCTGAAGGTCACTAGATATAGCTTAGCAGAATTGTCAACAGGGAAATGACTCAGAATATCCTTTTTGTCCCTCAATAAGATTTTATTTTGAACTGATCTTACATTGGGGAAAAAAATCCCCTTTAGGTTACAAAGCCATGAACCTGGCCATTTTTATAACCAGTTCCATTAATTCAGTGAAGAATTACTAGCTGTAGTATAAGATACCAAGAAAAGACAGGACAGACTACATACGTAGCAAGCCTTCACCATCTTTTAGAGGCAAAATACCTCCCATGAAAGTTGCACTTAATGAATTATGTTGAATTCTAAATGCAGTTTTGGGGGTTTTGCTTGGCATTGTGCTATGCCTGTTTTAAGCCCAAAATAATATTTTTTCATCTGTTTCTGCCTCAAAAAGGCAAAAAAGTATGCTCCCAGTTTTCAGCAAGCATATGGAGATAGTGCAAAGGGAAGGGAAGGGAAGGGAAGGGAGGAAGGAACGAAGGCAGGAAGGAAGGTCTTATATCTGACAATTGACACAACTACACTAAATTTTGAAATAATATGTCATAATTCTGAAGGAAGAATGAATCCAAAGAGGTAGAAAGTATAAGGTGTTGTTTTCCCACTTTGTCAGAAACATTCAACTTTGCTGGCTACCAATGTGCAGTAGAATATTATGATTCAAGTGTAGGTCTCTGGTCTTATTTAAAAAAAAAAAAAAACAGAAATAAGATATGTTTCATTCTCTGAAGTTAAACATAGAGACTTTAAAAAGGCAAAATATTACATTGCAAATCAATTTAATATTTTGCATTTTAAAAATAATATGAAATTATTTGTTATTAGTAATTACAAACAAAAAGTAAAAATGTTGCCAGGATTGAAAATATTTTACTAGAAAACTGAATATTGATTAAGCAGAGTGTATAATGGTTTATAAGTGTAAAATGGAAGGTATCTGAAACATGAATTTAAGCTGAATAATTGTACATGTCAAATTGGGAATTGTAGGTTTAGGATGTGTTACTATTTGAGAGTAATAAATTGCAAAAAGATAATCAGGAAAAAAAATCAAATAAGTGGAGTTATACCACTTTCCTGTTTTCTTAATAAAATTTAAACCTCTCTAAAGTTGTCATCTACTGCATTCTTTGAATAGGTGACAAAATTAGTGGACCAGTGGAATGCTGTGGATATAATTTACTTGGACTTCAGGAAGGCATTTGATAAAGTAGACCACAACCTACTACTTGATAAGATACAAAAATGTGGGTTAGACAGCATTACCCCCAGGTGGATGTGTAGCTGGCTGACTGGCCGTACTCAGTGTGTGGTCTCAATGGAACTGCATCTACATGGAGGGAAGTGTTCAGTGGGGTGCCCCAGTGCTCTGTTCTGGGTCCAGTGCTCTTCAACGTCTTCATCAATGATTTGGAAGAGGGAATAGATGGAGAACTCATCAAATTTGCAGACAACACTAAGCTGGCAAGAATAGCCAACACTCCAAAAGATAGGCTCAAGATACAGGATGATCTTGACAGACTTGAACATTGGGCACTATCTAACAAAATGAAATTCAATGGTGAAGAAAGTAAGTTCTACATTTAGGCAAAAAACCAAATGCACAGGTATAGTATAGGTGATACCTTGCTCAATAATAACTGTGGGAGGGATCTTGGAGTCCTAGTGGAAAATCACTTAAATATGAGCCAGCAATGTGCTGCAGCTGCCAAAAAAAGCCAACACAGTGCTAGGCTCCATTAACAGAGGGATAGAATCAAGTTTACATAAAGCTAGAATAAGAATGGAGAAAATAGAGGTTTTGACCTATTAGATGGGATATTATACTATTAAAAAGATGGGTAAGAACTAGATAACTGTTAGAAATAAAAGTATTATTATAATTAGAAGAATCAGATTTGTAGCTAGAATATTATACTTTGTTATGAGATGAGAAATATGAAAATTCTAAAAGGGTTTGAATAAGGGAAGCTTTTGGTTACCCAAACATAATTTATTATGAGAAAATTATAAGCAATAGAGATATTTTGAACATTGATGGGAAATTAAAATTTTAAAAAGCGGGAAAAACAGGATATTGATTGAACAAATGGATTTTAAGTGCAAATGAAATGAGATGTGTTCTGGCTAGAAAAGATATTATAAACTGACACTATCAATATTATATATAATAACAGAAAAATGTGATGAAGATGTCTATATTTAATTGTATATGTATTAACAGTAACAAGAATTGTATTTGCCTAGTGTGGAAAAATGCATACCATCAGAAGAAGAGAGGATCAAGGAAGCACTGGATGGTGTAGTATTGGAACTAGATTGAGAAAGTTAATATGTACCACTGAATTACCAATGGACCCAGTATTTATTAAATACTCATGATTGTAAAATTAGAACATTAATGAAATATTTATAAAAAAAAACCGGTAGTAACTGTGAGAGGTATCTCCAAGTCCTAGTGGACAGTCACTTAAATATGAGCCAGCAATGTGTTGTAGCTGCCACAAAAGTCAACACAGTGCTAGGCTGCATTAACAGAGGGATAGAATCAAGATCATGTGAAGTGTTAATATCACTTTACAATGCCTTGGTAAGGCCACACTTGGAATACTGTATTCAGTTTTGGTCACCATGATGTAAAAAAGATGTTGAAACTCTAGAAAGAGTACAGAGACGAGCAACAAAGATTATTAGGGGACTGGAGGCTAAAACATATAAGGAACCGTTACTGGAATTGGGTATGTCTAGTTTAATGAAGAGAAGGACGAAGGGGTGACATGATAGCAGTGTTCCAATACCTCGGGGGTTGCCACAGAGAAGAGGGAGTCAAGCTATTCTCCAAAGAGCCTGAAGGCAGGACAAGAAGCAACGGATGCAAACTAATCAAAGAAAGAAGCAACCTAGAACTAAGGAAAAAATTCATGACAGTTAGAACAATTAATCAGTGGAACAACTTGCCTCCAGAAGTGGTGAATGTTCCAACACTGGAAGTTGTTAAGAGACTAGAAAACCATTGTCTGAAATGGTATAGAGTTTCCTGCCTGAGCAGGAGCTTGGACTAGATGACCTCCAAGGTCCCTTTCAACATTATTATTATTATTATTATTGTTGTTGTTGTTGTTGTTGTTGTTATTGTTTTTGATGATGATGTTGTTTTTGATGATGATGTTGATGTTGATGTTGTTAATTTTATTAGAATACCTATGGAGTTGGTCAACAACTACAGGAAATTATAAATTGATTCTAAGTTTTATAGACAGAGGTCACAGGAAATTAATATCTATGGTGATTTTAATAAGTAGCAACAGACAGATCAGAATGAATATACATTTCACTGTTTCATTTGTTCATCGGGGCTTTGTCCAGTATATGTATATGTATATGTATATGTATATGTATATGTATATGTATATGTATGTGTATGTGTATGAGTATGTGTATGTGTATGTGCATGTGTACGTGTATGTGTGTGTGTGTGTGTGTGCATGTGCATGTGCGTGTATATGTGTTTGTGCATGTGTATATAATTTATGTATATACTATATATATGCATATGTGTTTCTGGGTATATGTGTTCATTCTATATTTTACAACCTTGTCTTGTAGGATTAAATGTTAAAGAGAAAATGCTAAAGTAAATTAAGATAAAATGAGGCCCAAGGGGTGTTGATAATTATGAGAGTAAAAGCATAGAAGACTCGATTTCAGCAATGACATGATTTTTTTGTTTTGTTTTTTAAATAGTTGATTATATATTCATTTCAGTCTTCAGGTCCCTTCATTCTAGTAATTTAGTTTTGCAGCACTGACATAAATTCAACAAAGATAGCTGGAATTCTCCTGCAAAAATTCACCATGAATAATAATTTTAAACATCAGCCTACATTCCTTGACTCAGGTTAACTGCCTATCAGTGTCAGAGCCAAACAGAGCCAATTAAGATAATAGTTCTAATGTTCTTCTGTGTTTTCATGTGAAGAATTATGTAAGTTTATGAATTAAACAAAACTACAACTCCAAAAGCCAAATTATCTAATAGTACCCTGTGATTTAGGAGAATATTGATGTGAGCAGAGAGAGAGAGAGAACAGTAAAAGAAAGTCAAGGCATTTAAGACCATGGCATGAGATCAAAATTAAACTGATTTTGTGCCATGGTCATAATGGGGCAATTTGGCAGTGTGGTTATGCCCTAAGTCAAGCTTCCATGAACCTATCAATCAAGTCTATAGTTACAAATATACTGGGACATGGAATAGTAAAATATGCTGAAAATAAAAATATTTATAATAGAAAGAAAGTAGAAGCAAACAAAAAAGTCCAAATAACTTGCTCATGACCACAACATCTCATTTTAAATATCTTAAAATTGCAGACTAGGGTTGGAGCAATGCTCTTCCTTTCTTCAGATATTGTCAAGCGCAAAGGATCAGGATCATGCATAAAGTTGCAGCATAGAAGATTTATGCAAACCTTTACATAAGAGTCTAGTCAACTAACAATCAGCACTAAACTGGTGCTAGGTAAGGGTCAATGGAATTCAATGGGACTTGGATCCCTTATGCAAGGTAATGCAAGGACTCTAAATTGAGGATGTATTTAACTCCACCACCATCCCAACTCTGCCTGCTCTTCTCCTACAGATACTTAGACAAAATAATTTGTAACTTTATGGTTTTATTGGTGACCCATTGGATAGTAGAGTTCATAGTTGGAGATAGCATTATTATATTTTGATACTGTACAGACACACAGAGATGGAGACATACATACTAAATTATGTAGTCTATTATTATTATCAACAGAGAAACATCAATAGTAGGATACTATATTAGTAGGATACTATATTAAGCAGCATTAGCTTTGGGATGCTGTTTTTTTGTTTTTTGTTTTGTTTTTTTGCTACATGGCTCATTTCAGTCCTTGTCCCTACAAGACACTGTGCCACCAGTGTAGTCCTAGATCTCGATCCTTAGATATAGCCCTGGTTGATCACTAAATCCATAATCATATACCACCATTCCCTACTTTACCGTCACTGTTTTACTGAGGTAAAACAAAGGCCTCCATTTCCTGTATTCTATAGAATAATAAATGAAGAAAAATCTTACTGTCTACTAACCCTTATGGGATAGGTGAAAACAAAAATGCCAAAGCAGAACTTTTTTTTCCTTTGACATAATAATACAGCTATGATGTCCCACTATTATCCATGTGTACTGTATTTGTAAAATTTAAATGCTGATCACATTAAGATTTGCTGGTATTCAAATTAGCATGAATGTTATTGAAAACAGCTTTTAAGAACAATCTAACTTCTAGATGAAATGGCTTTGTTTATACTTTCAGCCTCAGAGTACTGTGGCATAAAAACTGATTCTCTGTAGAATTTTCTTTTCTACTTTTAAAAATACCTTTTGAACAGCAAAGAATTTTAGCTATTAGATTTCACAAAGTAAAGACTATTGCTTTAGCTGGAATAAGCCCTACTTTCCCTGTTGAGTCCTTGGCAGAAGCAGACACGACAAGCAGTTGTAGTTCTCAGTTTTCTTTATTCTGTGTTCAGCTCACAAGTAGATGGCTTCAGCAGCTCCCAAAACCTCTCAGCTTCTTATATAGACATTTCCCGGGTCAATGCGATACTTTTCCCGCGCCAGCACCCGCGCATGCGCACGGCGCTGGCGACAGCCTGTCTGGTCCCGGGCAGCTTTGCACCTGCCCAGGACCGCCTGCAAACGCCCCGAGCCGTTTGCAAGGCTTGGGACATAACACCCCTTTCCCCCGGGCTAAAACTACTACCAACATATAATCATTATTTTATGCAGTGTTCTGCTTCTCAGTGCTTCTGCCGTTACCTGGCTTTTGTTTAGCCAGCAATGTTATGTAATCCTCTAAGTATTTAGGAGACTTCCTTGCTCTCTGTGACCTTCTCAGCTCTGGGTTTCTGACAGGTGTTCCCTGACTGAGGGGTGACAAGAGCCTGTTCCCCTTATCATGCCTTGGCGCCTTCCAAGGACTTTGCCCCAATGCCTGGCCTGCTTGCTCGCCCACCGGGCTCGTCAGGCCAGGGCTTCTGTCACTTTGTGACCTGGTTGACCTGCCTAGCTGTAGGCCCTTAGGCCCCTTGAAGTGATAGCCACTGCTGGGCGTCTCTATAGAACCTCCTAGGTCCGTCCAAGACCTGTCAGGAGGCTGTCCAATCCCTAAGCCCCATTCTGTGTCCGGGCTCATGTGGGTCTCTGTACCTTCCCAAAACTCAGTTACTCCCTGATTTGGGCTAGAGGTGTTGCGGTCGGGACTTGGTTCCTCGACCACCTCCCTGTAAGTTTGACCCCCTGTA
Source organism: Crotalus tigris (assembly GCF_016545835.1). Taxonomy (NCBI): domain Eukaryota; kingdom Metazoa; phylum Chordata; class Lepidosauria; order Squamata; family Viperidae; genus Crotalus; species Crotalus tigris. The sequence continues at coordinate 468,002 of NW_024100450.1, forward strand.
GGATTAGGGGTAAGGTCAGGCCAACTCTGGGGATTGTGTGCCAGCTCTCTTGTGGGGAATGATTTGTTGGGATGCTCCCGGGTATCCTCCGTGACTGGAGTGTTGTGTGATGTGTGTGGAAAGTGAGTATGCCCCCGGGGTGACTCCCTGGCTGGAGTAGGCGTGAGTGCCTGTTGTGTGGGTAAGCTCCATGAATTCCTTTTCGGAGCACTTGCGGAAGCTTGAAACGGGCCGTCAGTGGCTCCATCAGTGGAGATGGGCAGCAACTCGTGCCCTTCCCTTTGCTCCAAAGGGTCCCCCTCCCCCCTGGAAAAGACCCAGGAGTCTCATCTGAAAGGTCCCGCCTAGGGCGAAGTTGGTCGATGTGTCCAGGGCTACTTCATAGGAGAGAGGACCTGTGACCTTGGAAATAGAAGCGGGGACCCATGTATGACCAGGCCCATAATTGCGAGCCCAAACCGGGGCACCCACAAGTAGTTGTCTAGGTGCCCTAGGATGTGAGGTAGATGAAGGCAGTCTGTCCGGATGCAACCGGTCAAGTTTAGTAGTAAGTTGACGCCCCCAACGAAGTTCAGCTGGGCTTCTCCCTGTAGAAGTGGATGGTGTGGTGCGATAAGAAAGGAGAAAGTCAGCCAACCTGTGATGCCAGTCCCCGTAGGTGAGTCTTTTCAATGCGTCCTTTGTGATGCGCACCATACGTTCAGCCATACCGTTGGTGGATGGGTGGAAGGGTGCAGACGTGGCATGACGAATCATGTTAGCCTGTAAGAAAGCTTGGAATTCGGAGGAAGTGAATTGAGGGCCGTTGTCAGACACAATGACATCTGGCAGCCCGTGTGCAGCAAAAATCCCCCTCAGTACCTGAATAGTCTTTGCAGTGGTGGTGGATGAGACAGGCACAACCTCAAGCCATTTTGAATGGCTGTCAACAAGGACCAAGAAGAACTGGCCCTGAAAGGGCCCAGCGTAGTCAATGTGCACCCTAGACCATGGGGACTGTGTTTCCTCCCATCTATGCACAGGAGCTTGGGGCATCTCTGGGCGAGATCGTTGGCACAGGTGGCATGCATGCACCTTAGCCTCAATATCTTTATCTAAACCAGGCCACCACAAGTGGCTGCGCGCAAGAGCCTTCATACGAACAATGTCAGGATGACCCTCGTGGAGGGATTCTAAGACCCTAGTCCTCATTGAGGTGGGAATGACAACTCTGTTTCCCCAAAGCAGACAACCCTGAGAAAGGGACAGCTCGTTCCTTTTGGACCAGAAACTCTGAAACTCAGGACTAGGGCAGTGCTCAGGCCAACCAGACAAAACCCAGGAACGGACACGTGAAAGTGTGTGATCTGTACCTGTTTCAGCGGCAACATCCCTGGCACTAAGAGGGAGCTCGGGCAAGGCTTGGATTGATAGAATGTTGACAGCTGGCGCAGGGTCAGCTTCTACTACTGGCAGAGGCAACCTACTGAGGCCATCAGCATGGCCCATTTCTTTCCCAGGCTTGTGGAGTAATGAAAAATCATATGCAGACAAAAAAATAGACCACCTAAGCATTCTAGGGGAAATGATGTGGGGAGTCTGCTTACGTGTGGTAAACAGTCCCAGCAGAGGCTTATGGTCAGTGAAGACCGTGAAATGCCTGCCATATAGAAAATCATGGAATTTTTTAATTCCAGCAACAACAGCCAGAGCCTCCCTGTCTATCTGAGCGTAGTTGCGCTCAGCAGAAGACAATGTTCTGAAGTAATATGCAACAGGAACCTGAGTTCCATCAGACCTGAGGTGGCTCAGGACAGCTCCTACCCCGTAAGGGGACGCATCACAAGCGATGCACACAGGAAGGGACTCGTTGAAATGTGCAAGTACACTGTTAGAAGTGAGCAAGGCCTTGACTTTGTTAAAACAAGCCTCATGTGTTTGTGACCACTGCCACACTGCTTGCTTGTCTAGTAGCCTGTGAAGAGGCTCAGCTACACTGGCTTTATGTGGAAGGAAGGAATTGTAGAAATTCAGGAGGCCCAGGAAGGCCTGAAGTTCGGCCTTAGACTTTGGCCTAGGTGCTTCTAAAATAGCAGTTAGTTTGGATTCAGCAGGGTGAATCCCAGCAGCATCAATTTTGAACCCCAGAAATTCAGTAGAAGGCACCCCAATCTTGCATTTGTCTTTTTTGAGCTTGAGGCCTGATTTCCTGAATCTTAACAGAACAGCCCTTAGCCTTTCAGCTAGAATGTGTGTGGAGTCTCCTGCAATCAAGACATCATCAAAGTAGGGGCAAACCCCTGGTATACCCCGTAGTGTGTTTTCCATTACGCTTTGGAAAATCCCAGGAGCGACATTCACTCCAAACTGTAGCCTTTTTACCTTGAAGGCCCCTCTGTGGGTCACAATAGTCTGAGCTATAGCAGCATCATCATCAACAGGCAGCTGTTGATATGCTTGAGCTAGGTCAAGCTTTGCAAAAACACGCCCCCCCCCTTGAGGGAGGCCAGGATATGACTGACCACAGGAACAGGATAGGCATGTTGCTGCAATGCCTTATTAAGAGTGCATTTGTAATCAGCACAAATGTGAATGTCCCCATTTGCCTTTAGAGGCGTGACAATGGGGGTCTCCCAAGGACTGGAATCAACAGGTTCTAGAATTCTCTGTTGGATCAGTTTGTCTAACTCAGTGTCAATTTTACTCTTTAAAGCAAAAGGGACCCTTCTTGCTTTAATTCTAATGGGAGTGACAGTGGGGTCTAGCTTTAAGGACACAGGGGGTCCTTTGAATGTGCCCAGCTGGGGGCTGAAAACATCTGCAAATTCTTTGCAGACTTCCTGTAGGTCGAGTGTTTGTAAACTGTTGAGTCCTGTGACGTGTATCCCCAGGGCCTCAAACCAATCGAGTCCTATGAGACTCGTTCGTTCACCCCCTACTACTAATAAGTCTAGTGGACCTTCAAAACTCTTGTATTGCACGTTAAGGGTGGCCTCCCCCTTAACACACACTCTTGAATTTTGAAAATCTGTTAACACAATGTCAGAAGGCCTTAACTTGGCCTGAGTTCCACTACCGGAACAAATCTTCCTAAATGTATGCAAGGAGATGATTGAAAGGGCAGACCCTGTGTCTAGTTCCATAGTTAATGGAACCCCTTGTAGCTTCACCTTGAGTGACAGCTTTTTCTTAATGGGCTTGTGTGTGCCTGTCCTGAGGATGGTTCTTCGCGAAGCGCAAAACCCTACCCTATTCTGGTACCTTTCAGGCACAGTTCTTCCTGAGGTTGTACCTTTCGTCGGCCCAGACACACAGCTGCAATGTGTCCTTGTTTGCCGCATGCCCGGCAGGTAGCGGAGCGGAACTTGCAGTCGGTTCTCCTGTGGCGACCTCCACAGCCGATGCACTTGAGTGGAGCTGAAGAGCTTCCCTTCTGATTTCCTTCCTTCGTGGGGTGGAGACGGTCGACTTCCTCGTCCAGATCCTCCTCGGAGTTTCCTTGGACGTCTTCCTGGTGCACGGATGCAACTTCTGGACTGTTTCTGATCGGCCGCATGTTTTTGACGGCGCCGCCTGCTGCTTCTTCTGCGGTGACCTCTCTTAAGGCCTCTTGGAAGGACAGTTCTTCTTTGGCGAAAAGCCTCTGTTGTAGATCTCGATGCCTTAACCCGCACACGAATCGGTCCCTCAGTCGTTCTTCGAGGTCCTTGAACTCGCAGTGCTTGGCGGCCTTCCTCAATGCGGCGATGTATTCTTTGGCCGACTCTCCGGATCGTTGATCCCTCTGCTCGAAGGTGTGGCGCCATGCGATGACGGACATCTTAGGCTGGAAGTGCTCCTTCAGTAGCTTCTTTAGATCTGCGTAGCTAACAGACTCTACTGGAACAGGTGCTGCAAGGTTTTCTGCGATTTCGAAGGCGTCTTGACCGCAAACACAAAGCAGGGTGGCAGCCTTCAAGCTCTCTTCTCTCACTTGGTTTGCCTTGAAGTAGTTCTCCACCCTGGCTACGTAGGACTCCCACCGCTCTGGATGTGAGATGTCAAACTCCGAAAGCCTTCCAACCTTTGCCATCTTCAGGAGACGGGTCTGTCAGCCAGCCTACCCCCGAATGCGCACTGGATTGGCGAGTAGCTGCCGAGTCAACGCCGTTCCACCGCTCAGGACTCACTTGGGTAAGCTTACACTTCTTCCTTTCCAGGTGATGTAAGGCAAGCCCACCTTCGTCGCCAGTGTTAAGTCCTTGGCGGAAGCAGACACGAGAAGCAGTTGTAGTTCTCAGTTTTCTTTATTCTGTGTTCAGCTCACAAGTAGATGGCTTCAGCAGCTCCCAAAACCTCCCAGCTTCTTATATAGACATTTCCCGGGTCAATGCGATACTTTTCCCGCGCCAGCACCCGCGCATGCGCACGCCGCTGGCGACAGCCTGTCTGGTCCCGGGCAGTTTTGCACCTGCCCGGGACCGCCTGCAAACATCCCGAGCCATTTGCAAGGCTCGGGACATAACATTCCCTAAGCATAATGTTCAGTTCGACATCTTTAAGGTAGAATGCAAACTGGCTCATTTTTTGGGAATTAGTATGTGAATTTAACTCCTTAGCATGTTTCCTTGGCTTTCTCCAGTTCTTTAAGTAATAGTCACTTTGCTGCAGAACCAATCTGAATCCTAATACAAATACATTGTTTGCTTCTCTGCCAAAATAATTTTTGTTTTGTTCTTTTTACAGAAAGAAATATGAAACTGAGTCTTCCCAAAGCATTTAAAAAACATCTGACTGAATCCAGGTTTGATAGTGTCCCAAGGAATGGATGAACTATAGGATTCAAATAGACAGATATAATAAAACTCAGGGCTGCAAACACTGAGCATCGTCTCAATGCAAGATAGACATGGGCCAATGCTTTGAGAACTGTTACTTGTATTGTCTCAGTCCATTAAGTGTTGCTGTTGGGACCACTTGGGATTAGAGTGTCTCTAAGGCCTTGATTATAGTCTTGCCCATAACTTTTCCAAACTGTAAATCTTAATATTTAAGGAGGACAATTTAACATGTTTATACATTCTGTGCTGACATTTTTTCTCAGCAATAAAATGCTAGGCAGTGTGCCATAAGCAAACCCCAGAGAAATTGCAATAAATTCAGAGAAGAAAAGACTCTTCAAATATCATAGGAGATGAGGAAAAGAGAGCAAAATATTATTATTTGCTGGTTGAAAATAAAGGGCTTAGATCAAGAGTATCAAACTTGCAACATCACATGTTGCGACGTATCACAACTTTTTGCCATGACGCATCCAGCCCAGGAGCCGGCAGTTTGACACCCCTGGCTTAGATATAATGGGGAATATATGGGAATTACAGGAAAGCTGTCTTTTTCTGTTTTATCTGCTAAAACAGATCTAACAGTAATTTTCATATACAAAGCAGAACATTGGCCAATTTCCAAAATTTCATTGCATTCTGGAATTTTATACCTCCAAACATCCTGTGTTTTTGTGACAGTTCAATTGCTGGGATGGTTTACTAATAATAGGGCATTTTAGGTCAAATAAGCTCATTTACTTTTGTAAAACTATTTTAAGATACTCATGTCACCTGCAGTGAGGTAATTAAAGCTCACAGAATGTCACTATGCTTCTCCAATCACTAGAACACACTTCATATTTTCAAATCAGTCCCAAATAATAGCTATGACCTATTCTATAATCTCTTACACAAAATTTCCTGTGCAAATTGAACATCTTAGCGATGAAAAGTTTGGGATTTACACAGATTAAAATAGTCATTTTGTTTCAGATCACTTTTTGGGCAAAAATATAACTCATTGCTTGGGTAAAATCTAGAAACAGTGGTGCCTTTTTTCATATATTCTTTATCAGTAACACGTTTCACTCTGTTCTGCTTGACTTATGTCGCTATTCCACCAGTCAGCCTTTCTTTTGAGGAAAGAAAAAAAAATCCATTCACATTTTATCAGTTCTCTCACTGTGCTGTAAGTGTGACATATGAAATCCTCTCCAATATTTCAAATAAGTCTTCGAACAGTGATTCACATTATATAATCTGCCTTTGAAGCACTTTTACAATTTCTTTAAAATATCTGCACTTTAAAATAGCTGTCTGTTGAAAGGTTTTCAAGAATCTTACTGAAAAGGAGAGTACTTCCCTTTCCTTTTTCTAATTAAATACAGAGTAATTCACTACACCCACATCTTCTCTTTCCTCACTTGTTCAGTTATTTCTTCTCTACTCACTTGTTCACTTCTTCAGGTACCTCAAAAATAAGTTTTATTTACACAGTGTGTGCACAAGGTTATATGTACCAATCTGGCTATTCCAAAGGTGTATAAAATAAATGAAGAAACATTCATCAAATATTCTGCCTAATGGAAATACATGGAATATCAAGAGTGTGATGTGGAAGTTTTGGCTCTTCATCTTTTCAGTTTGCAAAATAATGATCATGGTGGTGAGCCAATAGAAACTCAAAACTGGAGTGGGAGGGAAGGAGAAAGAAGACCCCAAATGAAATATCTAGTTTCTAATTGCTGACTCTATAAGGAGTTTTATAAAGTTCAAAATTCTTCTCCATCTCAGAGTTAGAAAATATAAATTTTTGGTATATTATCTATCTTGTCTTCCTAGCTTCAATCAATCTTCTGAGAGTTATCCATTTCTTTTTGAGTAGCTTCTACCCACTCCCCCCAAAAAGTCTAAGGTATGCACTCATGTAAATAAATATTTCACTGTTACATTTTGATCCCTTCATTAAAAGGGGGGAGCTGTGAACTGAGAAAAATGCATCAGGAACTGAATTAACTGAAAGGGAGCTTTATTCTTCTCCTTAAGTAATCTTCTACCCTACTCCTATCCTATCCTATCCTATCCTATCCTATCCTGTCCTGTCCTGTCCTGTCCTGTCCTGTCCTCTCCTATCCTATCCTATCCTATCCTACTCCTATTCCTACTCCTACTTGTATTCTACTACACTACTTCAATATTACTCAGCATGAATAAACAATAATAGTAGTATTCAGTATATTTTTTTTACACATTGGGTGCACTGACATAAATCCTGTTTCTTTAAACCTTAAAATACAAGGATAATTTTATATTTTCTTCCATAGAAAAAGATTGGGTCATTAAAATCAGTCATGATCAATAATTAGCCAAGTTTCATTACATGGGTTAATAAATTATGGGAATCCTATATTTTTAGCCCATCTTTGCTAATAAGATATTTTCTGTTCATTAATTCTCTTTGATTATTCTAATCTCCTGCTCCCTTACACCTGAGCTGCATATTAAAGGCAACAAACTACTGTTATATTCCAAGTATACTTGAAGGGATAACAGAAAACAAGCAGCAGCCCTTGCCAATTTGGAATCTCGCCCAACATTTTTACATGGACCAAAGTGTGACCATCATTGATCTGGCATTCAGCACTGATTCAGACAATGTGCTCTGGCCAAAGAGCAAATTAATTTACCCAGGGAGAGAATGTGCAGATTTATAGCTCCCCTTTGCAGTTACATGTTTGGCCTCAGAAGCTTGCTGCCCCCTGAAAATTGGCAGAATTAATTTCAGAATTACTTAGCATCACAGGAATAGGGAAATATTAAATGTTGCCACTTTGGCTTATCAAAAGTCTAAGAAATTCAGTGAAAACTAAATGGTCCATCTCTACCACCTGATCTATTATTGCAGGTTTGGAAATAGTCATTCATTTACTCATCGGTAACACTGAGGTAAAGAGATAGAAAACTCTGCAGATGAGAAGAATGCTATTTTTTTATCTCTTTTTCTTTTTTCTGACTAAGGAAGACATTTTTTTGAGCTACTGTTTTTTTTTTTTTTTGGTGCTGTCATCTTTTACATTGGTTTGTACTCTTCTGCTTTTTCATCCTGACAGAATGCATTAATCCTTAGTGCAAAACTAATACCATTACAACAATTTTCATTTTTACAATATATTTCTCAAAAATCATTATTCCAAGAAATTTCAGGAGGTAGAAAGAACTACAGCTCTGGATGAATATAGAAAACAGAGAAAATTCAGATTTAGTTGCTATATTGAGACAAGATTGCTCTTAGGAAATAGTTATGGATGAATTTTTGGACATTAAGAGAAAATAGAGCTAAGATATATATTATGTTGGGAAATCTTCAGTCGCATGATAGGTATATATCTATAGGTTAAGATTTAATTTACATCCTACCATTCCTCTGACAGCTCAATGTAATATAGATAGCAGTCCTTTCATTTTTTTATAATTATTAGTTTTTGCTGAAACAAAAGAATAGATTGAGCTGAGATAGTTCCACTCCCAGCAGCTTAATTGCTACAAAACACAGCTCACCCATTCAAAAATTGCACCAGTCAATTATGTATTTTATTTTGCTCAGATGATTCCGTCATTCTCAGCAATTTAAAGCTGGCCCATTTTCTCCCCCCTGGGGATGCTCATTCTGCAATCTGTGGCATTTTACTAAAGTACAATGACCTTCCTATTTTACAAAATCTTCTAGCTAAGTGTTTTGATCTTGTAGCAAGGTGTTTTTATTGTTTCACTCGGGTTTTTTTTGAGGGGGGTCACTCTTTGATTCTGCTGATTATTAAACAATTAATATTTAATATGTCTAGAGTGTATTGAAATGTCCAGGCACATGTCATTTTGAAATGGCTAATCTTTCATGTTGGCATTCTATCCCTTTTTTGAATGCATAGCTTCAACTTAAAAAAACAACACCTAAGAAGTGAAGTCACAGACAAACCCATCCTTTCTCCTAGCAAGATTATCAAAGAAAAAAAAAGACTTAGATGGCTTAAAAGAGATCAGACCAATGAGATATTTCACCTATTTCTTCTGCACATCATGTTTCTGTGCTTAAATGAATCCGTAACTGGACCATCTAATCTACTTTCTGTTTTCCTTGCCAGGATAACAGTTACCACCATGGGGCCAATCTTTTCACATATTTATTCAGTGGCTGAGATATTAAAACTTCAGTATGAAGTGTTGGAGGATATCCAGCAGATAATTATTTGTAGTCTACATTCAGCACATACACACAAACACAAAATCACAGTGGATTCTCCAGAGCAAGGCAGAGAGTGTCACTTAGCAATAAAAAGGGATAGCAGTTTAACACTGAAAATTTTTTTAGCTAAGATAAATCTGACACTAAGTATGGGTAAGCTACTTATCCATCAGTTCATTCCCGCTAAAGCATCAAATTGTGGCACTTATAAATGGTTATTTATTAGCCAACTTTTTCATGGCTGACTGACAATATTTTCTTAAAAATAAAATAAAGCAAAGTAAAATCAAATAAAGTAATTGGCTATTTTATCCCTGTTACAATACCTGTGCCTGGTGGATATATGGGAAAAAAAACAGAGAAGAGGAGAGATTGCAATGGAATGGTCTGATTAGACAACCACCTTAGCTATCTAGCTCTATTGCCAGAAGCCAGACATTTCCATCTTATTATCCTTATTATTAGTATTGTTTAGATAAATAAACTAAACTAAAATTTAACCAATGAACTAAATTTCAAATGTTTGTTAATTCTAATCACTACATGGTTTAAGTCATTTCATTTCTTCAGTTTGTTTTCACTGTTTGAGAAACCACTAGATGTCATTTCTTCTAGAGGATGGGATAAGAATCTGCAATGAATGAGAGTCTACATTACAGTGTACTCGTCTATGTGTATGACAAGAGGAAAAAAATGCTGAATGCATGGGCAAATGTTTATTTGTATCTCCATTCAATCCTGAATTGATCAATCCTTGTCTAAGGGTATCTGCTGTTGTAACTTATAAATTTGAATCACTCAGATCTTTAGAGACAAAAAAGTAGCTATCTCGTGTGCTTATTCCCTCTCCAATTACATACATACATACATACATACATACATACATACATACATACATACATACATAAAATATATGATCAATCATATATAGAGCTTCTTAATATCTCCTTTGGGGTTTTGGTAGCGATAAAATATTTTTTTATAGAAAAAGCATAATCAAAATGCATCTAAGAAACACAGATATTTACAATAGGAAAAACCCATGTATTGCATTTTTGCCTAGCTGGGTTTGCCATAAAAGCTTAACTGTTTAATTTCATTTAAAGAACAATATTCATCAAAATTTATTAGACACTGCTAGGCATTTAGCTGAAGCCTTTCAGGCAGTCCCAAAGCAGCCTTTAGCTTCCATTTCATATTTTCTTTTTCTTTTTTTTAAACACATCTTTTAAAGCATTTTATGTGGAAAAAGAACATAGATTTTGTATAACTCCCTAAGTAATATTTTCATGCAATTCTCTTGCCAAAGAGGTTGGTGAGAGAGCATTTGGAAAATGAAATTGTCTTAGAGGAGCTGGTGGGTGACAAATGGTTCATCCAAGTTACTTCATAATATAAAGTGGCAGAGAAAATCAGAGCTTTCTATGCTACCTTGGATCAAATATTTCAAACAGCTGGAGGCATTATACCCTCAAAATGTGCTGAAACAATTTGAGTCATTTTAAGAAAATCTCAAATGAGTTTATTTCTTAAGTCACACATTTAAGTGAAAAGTAAATGCAATATAGCAACAACAAGGGTTTTTCCTGAAAATTAATCCCTTTGTTCCCTTTCTTGATGTGGAGAAAATCAATGGATTTTTCTTTTTTTCTGTCCCTGTAACTCTTTTTTTTTCTTTTTTTCTGTCCCTGTAACTCTTTTTGAGATTCCTTTGCTAAAACCTAAGAAGGTTTTAAACCAAAAATTGTATTTATCATTCTGACTAATAATAACAAGTATTAATACTTTATTATATTTATTCATTATCATTAATTTTGTAGCCATTTTCAGTTTCCAAAACATTTTAGTATCTGGATGATTATATGGTGCCAGCCATAACTTTTTATGAACTATTGCATGAAATGGAAAATGTGTTTTACTTGGAATCCAAAGGAAAATCTTTTATTTTAGTTGTTCTGCCAAATTGTTTTAGCTGGGCTGCAGATCAGCAGGACCATATCCCCAAACATTGTGATTGTTTCAGGGTTGGGCCAAACAAAATCCAGAGGGCGTTATGGCCAAGCAGGCCAAAACAAATGAACTTCATCCATCTCTTATATTTCTCTCCACGGTTTTTGTGTATCAGCCTACTGTCGATATTTCCTCTTTCTTTCCCTGTTTCACTTCCAAGATGTTTAGCTTCAAGCACAGCATATTTAGCTTCTCCAGCTTCTCTTTCCCTCAATATTCTTTCCTTAGTTATCAATGCCCTTGGCTTCAAGTGTGGTACAATTAGCAACTTCTTAACCTATTTCTTGATCTTCTTAGCACCTTCTTTTCTCCACCAACCCTTAGCCATAACTGATGTTCTTGACTTCAAACATGACATATTCAACCAGCCTATCAATCATTCCTCCTGTTCTTCCCATTGCCGTCCTTTCTTTCCTTCTTCTTAATCTTATCACTAAAGTTCTTATATTTATAATGATTTTCCTCACCCAAAACACTTCTGTTTGGAACACAATTTCAGACCAAATCTGACAATACATATGTTCTTTGCTTCAGAAGTGAAACATTGAAAACTAGCTGCTCCATAGTTTGTATGCAGAATATTTTGTACACCTGCGTTACAAATTTTTTTGTGTGTGTACCTGGTATCCCATAATATAGAAAATAATAATTCCAAAATCTCAAAATGGGCGTGAAATGCAGTTCGTTTGTATTTTAATATTTGTTTTGTTTTCCAAAGCTCAGTTTTTTCACTTCATTGAATGCTGCAATGCAGACTCTGAAAATGAAGCCCTTTCAGGGGAAATTATTAAATATCCTTTATTAAGAGGAATTAAAATTTTCTACCAACCAGAAATGAAAACTGACACTACATTATCAGTAACTCAAATACTGAATTATTGGATAGTTGGTCAGCTGAAATGTATACATCGACTGACAAATGTTTCGCTGATCTTCATGTCCATAAATGACCACAACAGGATGCGAATATTGATTTTGCAGCTACAAATAAATTTTAGTGAGCAGCCAAACTCACAAATATTGAATCTGCAAATAATGAGAAATAACTATATCAAAAAAAATCACATTAAAAGGTAAAGTGTCTTTCAAGTCAAATTTGAACCATGAGAACTATGTAATTGTTTTAGTAATAACATGGAAGTGATTTGTCATTATTTGCAGTCTGGCCTATAGTCAAGATCCACTTTGCATAGCCTGCTTATATTCAGCTACCATAACTAACTATATAAATGCATAACACATAACAAACTTATGAGAAAGAATCAAAAAAACTCCCAGGAGTGTCTTTGCCAAGATTATGGTGTGGCAAATCAGGTATCCACATACTCCATATGTACCCACAAATTAGTAAACAGAGTTACTTTGAGTTTAAATATTCAGGACAAATTATGGTTCTAATTACAATTTTATAAGGGTTGAACCCTCAGTTCTTTTTCTTGCAATATGTCATTTTAAACATATAATACAACAACAGGAAATATATTGGGAATATGCTGGGCATCTAATAATTCCTTTTCTTTTTCCTATAAAAACAATTCCTGGATACCACAAATTTGTTTCCTAACAAAAGTGTAGCGATTATTCAACCTTTTTTGGGAAGATTGATAATAATAATAATAATAATAATAATAATAATAATAATAATAATAACGATGATGATGATGATGATGATGATGATGCTTCCATCCTGCGACAATATCTGTAATACCATCAAACATCCACATCTGCCTATCCCAGGTCCTGGGTAAGGACTCGATAGGTAGACAAAATGCCAAATCCAGTCTGAACATCTGGCTGACTGTGCGATGATCGATAATAATAATAATAATAATAATAAAAAATTAAACTTCTCTGGGACTTCAGAATTTAAACAGACAAGCACCTGCAACATAACACCCCAGACTTAATGATTGTCGATAAGAAAGACAAAAAAGTCTGGATAGTGGACTTGGCAGTGCCTGGAGACAGCAGAATAGATGAGAAAGAACTAGAGAAGATAACAAAATACAAAGACCTACAAATAGAAATAGAAAGACTGTGGCAAAAGCAAGCAAGGGTAGTACCAATAGTGATAGGCTCCTTGGGTGAAATCCCAAAACAACTGGAGCACCACTTGAACACCATTGGCATTGACAAATTCGCTATTAGTCAATTGGCAAAGGCAGCCTTACTAGGAACTGCTTCCATCCTGCGACGATATCTATAATACCATCAAACATCCACATGTGCCTATCCCAGGTACTGGGTAAGGACTCGATAGGTAGACAAAATGCCAAATCCAGTCTGAACATCTGGCTGACTGTGTGATGATCCATAATAATAATAATAATAATAATAATAATAATAATAATAATAATAATCATCTCACCTCATTTTGGAGATCTCTGATCATTTTGCTTTTTCTCTCCATTTCAGTCTTCAGAAAATTAATCTGGAAATGTAAATTTGAAGAATTTATTGAAAATCTTGCTCTATATAGGATAATAAGGAAATAAAATAGTATCTGTCTACAGCTATATTACTTCAGCTGTCAGCTAGGTTTCTTCCATTGCTCATTTGTACCTAGGCCAGCTCCAGTCCTTTATTCATCTCAGAATGTTTTTGCAAAGCCTTTTTGGATTTTCAGAACCACTGATTCATTGATAGCAAGATCCATCCACTCCTTGTATACTTCTTGGGCTTTTGTATTCTCTTTACTCCAGATCTATTCATCTAGAGTAGAAGATTATTGTGGTGGATATGTTGTAAAGGAAGACTTTGTTAGACATCTCACCAGGCCATACTGTATTTTATTTTTCTTTCTGTTCAGATTAAAACAGAACCATTTTCCTCCTGTCCCCACCAAAAAGTGGAAAAAAGAAGTCAAATGTTGAACCAGCCTCCATATCCCTACAAGGCTACATGCAAAGCTGATGTAGGATATAATTCTCAGTTTATTATAAAATAGTCTTCTAAATAATAATTTTATTAATCCTGTGTTAATATATAAATAAACTAAAAATGTAGAACACACAGGATAGGTAAAATATAAAAAAATTGCTTTCTCAAGGACTTCATGAGTTGAATGTCTAACTAATTATTCATAATGGAAGGTTCTCTAGGATCTGTGATTTTTGTTTGTAATTCCAGAAAGGATATTTTTTCCTGTGAAGATGGAAAAAGTCAGTCTCTAAAAATACCCTTGATTTTTTTTTTTTTTTTGCACAGGATCTATAGAAGTAGTTTATAACTAAATAGATTTCTTTCACAAACATTTACCTTGCTAGAAATATATTATTGGACTGCCAACCTACTTAATTCCAGGAATAACATTCCTGTTTATAGACTGCTTAAATTTATAATAAAAAAAATCTCTTGATGTTCTCAGCTGACTTCCAATAATTCTGAACAGCTTAACAAAGTAAAGGGTAAAGTAAATTAATTTCACACATTTTTCACAAATGACTTCAAAAGCTCTTAGCAGGCTTTATTGGATTTCTTCCACTAATTTTCTCTCCTTCTACCTTTATTATTCTTTTTTCCTCACTTTTTTCTTCCCCCTTTTTTTCTTAAAAGAAGCACAGACAATGTTTTAATGAAGGCCTCAAAATTATTTATGATGGCTCACTTACTTTATAGGTAGATTACTAATTCTCCAAAGCAATCCTGATAAAGTGTAGTAGAAAGATCAAAGCTTCAATAGATAGATCTTCAGAGCCAGGCTGCAAAGAGATAACAGCAGACAAACTCTCTGCTTACTTTCTAATAAATGTCCAGAGTTTTGCAGCCCAGATCAATGAACCTATGCTTTTATTTTCCAGCAGCTAGAGTTTCCCTATATTAGCATATTTAAAAGTATATTTGTGTTTCTAAATAATAAGAGTCTGTGTGAATGAGCTTATGTGATATGAAGGCCTACCCATCCATCCATACCATCTTGGAGGATTCTGCAGGGACCTGTGGCATGAAAAGAAAGATTTTATTCAAAACTGTTAAAATATTTTATTCATATATTTAAAAATGAGTGATCTTAATTATGTGAAAGCTTATCTCAACCCTGCCCACTTACTGGCTGGGCTCTAATGACAATTTTCTTCTGCAGATGTTCATGCTTTCAATGCTTTGGCAGGAGAGAAGCCTTGACAGACCCAAGTATCAAGATTGCTTATCCAGATCTTATGTTATTAGGTTTCTTAACTGTAGGAAAGCTTTCCTTTTAAGTTTTTTCAGAATCCTGAAATACGGCAAATTACTATAGATATATTTTTGTATTGTTCTGTATTATAAAAGCCATCTTGTATGTAATTTCTAAGAAGAGTAATATAGAGCGTGGGGAGAGAAAGAGAAAAAAAAGTGAACCAATTTTCTAGATCTACATTCCAAAGTTTGCAGAACTAAAAGGAGAAAGAGACATTTTAAGAGAAAACTTGTTTTCCAGAAGGGCAAAACTTCTCATCATGAGAAATATAAAGCCTATAAATGTGAGCGTGCAAGATAATCCATGACCATCTTTCAGATATGAACTTACATGGGTCTCTTATTCTTGAAACATCTGATTTATCTTCTAGCATTATACAAATTGATTATAAATTATTTACATTGTCAGTGGAGAGAGACAAAAGAATTATCTACACCCTGTCAAAGCAATCTCCAAGTATAGAGTATAACTATTTGTTATGGACAACTCCCAGAATCCTTAATCACATACAGAAGAAGATCTCCACTAGACAACCATCCTTTAACTTTGGAAGGCAATACAAGAGATACTCAACTGAATAACCTTGAATGTGGCAGAGAATTGGCAATTGACTTTTGGAATAATTCTTCAATGAAATCATCTCTCTATTGCATTCTGATTTAAAGCAACTGTTAAAATTTTGTATTTCTTTTTCACAGTTATAGTCCTAATACAATTATACTGCTCTCTTTTGCTCTCCATTATCCTTATAATGCTACCTTAGCACCTTAAATCATGAAATTATCCTGGATAGGTTATGTTTAATTTAAATGGCCAAATCTTAGCAAGCAATGCTGAAAGCAGTTTGCAGAGAAGTCTCAGAATGCTGGACTTGTCTGTTTCAATAGTACCTGCAAATATTTTTAATAAGCAAATATGTAAGGATTAAAACTAATCAATATTTCTAAATTCAGCATAGATGCTCTAGCACTACAAATCAGCTGAAATCTCAGTGTAAGATTCAAACCTGGCAAACTTTTATTGAAATTTGAGTTTTGAAGGCCAGAGGATTTGAATCAAACTGATTTGAAATTTTCTTTGATAAATGCAACCGTAAGTTATGGTTGCCTACAGCTGCAACATTTTGTGGCCAAATGGGATGAAATGAGACTGAAAATAACAAGACTGATAAATCTTTTAGAGGATATTAACTGTGCTGCCATGTTAGACTGTAGTCATTTCTTTTTTTTTTATTGAAAGTTTTTGAATTTTACAAAACAAATCCCTTCCCCAAACCCCCCACCCTCCCATACCCTCCCCCATCTTCCCCAAACCTCCCATACCCTCCCTCAACCTTCCCAGAGCTGAGTACAGGCTTAATTAAATTTTTTCAAAGAAAATAAAAAGAAAAAAAAAACTTAAAACACATATAAATCCTAAACAAATCTAAATACCTTAAATTAAACAAATTATCTTCTCTAAAACATAATAGTTGCAGACATTAAACACACATTATAATATACTCTAAACATTTTCTAGTATTGTACTTATATTATTATCCATCATTCTATATAGAATCTCCAAAACAGAAATTTAAACATTACTTTCTTTAAATATCTATACCTACAATATAAGATTTAATCTCCCTCTTTCTTTACTCTAGAACACAAAAATAAGCATATAAACATTCATTATACCATTAAGACTGGATACTCTTTTGAATAGTTAAACTATATGCTTATATTTAAACTTCTTATTTAAAATTTTCATTCAATCTCCATGATCTTCTCTCCTATCAAAAAAAAAACTTAAAAAACATATAAATCCTAAACAAATCTAAATACATTTAATTAAACAAATTAGCTTCTCTTAAAAATAATAATAATAGTAGATCCCATAAACATAACTTAAAACATTAAAATTCCCTTATACCTGTTTAAATCTTTACCAATAACAAATTCCTCCACAGTAAACACATTCCTTCTCTTATCCATAAACCTCTTAAAGGTAATTCCAAAAAGTTTGTAAATCTTAATTCTCCCACAATCTCAATAGTCTTCTGAGTACTTAAACTAAGTACTTAAATTTAAACTTCTTATCTAAAATTTTCATTCGATCTCCATAATCTTCTCTCCAATAGCCAGTTCCATCCACTATAAACACAATCCTTATCAGTCTCTCTCTTTTTTTTTATTAAAAAGTTTTATAAATTTTACAGAAAATAAAAGACAATACAAAAACAAAAAACAACATATACAAATAAAAACAAACATTACCCAACAAAACCCCCCTTCCCCCACCCCTACCCAAACCCCCCCTTCCCCCCCCAGGGCCTCCCAGAGCAGAATATAGGCTTAATTAAAAAAAATTAAAAAAATTTATATTTATAAAAAAAAGAATATAAAATAGAAAATATATATATATATAAAGTTAAAAATTATGAAAAAACTATATAGTATTTTTTATATCAAATTTAAATTGTATGAATTTTATCCATTTATCCCAAACAGCAAGAAATTTCTCTTGCGTTTGACCCTTTAAGAAAGCCGAAATCTTTGCCATTTCCGCCAAATGAGACACTTTAAGAAACCATTCCTGCAATGTAGGCAAAGATTCCTTCTTCCAATATTGTCCTACTAACAGCCTCGCAGCTGTAATCAAATTTAACATCAATATAACCTCCTTTGTATCACAATCAATAACTATACCTAACAAAAATAATTGTGGAGTAAATTTTACCCTCCTTTTAAAAATTCTCTGGATATTCCACCATATCTTAATCCAGAATGCTTTTATCTCTCTGCACGACCACCAAATATGATAAGTAATACAACCACATCTCCAACATTTAGGTTGTAAGTCAGGGTACATAAAAAACATTTTTTGTGGATCAAGTGCCATCTATAAAACATTTTATAAAAATTCTCCCTTAAGTTCTGTGCTTGTGTAAATTTGACATTTCTCACCCAAATAGTTTCCCAGGTGTCCAATGGAACTGGCTCACCAAAATTCTGCGCCCATCTAATCATACAATCTTTAATTAGTTCCGTTTCTGAATCCAATTCAACTAAAACCCATAAATCCTCTTAATGTGGGTTTGTCTTTGATTCTTCACTTGCTTAATAAGATTTTCATCTTCTCTGAGAAAACCCACCTTACAGTCCATCTTCCATCTGTCTAATAATTGCCTGTATTGGAACCAAGAATAAATAATATTTTCTTGTGCTAACTCTTCCCGTGATTTTAACTGCCAGTTTTGTCCATCCCATTTAAGTAACTGTCTATAGGACACCATATCCATTTTAACCCCTCTTTTTATTCCTTCAATTGCATGCCAAGGTATAGCCCATAATGGTACTTTGAAATCACTTTTATAATATTTTCTCCAAACCCTAAGTAAAGAAATTCTTAAGATATGAGATTTAAAAGCCCAATCCATTTTTTTATTAAATATTAAATAGGCATGCCACCCAAAAAGTAAATTCCATCCCTCTAAGTGAAGTATATCAGAATTTGTCAAATTTACCCAGTCACTAACTAATGTTAAAACCACCGCATCATAATATAATTTCAAATTCGGCACCTTGAGTCCTCCCCTCTCACGGAAATCTTGCATAATTTTAAACTTAACCCTTGGCTTTTTCCCTGCCCAAATAAATTTATTAAGGCCTTTCTGCCACTCAGTTAAATTGATCTCATTCTTCAAAATCGGTATCATTTGGAACCTTATCAGTCTCTCTTGTCCATAAACCTCGAAAGAAGTACTTTGAAATCTGCCCTTAAAGGTAGCTCCAAAAAATTTGTAAGTCCTGGTTCTCCCACAAACTCAGGAACCAATACTTGTGAGGCTTCCTTAACCTCCTTCTTCTGTTGGTCTTTCTCTTTACGTTTATATGTTGCACAAGTTGTCCTCTGCTCTTTCATCTCGACTTGTTGAGGCCCCTCAAACTGAAATTTCCCATTTTTAATTAATATAGGCTCTTTACACTGCAATTCTGCCCTTAAAGGTTTCTCCAAAAAGTTTATAAATCCTACTTCTCCCGCAGATTCAGGAACCAATACTTGTGAAACTTCCTTGACCTTCTTCTGTTGATCCTTTTCTTTATAATTGTATGTTACACAGGTTGTCTTCTGCTCCTCCATCAACAAGTAGAGATTTTCATAAGTGTAAGCACTTCAGATTGCAATTCTGCCTTTTTATCTTCCAAAGCTTTAAACGTGGTAGGTGGCGATGAGCATACCCCCAGGACCGAAATATAAAAGTCTTTTGCTTTAGAAACAGTATTAAGACTATAACGTATCCCCAGGTAATTCACCACCATTCCAGTCGGAACATCCCATGTAGACAAAATTTCTCTCTTTTTAAGTTCGTCTGCTAAAAAAGCAAACTCCTTTCTTCTTCTTAAAATTTTAGATGGGATCTCCTTTAAAATTATAACATCTTGTGAAGCAATTTGAAACCTCTTCTTATAAAAAGCTTGTATAATTTCATTGCGCAGAGATCTTTTCCCAAAGTAAATTACCACATCTCTTGGCAAATTCTTTTGCTCTGCCACCACAGAGTTAACTCTAAATGTCTGTTCAATTTCACTAAGTATTTCCTCTTTTTCTCTATTCAAAATCATAGCAAAGTCCTTTGCAACCATCTCTCTCAGATCTCCTTGCACAGACTCACCCAAACCTCTGATTCTTAAAGCATATTCCATTTGTTTATATTGAAGCATAAGAATCTCATCTTGAAAATTTTTCATCTCTTTTTCCATACTTTCAAATTTTTCCTCCATCAATTCCACTTTTTCTACTACTTCTTCTATGCGAGAATTCAACTTTTCAAGAACAGAGGCAACTCCTTTTAAAGCCAAAACTATCTCTTGTCTCAAAGTCTTATTGTTTTCCTCTAAAATCTCTTTCATTTCTCCCCTAATTTGAAGTATAACTTCTCCCATCATATCTTGCAAATCCTTCACCATTGTTGACTGTGCCAAAGAAGAAGGTGAAGCTATTGATTTAGGTTGTTGCGCTGATGATGACACCGAAGAAGAAGCCACTTTAGGAGCTGTAGGGATTACTGGACGCTTTGGAGCCATCTTAAAAAAATCTTTACTCCTTCTTAGAAATTGCAAAAATTAAGCAAAGGAAAAAAGGAAGTTAACTCCATAAAATAAAATAAAAAAATCCTTCAAGAGGAGATCATTATAATAAAAAAGGGAGTTCAAAGAAAAGAGAGAAAGAAAAAAGAATAATTAAATAGAAAAAATCCATTCCATTTTTTAAAAATACAAAAAGTACAAAAAACAAAACAAAAAAGTACAAAAATAATAATACTAACACTCCATTCCAATCATTAAAAAAAGAACAAAAAAAGGAAAAGGGAAAGAGAAAAAAGAAATCCCAAAAAGCCTGCCGGTCGCCATTCTACCTTCTGAAAAAAAAAAACACCGAAAGGCTTGCCGATTGCCATTTTACTTTCCCTTTCAACAAAGGAAAAAAAATAAAAAGAGGGAATATAAAAGTAAAAATAAATCTTTAAACTTAAAATCCAAATAAAATCAAAGAAAGCAAAAACTAAATCCTCTACTCAGCTCTGTCCGCTTCTAAAAAAAACTCACCAGTTAACTTTAATCGCGGAGGTGGTTGCAGCGGCTTGTTTTGTCCCTAGGGACAAAAGCAGCTGGGAAGCGGAGACAGTCTGAACTCCGTGGGAGCACTCTTTTCACCCCCCAAAAAAAACTTTTGGGGTGCATAAGAGGCTCTACCACTATTCAGACAACTCTCTACCCCCCCCTTTGCCTGGGAGGGCGTTTTTGAACCGCTGAACAGCTGATGTCCGCTGTTCATAGCGATTCAAACACTTACCCAGGAGGATGGCTACAAAGTAGCCGCCATCATGCCCGCAGATCCACCGGAAGTCATTTCTTGAAATATCTCCTTCCTCTCTTTCAAAGCAGCAATAGCAGAGATAAAAATGATAAAGCCTACCAGCCCACAAATCATTCAGCAAAGAGCCTTTATAAAAGTTCTGCTGAAACAATGGCGAAAATATCCTACTGTAACTTAAAGTTTTTAAAAAGCAAGGTTTTATACATATCAAAGAACACTGGCAAGCTTGTTGGGATGTTTATTGGTAAGGTCTTATTTTTAACTGATGACTTCTTTTTTTTTCCATAATATTTTTTTATTTTTTATTTTTCCAAACTCTCCCCATACATATACCATGATATTTATCAGATGTTAACATACATTCTTTTCACATTCATATATAAGATACTTTTAATAAAATGAAATAAATACATACACATGACTTTTGGTGTTGCTCGCCCATTTCCCCTTTCACTGTATCCACACTCCTTCTTCTCTACCTTCTTTCTCCCTTTCTTCTCTTCCCTACTTCCTTCTTCTTCCTCTTCTCTTTTATTTCTCCCCACTTCTCCTCTTCTTCTCCAACCTTCCTACTTCCTTCTCCCCTCCTTTACTCTTTTATCTCTCCTCTCCTTTCTTCCCTCTCATCCCTCTTCAGATACAATTCAGGGGTAATGTCCAAGCAACTTCTCTCTCCAAATTTCCCTATAACTGATGACTTCTTATGTACTGCTTCTTCTTCTTCTTTTTAATCTTTTATGTATTTTCCTTCCATTCCTTTCTCTCTCTTCTCTTCTTTAAGAAATTTTGAGAACTCTACTTGCTTTCAATATTGGGAATATAATGAACTACAATATAGCCTATCTAACACTCTATATGTTTCACTGTGAGAACGGGCAACTAAATTTCATTTTTGATGTGTGCTATTGTGCCCACAGTATAAAAATGACAATAAAGGTTATCTTATCTTATCTTACCTTACCTTATCTTATCTTATCATCTTATCTCCCACCTTTATTAGGCAATAATGTTTTGGATTTTAGACTATTTAGACCACTCATGAAGTTAATCATTCCAGGAACAGGAAAAAGATAGGCAAAAGATAGAAAAGAAAAATAAGTAATTGGTTTGCATTTCTATTTACTTCAGGGAGAATTAAACATTAGGTAAAGACAGACTGAAATATCTGAAAAAGTCAGACACAGAATGTAGAAACTAATAAAGCAGGGCATCCTTGAAAAAGAATTTGGAATATATTATTCAAAATGCATGGAAGAAGGACATCTTTAAAGCAGCTATGACTTTTTTTTCCAGTTTTAAAACAAAACAAAAAATTAAAGAGGCACTATAGTTGTAACAAAACACCTTTTCCAAAATATTTTTGGGGCATGTACAAAGACATCACAATTAAGACATATACACTGGGATTAACTAAGAATAAAGTTAAAAAAGTAAAGACTGTCACAAAAGAAAAGCATATCAGCAAAAAAATAAATCTGAATCTTGGATTTTGCATAAACAATTTCTCAGAAACATGGGACAGACACCAGAAACTGGTGTGATTAAAATAATCTTTTGAACTGTTGTGATTAAAGTCATCTGTTGACTATTAATGTCTCAGCTTTGTCCACATATCTAAGGAAAGTTGCTTGATTGCTCCGAAACCAAAAAAATAAAAATCATCAAATCTCTGAATTGTTACTTAATCCCTCCAGACCTAACAACTGAAATATTTGACTGATTTAATAACATATGAACTAAATCAAATTTCACATTTTTACACAGACTTAACTGGGTCCAAGTTTTGTCTCTTCATTTGTACCTGGATTAATTGTCTGCATGTAAACATATTTCTATTATATTACAGATAAAGCTATGAGGAATGGGGCTTACAAGCTCTGAATGTTACATAACTCTGCTCTTGTAGATCTATTCAGGATCAAATATTAAGTGGGTGAACTGTATACTAAACTCAAATCTTCTAACAAACCTGTACCATATGTAAACCAATAGTCACATTATCATTTACATCTGATACAGGAGTAACAAAGTCTCTACAGATTTTCTATAATCATCCTAGTTTAACCATTTTCTCTCATATGCTACAGGTTTAATAAGTATATCACAACTGGGCTGTAAATAGAAACAATCACTAGAAGGTTGAAAAAAGGAATAATGCTAATCCAGATATGTAAGAAAACAAATTGTGTATGCTACATTAACTTCTGAAAGGGAATTAAGCACATCTTGTCAGTTAATTTCTCCAAAAGCCCCCCAGCTGTGTTGGTATATGCAAACAAAACAACAACCCTTATGTTCTGTTCTCAGTTGTTATGTTTCAATCTGAGAATAAGAAGTTGGAAATTGTATGCTGCTTAGAGTTAGTCTCAGTTGAAACACTTTATGTGAAATACCGTAAGTGCCGACGTATAAGGCGACTTCCGTGAGTGCTGAAATCGGCGCCAAAGACAGGGGTCGTCTTATACGCCGAGTTGTCTTATACGCCAGAAATACTGGTAGTTTCCGGCGTATAAGACGACGTTCTAGGAATGCGGCCCGGCTATAAAGACGGGGGTCGTCTTATACGCCGGGTCGCCTTGTACGCCAGTATTTACGGTACATACATACATACATACAAACAGAATTGTTTTCGATACCTCAGTCTTTGACTGCCTGGATTAGTCCTTGCAGTTTTCTTGGCAAAGATTTTGCTTCTTTCCAAGGCTGAGAAAGTATGACTGGACCAAGATTACCCAACTGGCTTCAAGCCTAAAACCAGACTAGAACTTACAGTCTCCCAGTTTCTTCTCTGGTGCCTTAATCTATATACCAAACTGACTCTCCAATAACCAGCCAGTGCAAGATGCTGTGTATACAATTATTATGAAGCACCTTCTCACAATGCATGTTCATTGCAAGAAACAGTAGTGGAATCTAAACTTCAAAAAAGTTATCAAAAGCTTTACATAATTGCTTCTCTTTCTATGTTCAGGCTAATTGTTGTAGTTGCTAATATAATGTGGCACCCCTACACAGAAGGGACTTCAGGGAAGTTACAAAATCAAGTTTAATGCCGACAGTTCCCAAGCTGCAATGTCAGTTTTAAAAATAATTGGCAATCGATCCAATAGTTTAGTGCAAGGAAACTAGAAGAAAAGGCAATGGATTTGAACGACTTACAGATATAAGGCAGAAAGTGAATCTTCGCTCTGAGCTTTTCCATACTGCACCCTTAAACTGATGAACTCCCATGCATAAACTAACTGGAAATAAAGCCTGATTAAAAATCCTTTTGTACATTTTATCCTCCTCTGCTTTTGCCATGATGATAGTCCAATTTTCCATTACAGTCCCTGATGCATTTCCTTTATTCTTTACTATTCCTGGATGAGGTTTTTTTTTTTTTTAAAGCCCTTAGTTTTATTATTTTCTCTGTCACTAAGGCTACAAGGAAATTTCACCTGGTTAAAAACAAAACAAAATAGACAGGTACATGTCTTTACTATTCCACTGTTCTATCAGTGAAGTTATTTGTTAAAAATGGTTGTGGAGGGCAGATGCAATGACCAGAGAGTGCTTTCCTGCCACAGTACACAAATAACGAATTAGAGTTGTTTGCCTACAATGAAATGGAGAGCAGCAGGAAATCAGGCTGACCAACTGAGTCAGAAAACAGGGGTGGGTAGAGATTGCCTTCATGTGGACTGTGGATGAATAGAGAATGGCATAGTGCATTCCTACATTGAACAGTGGTCAGCAGCTCATGCTCACAGTGAGCAAGCTTGTTATAAAGATCAGCCCTTCCAGAGAGGAAAATTCACACTGTCTTTACAGTTTGCACCTAGTATGCAATTGAAATGCTTATCTAACTGTGCCATGTTGTGTATCCAAGAATTTCTACTCACCTTTTGCCAAGGCAGAAATTCTGCCATATTTTAGTGAAGAAAAAAAAATGAGAACAAACAGTTCAGCAAGAATTCATGAAATATGGGTTAAATAGAAGAAAATATAGGTAGCTCTGGTTGAACTGAGGAGTCCTTGGTGCTCCCTGTGCTTTGTTGTTTGTTTGCAGGAATCTCATTACCCAAGTAGTAACATTATCAGTGCCAGTGAGTATGAGGTTTACTCCACAGGGTGGGAAGACAGGATTCCCCAGGGAGTAATGACAAACGACAGCTTAGAGTACAGGTGTCAAACTCGCTGTGTCACATGATATGTTGTGACATATCACGACTTTTTGCATTGCTGGAGCTAGGGTGGGCATGGCATCCATATGATGCCACTGACCTGTGGGCCGGCAGTTTGACAACCCTGGCTCAGAGCATCAAGGGATCCACAATATGGATTGAGTGTGGACTAGAAAAATAACAAGCAGAGGAGAACAAAAATGTCCCTCTTTACAAGGCTCCTCTTCAAATGAATTTGAAGGCTTTAGAGGGGCTATCAGCAGCAAACTAAATCTGGAAAGTCTGATATGGAATTGGGGTCTCTATTTCCCTCCAGAAGAGCCCTTTGTGACAAAAATCTTCTCTTCTGACTCTATCCCACTACTTAGCCCTAAGCATAGAAAGGGACACATTCAATGATAAACAGGTGCAGGGTGGCTTTCTGAGAAACAAAACCAAGTATGAACTACATCTAAATGAAACACTCATGGATGGGAAAACTGTAAAGCAGGGGTCTTCAAACTCAGCCCTTTTATGACTCATGGACTTCAACTCCCGGAATTTCTCAGCCAGGCACGCTGGCTGAGGAATTCTGGGAGTTGAAGTCCATGAGTCATAAAAGAACCAAGTTTGAAGACCCCTGCCCTAAAGCAATCTCTGCTGGCTGGCAGGTCAACATACACTCTAAAATGATAGCTTTAAAAGCTTTTAGATAACTGGTAGCCGAAACAATATTTAGTTCATCAGCCTTTCTGATGATCTTGCCTAGCTGGTTCTTTTTTGCTGCTGGTGATGGAACCCCAAATTCCTTAACCTGCCCTGGAAATTGTTTCTTCTAACCAAGTATTTTATCCTGAAGCAGGGAATAGGAAATGAAATATGGTGGGAAGAATTCTGTGTGGCAGGTGCAATTTTTTTTCTTCCTTATGTTAGTTACTGACATGGAATATGCAAAGTGATTCATACCGCAACTACATTGTGATTGTTGAATGCGACCATATTTTTGAAAGTGAAAATGTCTTGGCACTGGTATTTATATGCCCATCACTACTATTACTCTGATTTGCTATTCCTATTTACTAAATGCAAATGTGCCAAAATTGGAAGTAGGTATGTACAAAGAGCACAAAAGCATCTCCAATTTGAAATGCATATTAGATGGCCCAAACAATTCATAGCCCAACAGTGAATTATCATCACTGAGCTCCAATTTGATACAAAATGTGTGGATTATGTCCAGCTAAGTGCAGTAAAGAAATGAAACTATGTATAATAGACTTGATTTAGAAATGTACATAGTTAGTGAGCCTTTTTCCTCTTTGTTTTAGAAAATTAAGACCTAGTTCAGCATTTATGAACTTGTATTTTATATTCCTCAATATTACAAGATAAATGATCGGATTTTTCAACAGCAACAAATAAATTCTGAATTCAGAATAAATCCTGAATTTGGATTTGGATTAAAAACAAAGGGCTCTCATGGAATCCTGGAGCACAATCTGGGGAGTTCTCCTAGACTCACAACTCCTGCTCAAAGAGCAGGTGGCAGTCTCATCTAGGAGAACTTTTGTGCAATTTTGTGTTGTGTGCCAGCTGCATCCTTTCCTGGCTTATCAGGCATTTCTCACAGTTACTCTTGCCCTGGTCATCTCCCAGCTGAATCACTGCAATGTGATCTATATGGAGCTACCCTTGAAGAATATTCAAAAGCTACCAATGGTACAGAACGCAGTAGAGTGCTCTGGGGGCACCTGGCACATGTGACACTGGTGTTACATAAACTGCACTGGCTACCAGTTTGTTTCTAGGTTCAATTCAAGGTGTTGGTCATCACCTTTAAAGACCCTTATGGCATGGGTACAGGGTAACTGAGGAAGCACCTTACCCCGATGGAACTAACCCTTCTCACTCATTACAATGGAAAGGGTCTACTTCGATTCCTATCAGCCCAAAAAATTTCAGCTGGTGGAGTCCAGGAGAAGAGCCTTTTCTGTTGTGGCTTTGGAATATTCTCCCATCAGAGGTGAGATCCACTTCCACACTCTTGGCCTTCTGCAAGAGTCTAAAGTCTTAGCTCTGCCACTTGGCCTGGGGCTCCGGCAGGGGCTTGCTACATTGGGGGTGGCAGATGGGGTAGAGAAGATTCTCACCACCAGGCTACACATCATCTTGGTTCTTGCTTTGTTTGTTTTTATTCTAATTTCAGTTGTGGGGTTTTTTAGCACTTTTTAATAAGCCGCCCAGAGTCACTGTATTAGTGAGATGGGTACCGTGCAAATTTAAATAATAATAATAATAATAATAATAATAATAATAATAATAATAATAATAATATACTCTCTGTCAACAATACTGAATAACTCAGGACATGGCTATCAAACATCAAAAATATCTGCCAGACTATCCCACCTCCTTTATATGGATGATCTGAAGCTGTATGGAAAAACATCATCTGAAATAGAATCGCTGCTCAACACTGTCCGTATATATAGCCAAGATATTGTAATGGAGTTTGGCTTGGACAAATGTGCCACACTTACTATCAAACAAGGAAAAATAATGAAAACTGAAGGAATCAAGATGCCCCACGAAAATAACATTAAGAGTCTGGATGAGGAAGAGTACTACAAATACTTGTACTACAAATACTTGGGTATCCTTCAAGCTGACAACATCAAGCACACTGAAGTCAAGAAAAAGATTAGAGGTGAATACATCAAGAGAGTGAAGAAGATCTTAAAATCCAAACTCAATGGAGGAAATACCATAAAGGCAATCAACACCTGGGCAATCCCAGTTATTAGGTACACAGCTGGAATAGTGGACTGGACTCAAGCAGAACTAAAAGCAATGGATAGGCAGACCAGAAAAATAATGACAATGAATCATGCCCTTCATCCACGCAGTGACATTGATAGACTTTATCTACCAAGGCAAATAGGTGGGCGTGGAATGCTACAAGTACATCAGATGGTTGAAGAAGAAAAAATGGCTTTGGAAGAATATCTGAAGAACAATGATGAAGATGCACTGAAATTAGTATATCAGGAAGGCTTACTAACTACTGGAGAGACCAAACTGGCCTACAAGAAAGACCATATGAAGAACAGAATAGAGGCATGGGAAGACAAAGCATTTTTGGATTATTATCAAAACCTATATAAATCTACTAATATACAAATGCTAGATATAAATACATATTTAGCTGAGGCAAGTTTTCCTAAACTGACTGAGGATCAGAAATATGAAATTAATGGTTTAATTACTAAGGAGGAAATTACCTCAGCAATTCAACAATTGAAATTAGGGAAAGCACCGGGTACGGATGGGTTAACAGCTGTTTATTACAAAGTTCTAATAGAGGAGATGATCCAACCATTACATGATCTTTTTAATGGTATTTTACAGGGTTTTAGAGATTCCTCCTTCATGGCGTAGTGCTTTTATATCATTGATTCCAAAGGAGGATCAAGATCTTACCCTACCAAAAAATTACAGGCCTATATCTCTTTTAAATGTGGATTATAAGATATTTGTAAAAATTTTGGTAAATAGGCTTATGAGGGTGGTGCATCATCTTTTTTTTTTTTTTTTTTTTTTTTTTTATTAAATATTTAGACAAGAACAACCAAGTTCCTGAAGGGCTCATATTTTTAGATGCTGAAAAAGCATTTGATCAATTGAATTGGCATTTTATGTTAAGAGTAATGGAAGAAATGAATTTTGGTGAAAAGATATTACAAGCCCTTACGGTAATATATCAAAAACAAACGGTACAACTTATTGTTAATGGAGGTTTGTCGGAGGTTTTTACAATAGAGAAAGGTACTAGACAGGGGTGTCCTTTATCGCCATTGTTGTTTGTTTTAACATTGGAAATATTATTGATCAAAATTCGAGAGTCTCAGGAAATTAAAGGAATAGATGTTAATAAAAAAGAATATAAGTTGAGAGCTTTTGCGGATGACTTGGTTGTTACTTTGTCGCAACCTGATTATTCTGTAGTAAACTTATTACAGTTGATTCATCATTATGGTTTGGTCTCGTGTTTTAAGATTAACGTAAATAAGACTAAAATTTTACCTAAAAATATGTCGAGTCAGGAGAAGCAGATTTTGGTCAACTTGACGGGTTTTGAGATTGTTAATAAGGTAAAATATTTGGGGGTGATGCTGTCTGTTTCTAATGCAAAATTATGTAAAAATAATTATGAAAGGTTGTGGGTCAGGGTACAGAAGGACTTGAAGAATTGGGAAAAGTTGCAATTATCCCTCATGGGAAGAATTGCAGTGATAAAAATGAATATTCGACCCAAGTTTCTTTTTTTGTTTCAAATGTTACCAATTTTGAAAAATGAGATTAATTTAAATGAGTGGCAGAAGGGTCTCAATAAATTTATTTGGGCATGGAAAAAACCAAGGGTTAAGTTCAAAATTATGCAAGACTTCCGTGAGAGGGGCGGACTCAAGGTACCAAATTTGAAATTATATTATGATGCGGTGGTTTTAACATTAATTAGTGACTGGGTAAATTTGACAAATTCTGAGATACTTTATTTAGAGGGATGGGATTTACTTTATGGGTGGCATGCCTATTTAATATTTAATAAAAAAAATAGATTGGGCTTTTAAATCTCATATTTTAAGAATTTCTTTACTTAGGATTTGGAGAAAATATTATAAAAGTGACACCATATCCATTTTAAACCCTCTTTTTATTCCTTCTATCGCATGCCAAGGTATAGCCCATAATGGTACTTTAAAATCACTTTTATAATATTTTCTCCAAATCCTAAGTAAAGAAATTCTTAAAATATGAGATTTAAAAGCCCAATCTATTTTTTTATTAAATATTAAATAGGCATGCCACCCATAAAGTAAATCCCATCCCTCTAGATAAAGTATCTCAGAATTTGTCAAAGTTACCCAGTCACTAATTAATGTTAAAACCACCGCATCATAATATAATTTCAAATTTGGTACCTTGAGTCCGCCCCTCTCCCGGAAGTCTTGCATAATTTTGAACTTAACCCTTGGTTTTTTCCCTGCCCAAATAAATTTATTGAGACCCTTCTGCCACTCATTTAAATTAATCTCATTTTTCAAAATTGGTAACATTTGAAACAAAAAAAGAAACTTGGGTAGAATATTCATTTTTATCACTGCACTTCTTCCCATGAGGGATAATTGCAGCTTTTCCCAATTCTTCAAGTCTTTCTGTACCCCGACCCACAACCTTTCATAATTATTTTTAAATAGTTTTGCATTAGAAACAGACAGCATCACCCCCAAATATTTTACCTTATTAACAATATCAAAACCCGTCGAGTTAACCAAAATCTGCTTCTCCTGACTCGACAAATTT